>NC_066388.1:4494996-4794996 GCF_013377495.2 Cygnus atratus
CGTTGCCAGATTTCTCTCCCCCTCTCCTCCCCTTTTTCTCTCGTTCTTTTCCGTTCCCCCCCCCCCAACTTTTCTCTACTCCCCCCCCCAACACACACCCGGCATATTGCCCCCCCCCCCCCCAACCTCGTCTTTTCTTTCTGAGCCTTGTAAGTGTAACAGATGACTCTGATTTCGTTTTTGTCTCGGGAAAAACTGCAAATAAATTATGAGGAAAAACAACTGCCAACCCCCCACCCCCCCCGGGGGGGAGAGAGACGTGTTGCTGCACCCCCAGACGTGGTGCCCCCCCCCCCCCCCGGGCCCCATCCTGCCCCACGGAGCCCAGCCAGGCCACAACCGTCACAGAGAACTTTATCGGCCGCGGCACGGCTGCGACAGGCGACACCGATCACGATACAGCCCCGAGCGAAAGCTGCGCCCTTCCCCACGAGGCCGGGGGGGAGGCCCGAGGCTGAGCCCCCCCCCCCCTCCCCCCCGGGGCTGAGGGAGGGGGGAAACGGAGAACCCCCCCCCGGCCCAGCTGGCTCCCACCCGCCCCCCAGGAACAGGGGGTAATGGGGGGCTCGGACCCACCGAAGGGGGGCAGCCCCATGGCACAGAGCCCCCCCCCAGCTCCCCCCCCCCCCCCAGGGAGGGGGCGTGGGGGCCGACCCCGTGTGTCCCCCACAAGGGGACGCAGCCCCACACCGAGCAGCCCTGGCCAGCCCCCCCCCAAAGCACTTCCCTTCTCCCACCCGGCCTCCCCCCCCCGGGGACACAGATGCATAAAAGCCCCCCCCCAGCTCCCTCCCCCCCCTCCAGGCCCCGTGCTCAGAGCTGGGGAGGGGGGGGGGGGGGTCCCAGCTCCTCTCTCCCCAAGCCCCCCCGGGGCTGGCAGCGTCGAGGCACTCGCTGGTGTTATGGGGATGGGCACAGCACGGCCCGAGCTGCGCCGGGGGAGGGCGAGGGCGGGGGGGGGCTGCAGCGCTCCCCCAGCCCCACGGCGCGGGGCCGGCCTCAGCGCCCGCTCAGCACCGAGAACCGGGCACGGCCGCGGTGCCCGGGGTGTGGGGGGCGTGGGGGGCCCGGCCCGAGCAGCGGCCCCCGCCGAGCGGCCCAGGAGCCGCCGGGGTTCTGCGGTCAGTCCTGGGGGAGGTCGAGATGCGAGGAGGGGGGCGAGGGCCTGGCGGGCCGGGGCAGGAGCCCCCCGCGGGGGGGTCACATCACCGCACAGCACGAGTTCTGCTTCCGCGCCTGGCGAGAGGGGAGAGAAGGCGGCGTCGGGGCCCAGAGCCGCCCGGCGCGGCCGTCCCGGTCCCGGTCCCCCGCTGGCCGCGGAGGCCGAGGGCGCAGCCCCGCGACGGAGGCTGGAGGCCGCGGCCCGGCACCCGGGCACCCCAAATCCCAAATGGGAGCGGGGCCGGGTTTGGGAAGGGGGCCAAGGAGCACCGCCAGCCAGGTTTGGGCAGCCGAGCTCCCTGCCCGACCCCCACGTCCCGCACCACCGGGGCTTCTCCTGCCCCTCTCACGGCCCCAAACCCACCCCCGGCCCGCCGGGGACCCTCCCTGGGTGCAGGAGGGACCGGCGCCGCACTCACGGTTTTGTAGAAGGCTTTCGACTGCGCCCCCAGCACCTCCGACTTGGACACCAGGTCGTCCAGCTTCTCCCCGCGCTCCAGCAGCGACTCCATGGTGTTGTGCTGCGCAAAGGAACGGGCGCCGGGCGCGCCGTCGGCACTCGGGGGGCCCCCGCCACCGCGCCCCAAAACCGGCCGAGAGCACCCAGGGGAGGGAGCGGGGCCAGCCCCCGTCCCCGCCGTCCTCACCAGGATGATTTTGGTCTCGTCCAGCTCCGCCTGCACTCTGGTCATCGGGTCGGCGTCGCGGGGGTTCTGGCGGAGGAACGAGGGCGGCGTCAGGCCAGCAGCCCCCCGGGGGGTGCGGGAGGGGGGGTGGGGTGAGGCCAGGCGGCCGCGCGGCCCCTACCTGGTACTTGCTGAGGTACCCGTCCAACGCCGCGTAGCTGATGGTGCCGGGGGACCCCGACGGCCACTCCGCCCTGCTCACCTGCCTGCAGAACTCGTCCAGCACCTGCGAGCGAGGCAGCGCCCGGCGTCGCTGCCTGGGCTCCTCCCCACAGCTCCCCGCGAGCGAGGCCGAGCCCCTGCCCCGCCAGCTCCCCGCAGAACCCCGAGCCACGCCGGGCGCTCCAGAGGGCGGCTGCGGTGCGGAGCCGCCAGGCAGAGCCGAGCCAAAACGCAACCAGATCCCGCCGAGCTCAGCCCCGACACGGCCCCCCCCCCCGCCCCCGGCTCACCAGCAGGGATCATTTCTTCCTCACGCCGCGACCGGACCCGTGGGAAGCCCCCCCCCCCCAAATTCCCCGCCCTGCCCGAGGCGCCGCCGGCCGCGCCGCTCACCTTGTCCAGCAAGGTGAAGCAGACCCGCTGCGGGTACTCGTTATCGGCGATCACCACGCCGGCCAGCCCGTCGCTCCGCACGTACACGTGGCACAGGTACTCTGGGCAGAGAGGCGGCGTCGGGGGGGGGGGGTGGGGGGCGGCTCTGGAGCCCCCCCGGCGCCCAACGCCTGCCCCCGGCCCCCGCTTCCACCGCCAGCGGATGGCACCGGGAGGTTTCCGGCCACTGGCGGTCGCGCCGGGACAGCGGGAAGGGCTCGGGGAGGGAGGTGAGCCCCAGGCTCGGCCCCGCGGGCCCACCCTGCCCCCAAACCTCTCGGCGTTCGCCCAGGGAAGGGGGGCGCGAGGGGGGCTTCGCGTCTCGGAGCGCGGCCACGCGCTCACCTTGCTCCTTGACGGAAGCCCGGCTGCCCAGCTGCGAGCGCTCCACGATCAGCTGGCTGGTGAAGGTCATGAACTCCTGCACGCTGCAAGCACCCAGCGCCGCTCGCACCCGGCCCCCAGCTGCGGGGGGCGCGGGGCAGCCCCGGCCCTTCCCCACCGCCCCTTCCCCTCCAACCCTTCCCCTCCGAGCCCAGCGGGAGGCTCGCGCTCCCATGCTAGACCCGCGTTGAGTCAGGTCAGGAAAGGGCCCCAAGCCCGCGCCCCAGCCCTGCCAGGCAGACTTTTGCGTAACCCCTTTTTTGTGGTGTTGGTTTTTTTTTGTTTTCGTTTTTCTTTTTTTCGCCCCGCAATAAAACAGAGGCCAAAAGCCTGCGAGCAAGCAGAAATAAATCTGCTCCGTCCCGGGCGCGCTGGGAGCAGCGAGCGCTCAGCCACAGCGCTCCAGGTGGGAAGTGGCAGCGCCGGGGGCTCCCCGAGGGGCTGAGGCCGGGCCCCAACTCGTGCCGTGGCCACGGGACGCAGCCCCCACGGGGGGGACCGGCAGATGAATTCACAGCTTATCCCCGCCGACACCAGCTCCCGGGGTGCCGAAGCCCGGGGGGGAAGCGGCTCCTCCGGCCGTGCCGGGGTTGGGGAGCAGCGAGGCCCCCAGAGCCGCCCCCGCTCGCTGCTTCCCCTCGCACGCTCGGCCACGGGGGCGTTTTTAGGAGCCCCTCGCTGCAGCGTTCCCCTTATCGCCGGGACCGCAGAGCCAAACGTGCCCAAAAAAAACCTTGGCAGGGGGCCGGGAAACGCCCCGGGGGCCGCCAGCCGACAGCCCCCGGCCGCCTCCGCAAGTGGGGGGGCGGCTGGAGCGGGGCCCCCGGGGGAGCGCCGAGGGCTGAACCGGCCCAGCCGGGGCTGAGCCCAACGTCCCCGGGGGTGCCGGGGGCAGGCGAGGCGATGCTCTGAGGCCACCCGGTGAGGACGGGGGCTGCCGTGAGCCCCCGGCGGGGCTCGTCCCGGTGCCGGCACCGTCGCGCGGGGAGCCCCGGTGCGGGGCGCGGGGCCCGACCTGGATCTCTGGAAGAAGCTGAAGGTGGAGACGTCGTAGGCGGCCTTCAGCAGCTGCACGCGGGGCTCGCCCTTGTACAGCACGCTCAGGCTGTACAGCCTCATGGCGCGGCGCTGCGGGGAGAGGGAGCGCGGTCAGCGGGCCCCGCCGACACCGGGAACGCACCGGGACCCCCAGAGCCTCCCGGGACCCCCCAGGGATCCCCCAGACCCCTCCGGGACACCCCCCCCCCACCCCAACGCCCACTGGGACCCCTATGGGAACTGCACGGGGACCCCCCCAGGCCCCACTGGGACCCAGCGGGACTCTACAGGGACCCCCTCCAGACCCCAATGGGACCCTGCTGGGACCCCCAGAGGCCTTCCTGGACCCCCCCCAGAGCCCACTGGGACCCCCCAGGGACCCCCAGGGACCCCCCAGACCCCAACGGGACCCCGCTGGGACCCCCCAGAGCCCTTCGGGACCCCCCAGCCCCCCCCCGGGACCCCCCCAGGACTCACCCAGACCCCCCCGGGACACTACCGGGCCCCACCAAACCCCCCCAGGCCCCACCGGGACCCCGGCGACCCCCCCCAGACCCCCCCAGAACCCGCACCGGGCCCCACCGAACCCCGCCGGGGCCCCCCCGGACCCCACCGGGACCCACCCGGGAGCCGCCCGGACCCACCGGGGCTCCCCCAAGCCCCCCGGGACACCCACAGGGCCCCCCCGGCCCCGCCCCCCCGCCCGGTACCGGCGGCTGCGGACTCGCAGCGAGGAGGCGGCGGCCGAGCGGAGCCCTCCCGACCCGGAAGCAGAAAGGGACCGGCCGGAAGTGCCCCCGGCCCCGGTTACTGCCACGGGGCCGCGCCCAGCCTGCGCACGCGCAGCACGCGGCCCGCCCGCCCCGCGGCTCCCGGCCAATGAGAGCGCGGCTCGCCCGGCGGCCCCGCCCACGGCCGCGAACGGCCCCGCCCCCTAGGCGGGAGGCCAATCGGCGGCGCCGTGACGTCATGGGGGGCGGGGCTCTCTGCAGGGAGCTGGGGGCTCGAGCCTAGCGAGGGGGCGTGGCTTCGTGGTCGGCGGGGCCTAGTGTGTGGGCGTGGCTCCACGGGTGGGCGGAGCTTTCGTGCGTAGGTTGGGGCGCTGTTGTTTGTGGGCGTGGCTTCCTGGGTGTGTGGGCGTGGTCTCCACAGTGGGCGGAGCAACGTGTGTGGGTGGGTGCGCTCGGTGGGCGTGGCTTCATGTGGGGGCGGGGCTTCCAAGTGGGTGGTGCTAAGCGGGATGGGGCGATTTGTGGGCGTGGTTTCATGTACGGACGGGCCTGCTGAGTGGGCGGGGCAAACTATGTGGGCGGGGCCTCCTGCGTGGGCGTGGCGCAGGGAGTGGGCGTGGCCTCCGTTGTGCCCAGGGGCATTTGGGTGGGCGGGGCAACGTGATGGGGGCGGGGCTTGTTTGTGGGAAGTGGCTTCGTGCGTGGGCGGGGCCTCCTGGGTGGGCGTGGCGGCGGTTGTGGGCGTGGTCTGCGGTGTGGGCGGGGCCTCCAGGCTGGGTCCGGGGCCTGCAGTGCCCCCCGGGACCCCCATGGGACCCCCCTGGCTGCAGGGCCGGGGCCGCCCTGCTGGGGCCCTGCACCCCCGGCACCGGGACACCGCGGGGGCACCAGCGGGACCCCCCCAGGCCCCCGGGACCCCCCGGGGCTCCCCCATCACCCCCCGTCCGTCCCCATCACCCCCCATCTGTCCCCGTGCCCGTCCCCGGGGCCCGGCGGCCATCGCGGGGCCGCCGTCACCTTGGTGCTCGTCTCCATGGGAGCGGGCCGCGTTGCCAGGCCGGCCGGTGGAGTGGTTGCCACTGTGACCAGGCCGTGAAGTGGTTGGCACGGCAACCGGCTCACCAGGAGGGGGGCCCGGGGCCGGTGACGGGGCTGACAGCCCCCGTGGGGAGGGTCCCGGACAAGGCCACCCGCGTCCGTCCGTCCGTCCGCCCGCTGGGGCTCCCCCGCTCCACGCAGAGACCCCCGGGGCCTCCTCGGTGCCCCCTCGCAGCGCGGCGGACGGCGGGCCGAGGAGGAGGAGGAGGAGGAGGACGACGACGACGAAGCACCCAGCCGCCCCGCACGGCCGAGGGGATTGGGGAGCCCCGAGGGCGGCCCTGGGATGTGGGGGGCCGAGGCCGGGGCTGCGGGGGCTCGCGGCCGCTCTGCCTGACGGGACCGTGGGGACGCGGCGGCTGCCACCGGGCGCCCCGTATGAGCTAACGCCCCCCAACGTGGCGCATCCCCCGGCGTGGCCAGGGACGGTACCCGGGCGGACGAGGCGGTGGGGTGCCGGGGGGGCTCGGGGGGGACAGCTTTGCCGGCCGCCCGCCCCGCGCCCACGGCTGCCCCCATGCTGGACCACAGAAGCAGGATGGAGAGCTCCCGGCAGGAGAAGGTGAGGCCCCGCCGGCCGCTGGCCCTCCCCATGTTCGCCTCTGGAAGGCAACGGCTGCTTCTGCCCCTGCTTTGGGGCTCTTTGGGGCTTTTTGGGGATCTTCGGGGCTTTTTGGGGCCAGGCAAGCGGTTTTGGGCAAGGAATGAGGTCAGGAGGTTTCGAGCCAGGAGCACACGGGGAGCCTCCGTTTATACTGAGCGCCTGATCCTGCCGTGGGCCCGGCGGCGCAAGGCCCCCCCCAGCCCCCAGGCACAGGGGGTGAGGGCAGCGGGAGGCTGGAGGCTGCCTCGGGCAGAGCCACGCGGCCGGTGCTGAGGCTCCCCGCTCCCGAGGCCGCCCCCATGCCCGGTGCTGGGGTGCTGAGCATGACCAGCGGGGCTCCCCCAGAAGGAGCCGGGCTCTACAGGACGGCCTCGGGGCCGAGGGGACCCCCACTGCATCAGGTCACTTGGGGGGGACGGGGCTCGTCCCCACTCTTTGGGAGGCTCCGGCACGCAGCCGGACCGGGACGGGGGCGATGGGGAGCACGGGGCACGGGCAGCGCGGCATTCCGCCACGTGGCTTCCAGCCTGCTCCAGGCAGGGTAAGAGGGGATCGCACCCTTCGGGGGCAGGTTTTGGTCGGGTGGGAAGAGCCAAACCCGGCACCGAAACCTCCATGAGGGATCCAAGGGAGCGGAGCCGCGGCACGCGGTGCCTACGGTGCCAGAACCGCTTGAGATCAGCGGGAGAAGGGACACCGGGACAGGCGCTGCGGCGCTGGGCGACATCGGGCACCGAACGGCGTCACGGGGCGCTGGGTGTCCCCCTGGGGACATCCCGGAGGGGATCCGGCCTCGATCCGTCCCACCGGAGCAGCCCGGGGCAGCCAGTTTGTGGGGGCCAGGACCCCTCAGACCCACATCATCCCAAAAGCTTTAGCAGGGCGCCTGCTTTGTGATGCACCCCAAAACCCACGGCAGGGCCGGCGCGGCCCCGAGGAAAACACCCTCCTGGCGCTGACAGCGCAGCGGGAGCGATCCTGGCCTGCCCGGCTCCCGGTGACTAATGAGGCCTCTAATGCCGCGAGCAAACCTGGCCGGCGGAGCAGAAGCGCTCGGCGCCGCGGCTCCATCTGAGAGCCAGGGCCGCGGCCCCGTTACGCGCCCTGGTAATGGAGGCCGTGCCGGCGGCAGGGCCCGGGGTTGCTACGCGAGGGAAAAACAGGTCCTGAGCGCCAGCGCGGCCGTGGAGGGGCCCCACGGCTCTCCCTGGCAGCAGGGACGGGAGAAATTCCCCGTACCGCTCCGTGCGGCCCCGCTCGATGGGCATCGTGCGAGGGGGACGGAGGAAACCCCCACGGGACGCCTGCTCCAAGCAGGTTTCGGGGCAAGGAGCTTCCCCCCGGTGCCGCTGTTGGAGGGCGAGGTGCTCCGGGCTGCGGGGCCGCAGGGGATCGGGGTGTCCACAGGGAAAACCGGGGCCGGGGAGGGGAACCTCCGGCTGCTCGGCGCGGTTCAGGGGGCGCAGGACACCCCGTAACGCTGCCGCCCCCCGGCGCAGGTGGAGCAGATCCTGTCGGAGTTCCGGCTGAGGGAGGAGGACCTGAAGAAGGTGATGTACCGCATGCAGAAGGAGATGGACCGGGGGCTGAAGCTGGAGACGCACGAGGAAGCCTCGGTGAAGATGCTGCCCACCTACGTCCGCTCCACGCCCGAGGGCTCAGGTAGGCGCTGCCGTGACGCGAGGGCAACGGCGCCCGGCGCTTTGCCACGTCTCCGCCGGGTGCTGCCCCCCCGGGAGCCCCCCCCTGAGCCGTCCCCTCCCCCGTGCCCCACGGTGCTGCAGAGGTCGGGGACTTCCTCTCGCTGGACCTCGGCGGCACCAACTTCCGCGTGATGCTGGTGAAGGTGGGCGAGGGGGAGGAAGGGCAGTGGAAGGTGAAGACGAAGCACCAGATGTACTCCATCCCCGAGGATGCCATGACGGGGACGGCCGAGATGGTGAGCGGGGCAGGGGGGTGCGGGGGGCGCGGGGTCCTCCCCAAGATCCCCATCCCGGTGCTGGGTGCCTCCGGGCAGCCCCAAGCCCTGGGAGGGGGCAGAGGTGGGTCCGGACCCTCGGGGAGCTGCAGGAGCCCGTGGAAGCGTCCCCTTCAAGTGGCGTCTGGGTGGGGATGGGGTGGAGGGGACCGGGCCATCGCGGGGACGAGGCCATCGCGGTGACGGCTCAGCCGCTCTCCCCCAGCTCTTCGACTACATCTCCGAGTGCATCTCCGACTTCCTGGACAAGCATCAGATGAAGCACAAAAAGCTGCCCCTGGGCTTCACCTTCTCCTTCCCCGTGCGGCACGAGGACATCGACAAGGTGAGGGGCTGGCGGGGCGGCACGGGACCCGAGGCCACCGCGGTGCCTGCCCCACGGCCCCACGGAGCCCCGCTCTGTCCTCCCTCGGCCCAGGGCATCCTGCTGAACTGGACCAAGGGCTTCAAAGCCTCCGGAGCAGAAGGGAACAACGTGGTCGGGCTCCTGCGAGACGCCATCAAACGGCGAGGGGTGAGACGGCCGCCGGCCCCGCGCCGGCTGCGTGCGTCGGTGCCCGCCCCCTGTCCCCACCGCGTCCCGTGGGTCCCCCGGGAGAGGCGCTGGGGGCATGCTGTGCACACGCGTGTGTGTGCGTGCACGTGTATGCGTGGGCACACGCAACCCACGGGGACCCCGCGGGACAGCCGGACGCGGAGCGTGACACCGGCGGCTCCCCCCCCGGCAGGACTTCGAGATGGACGTGGTGGCCATGGTGAACGACACCGTGGCCACGATGATCTCCTGCTACTACGAGGACCACCGGTGCGAGGTTGGGATGATCGTGGGTAAGATCACGGGCTGCGGGACGGCAGCGGCCACCCCCGGGGGGGGGACGCGGGGCGGGGGGCACGCACCCCACGGCTGGCTCCTGCGCGCAGGGACGGGCTGCAACGCCTGCTACATGGAGGAGATGCACAACGTGGAGCTGGTGGAGGGCGACGAGGGCAGGATGTGCGTCAACACGGAGTGGGGCGCGTTCGGCGCCTCGGGGGAGCTCGACGAGTTCCTCCTGGAGTACGACCGCGTGGTGGACGAGACCTCGCTTAACCCCGGTCAGCAGCTGTAAGGAGTGGGGCGGATGCGGCTCCCCTGGGCTCCCCCCGGCCGCGGCTCCTTCGCCCCCTGCCCTCCGCCGGCCGGGGCCGCTCGTCCCGGGGCTCTGGCCCCGTCGGCCGCCCGCACGCGTCCCCCTGAGCCCGGTACCGGTGGGGACACATGCGTGGGGCCTCGCCGTGGGGCGGGAGGGGGGCGGCCCCCGCCCTGACAGCCGCCCCCGGCCCCCAGCTACGAGAAGATCATCGGGGGCAAGTACATGGGGGAGATCGTCCGGCTGGTGCTGCTGAAGCTGGTGGACGAGAACCTGCTCTTCAACGGTGAGGCCTCCGAGAAGCTCAAGACCCGCGGCACCTTCGAAACCCGCTTCGTGTCGCAGATCGAGAGGTATTCGGGGCCGGTGCCCCCAAACCGCCCCACACCCATGGGGGTGCCCTGTGCCCTCACCCCACAGCAGCTGGCTCTGATCGTCCCACATGGGGTTCCCTGCACGGTCACCCTACACCAGCCCTCTACAACTGCCCCACAGCAGGTTCCCTGCCCTATCGCCCCACACCAGCCCTATATAGCTGCCTCATGTTGGGGTCCCCCCTTGCCTTGACCCACATTGGGGTCCCCTTCCCCATCACCCCACACTGGGGTGTCCCACATGGGGTCCCCTGCCCCATCACCCCCCGCCAGCCCTCCCCAGCTGCCCCATGGGGGTCCCCGGCCCGATGCGCCCCCTCTGTCCCATCCCAGCGACTCGGGCGACCGCAAGCAGATCTACAACATCCTGACGGCCTTCGAGCTGCTGCCCTCGGGCACGGACTGCGACATCGTGCGGCGCGTCTGCGAGAGCGTCTCCACCCGCGCCGCCCAGATGTGCTCGGCCGGGCTGGCCGGCGTCATCAACCGCATGCGGGAGAGCCGGAGCCAGGAGACCCTCAAAATCACCGTGGGGGTCGACGGCTCCGTCTACAAGCTGCACCCCAGGTGAGGCTGCCGGGAGCCTTCCTCCCGCCCCAGCCTCCCTCCTCCTCCTCCTCCTCCTCCTCCCCGCAGCCTTGACCCCTTCCCGTCTTTCCCCCGCAGCTTCAAAGACCGGTTCCACGCCACCGTCCGGCAGCTGACGCCCGGCTGCGACATCACCTTCATCCAGTCGGAGGAAGGCAGCGGGCGAGGCGCCGCGCTCATCTCGGCCGTCGCCTGCAAAATGGCCTGCATGATGGGGCAGTGAGCGGGGCAGCACGGCGCGCAGGACCTGGGGGCGGCGGGGACCCCGCGGTGCCGGGCACTTGGAGGGCGCCGAGGAGCGCAGACGGACGCGGGAAGGGCTTTGCCGCGGGAGGCGACGGCGGCCGGTGCCGGGGCTCCCCAATAAACCGGGGTTTGCGTGGACTTTTCCTCCGGGACCACCGCCGGGGCCAAGGCTCCTCGATGGCCGCGCGCAGCCCGACGGGGCCGAGGCTCTTCCCGGTGCTGTGGGGGGCAGCTGCGCCCCCCAGAACCTCTCCATGGGAGGGCACCGGGGGATAAGGGGGGTGGTTGGGGGGTGGTTGGGGACAGGGGGGGCTGGCACCCCTTGGGGCGCCCGCGGTGGGCATCTGGCAGTGCCGGGGGGCCCAGCTGGCCTTGTCCCCATGTGTCACCTCCGTGTCCCCTCCCAGAGACCCTCAGAAAGGACAAACCGAGCCGGAGGCAAAGGGGACTGACCCCCCCCATCCATGGGGTGGTGCCACCTCCTTCCCCCCGCAGGGCCAGGTCCGTGCACCCCTGGAACAGCACCCCACAACCCCAAACCCAACGGCTCCCCAGCCCAGGGGCATGTGGGTGACTCCCCCCCCAATTACTTCGTGGTCCCAAGCAGCCAAAAGTAGTGCCCGTGTGCCCCCCCCGGCTCGTGTCAGTGACAGTGCCCCCCCCCAAACATTTACCTCGTTTAGGGGGCTGAAGGTGGGGGACCCCCAGCCTGGAGCGGGGCCAGCGGCACGGGGGGGAGAGCAGATTGGTGCCACGGGGCTGTGGGGCCACCTTGGGGGTCCCCTGGGAGTCGGGGGCACCCCAGGGGCTGGGGCCTGCATAGGAGCCCCACGGGGTGGGGACACCTTGGGGGGGCTGAGGCCACCAAATGGGGCTGGGGTCACCCCAGGGTATGGGACCACTGTGGGAATCTGCACCCCCGACACCGTGTTCCCCCCGTCATCGTGCCCACCATCACTGTGCCCCCTCTGTCACCATGTCCCTCCATCACCGTGCCCCCCTCCCCACCATGCCCCCCCTCCCCAGAGCCCAGACTGCGTGGCCCCGCGCCCCCCGTGTCCCCCCAGGGACCCCATTCCCAAGCTCCCCACACACCCGGCTCCTCCCTGAGGTCCCCATACGCCCACCCCAGCCCGCGTCACCGAAGTCGCCACGTGTCAGCCCCTGTCCCCAGGGTCCCCGTGAGCCCCACCGCACCCCCTGTCCCCCCGATGGGGCTGGGGAAGCCCCGCAGGGACCCGTCCCAGCCCCCCCCCCGATCGCTCATCCCCATGCAGGTGGAGCGGACGCTCACGGGGACGCCCCTCGCCGTGTCAGGAACGTTGGCTGCAAGCCCCCGAGCTGCGTCACCGCCCACGGTGACGAGAAGAAGGTCGGGGGGGGGGGGGGGCAGCACGTTTCCCCCCCACCTCGGCCAAATGAAACCCCAAATGACGAGCTCTGTCCTCCGGAGAGGCGGCGGCGGGGACAAGCTGCTTTATTGCGTGGGGACAGGGGGTGGGAGGGAGGCTGGTGGGGAGGTGGAGGCTGGCGGTGGGGCTCGGGGCCCCCCTTCAGGTTTCGGGGTTCAGCGGCGGCGGTCAGGGCCCTGAGGAGACAAAACGCTGGCGGTGGTGACTCGGGGGACACCCCCTCGCCCCCAGCTCCAGCACCAGCGGATGCGGCTCCTCCGCCCCACCCCACACCCCCGAGTTTCCCCGGGGCACATTTCGGGCTCCCCCACCTCCACCCTCCCTCCGCACGGGGGCACGGTGCGCCCAGCCCCGGGGGGGGGGGGGGGGGGGGGGGGGGGGGGGGGACAGGCGCAGGATGTGGGGCGCAGGATGTGGGCTCTCACCGGCGCTCAGCCCTTGCAGAACTTGAGGGCGGCGCAGACGTCCTGGGGCTCGTCGTCGTTCTGCAGCGCCTCGGAGATCTGCTCGGCGTACTTCTTCACCATGGACTTGCAGAGCCGGCCCACGCCCTTCATGGCGACGCACACCTTCCGCAGCGCCTCGTTGACGGCGTCCTGCGGGCACCGGCCCCGTGCCGTCAGCGGGGCCGCAGCCACCAGACCCGCCCCCCCCCCCCACCCAACCCGGCTCACCCCGAGCCCCCCTCACCTCATCGGGGTCGTCCCCCACCATCTTCTTCAGCTGCTGCAGCACCTTGATGCAGAAGTTGCATTTCTTCCCCTTGCCCGGCAGCGCCGCGTCGTCTTCGTCCTCATCCCACTGCGGGGACAACGCAGACCCTCAGGGCGGTGTCGGGTCCAACCCCCCCGCCCCCCGCCCCGCGACCCGAGGGGGAGCTGCCCCACGGCGCGCCCCACGCCTGGGGCTCGTCCTCACCGTGCCCAGGCTGTCCCAGAGCTGGCGGCACTGCTGCTCCTTCTGGCACCGGATGGCCGTGGCCACGTCGCGGCACCAGGACGCGGGGCCGCCCTGGCACGGCTCGGCCACCTCCTCCGCCTGTGCGACTGCGAGGGGACCGAGGTGGTTAATATGGCTGCCCCACGGCCGCCCCACGGCCACCCCGTGGCTGCCCCATGGCCAAACCATGGCCCCACGGCCACCCCATGGTGACCCCATGCCCCCCCCATGGCCCCACGGCCACCCCATGGTGGCCCCATGCCCCCCCCATGGCCCCACGGCCACCCCGTGGCTGCCCCACGGCCACCCCATGGCCCCACGGCCACCCCATGGTGGCCCCATGGCCCCCCCATGGCCCCACGGCCACCCCGTGGCTGCCCCACGGCCACCCCATGGCCCCACGGCCACCCCATGGTGGCCCCATGGCCCCCCCATGGCCCCACGGCCACCCCGTGGCTGCCCCATGGCCAAACCATGGCCCCACGGCCACCCCATGGTGGCCCCATGCCCCCCCCATGGCCCCACGGCCACCCCGTGGCTGCCCCACGGTCACCCCATGGCCCCACGGCCACCCCATGGTGGCCCCATGGCCCCCCCATGGCCCCACGGCCACCCCATGGTGGCCCCATGGCCCCCCCATGGCCCCACGGCCACCCCGTGGCTGCCCCACGGCCACCCCACGCCCCATGGCGGCCCCATGGCCACCCCGTGGCCGCCCCACAGCAGGACGGGGAGCACATCAGTCCCCGAAGCCCCTCTGTGCCCCAGGTGTCCCCAGAGCCCAGCCCCCGTCCCCCCCCCCCCCCCCCCCCACGTCCACGTCCCCACGCAGTCCCCGCACCCCCGGTGCCACCCCGCTGTCCCACCCCGGTCCCCCCACCCCACGGCGCCGGTGTCCCCGCGCCATGCAGCCCGTGGGGGGGGCCGCGGGCAGGAGGGGCCCCGGCCCCGTACCTGCCACCAGGGCGAGGAGCAGGAGGAAGGCGGCGGCCATGGCGAGCCCCCCCAAACGCTGACCCAACGGGTGCCGGCCCCGTGCCCCACCCCGGGGCTTTTATAGCCCCCCAGGAGCCGGCAGCGGGGCCGGCGGAGCCACTCAGCGCCGCCGAAACCCACCGAGGCCTTAAAATGGAGCGCGGCCTGCGCCTCGCGGCCCCACACCTCCGCCCCCAGCCTCGCCACGGCAGGAAGCGGCCTTGGGGGGGGGGCGGCGGGAGGGGGCCAAAATCACCCCGGGGGGGGGCGGGGGGGGGCTCAAAAACCATTGGGGGGGTTGACACCCGTGGGGGGGGGGCTCTGACACCCCCGGGAGGGGGGGGGGGGCAAAAAGCCGGGGGGGGGGGGGCAAAAACCATGTGGGGGGCTGACACCCCTTGCGGGGGGCTCTGACAACCCCAGGGGGAGGCCCAAAACCCGGGGGGGGGGCAAAAACCATTGGGGGGGCTCTGACAACCTTGGGGGGGCTCTGACACCCCCGGTGGGGAGCCCAAAAACCATGAGGGGGGGGCCTCTGACACTCCTTGGGGGGGGCTCTGACACCCCCGGGGTAGGGGGGCAAAAACCCGGGGGGGGCCCAAAAACCATGGGGGGGGGGTCTGACACCCCCGGGGGGGTGCCCAAAAACCCGGGGGGGGGGGGGCAAAACTTTTGGGGGGGTCTCTGACACCCTGAGGGGCGCCCAGAACCCGTGGGGGCCCCAAAAACACCCTGGGGGGGGGGGGCTCCAACACACCTATGAGGGCCTTGACACCCCCGGGGGGACCCCAAAACCCCCAGGGGGGGCTCAAAAAACCCGGGGGGGGGGGACACAAAACCCGGGGGGGGGGGGCCCTGATACTACCGGGGGGGCCTGAAACCCCTGGGTGGAGGCAAAACCCCCGGGGGAGGGGGGGGGGGGGGCAAAACTTTTGGGGGGGCTCTGACACCCTGAGGGACCCCCAGCACCCGTGGGGGCCCCGAACCCCCCCTGGGGGTGCTGCAGACCCCGTGGGGGGGGGCTCCAACACACCTAGGAGGGCCCTGACACCCCCGGGGGGGCCCCAACACCCCTGGGGGGGGGGGGGGGGGGCTCAAAACCCCTGGGGAGGGCCGCGGGGTCTCCGCAGCCCCCCTGGGGGCCATGGGGGGGGCCGCCCCGGGCCTTTTGCACCGGCCCCACGCGGGGCCCACGGACACGAGTGGCGCCCCCCCCCAAAATAATCCGCAGGCCTCGGACGCGGGGCAGGAAACGGGGGGGGGGGGGCGGGGGCTCGGGGGGGGCTCAGCCCTGCGGGCCCAGGTGCGTCCCCCCCCCCCGCGCTCCCCGTTGCCATGGGAACGGCGCCGCCGCCCCCGCGGTTGCCATGGCGCCCCGCCGCCGTGACGTCTGTTCCGCGCCGCGGTTACGCCGCTTCCGGGCCCGGTTCCCGCCATTCCTCCCCCCCCCCCAACACCCGTTCCGCCCCCTCCCCCCCCCCCCCGCGTCCCCTCCGCGCCGCGTGCAGCCGGGCCGGCGGCCCCCGCCCCCCCCCCCGACCCCTGACCTCTGACCCCGTACGTCACGGGGGGGCTGTCAGCGGCGGGAGGGGGGGTGATGGGGGGGGGGGGCGGTGCCCTGGGGGGGGGGGCCGGTTGGTTTGGGGGGGGGGGTTCCCGGTGTCCCAAGGGGGTCCCGGTTGGTTTGGGGGGGGTCCCCGGTTCGTTTGGGGGGGTCCTGATGCTTTGGGGGGGGGTCCTCAAGCCTTGGGGGGGGGGGGTCCCGGTTGCTTTGGGGGGGGTCCCGGTGTCTTGGGGGGGGGATCTCGGTTGGTTTGGGGGGGGCAGTGTTTGAGGGGGGGTCTCCCGGTATCCTGGGGGGGTCCCAGTATTTTGGGGGGGGGGGGGGAGGGGTCCTGGTGCCTTGGGGGGGCCCCGATTGGTTTGGGGGGGGGGGGGTCCCGGTGTCCTGGGGGGGTCCCAGTTGTTTTTTGAGGGGGGGTCTCCCGGTGTTTTGGGGGGGGGGGTCCCGGTGTCCCAAGGGGCGTCCTGGTGGCCTGGGAGGGATCCCGGTTCGTTTGGGGGGGGTCCTGGTGCCCTGGGGTGGGGGTCCCGGGTGGTTTGGGGGGGGTCTCAGTGTTTGAGGGGGGGTCTCCTGGTGTTTTGGAGGGGGTCCCGGTGTCCCAAAGGGCGTCCCGGTTCGTTTGGGGGGGCGTCCAGCTGTTTGGAGGGGGGTCCCAGTTGGTTTGGGGGGGGGGGGGTCGCAGTTGGTCTGGGTGGTCCCGGTGTTTGGGGGGGGGTTCCCGGTGTATTGGGGGGGGGTCCCTGTTGGTTTTGGGGGTCCCGGGGTTTAGGGTGTGTGTGCCGTGGGGGGGGGGTCCTGGTGTTTGGGGAGGGGTCCTGGGGGGAGGCACTTGATTCTGGGGGGTCCCGGTCTTTGGGGGGGGGGGTCCCAGTGTATGGGGGGGGAGTCCTGGTGTTTGGGGGAAGGAGGTGGCGGTGTCCGGGGAGGGGGGTCCCGGTGTTTGGGGGGGTCCGGAGGTGTGTGTGGGGGTCCCGATGTCCTGGGGCAGGCTTCTGGTGAGGGGGGGGTCCCAAGGGGTATTTGGGGGGGTCCCCTGGTGAGGGTGGGGTCCTGGTGCTTGGGGGGGTGGTTCTGGTAAGGGGGTTCCTGGTCCTTGGGGGGGGGGGGTCCCAGTACCCCTTGGGGGTGGCTCCTGGTGATGGGGGGAGTCCCATTTTTGGGGGGGGGGGGGGGTCCCAGTGTTTGGAGGGGGGGGTCCTGGTGTCTGGGGGGGCCGGGGCCTGTGCTCCCTGTGTGCTTGGGGTGGGGGGGGGGGCCAGCAGGGCCAGGCCTTGGGGGGGTCCCAGGTGAGTTTTGGGGCTGGGGGGGCTTCTGGTGTCGGGGGTGGGGGGGGGCACAGATTTGGGGGCCATTTCGGGAATCCTCACTCTCCTCTTTATCCCCCAGGCACCCACCCCCCCCCCCCAGCCCAGCCATGTTCTCGTCGGTCGCGGCCCCCCCGGCTCAGGCCCTGCTGTCCCCCCCCTCTGGCGAGGCCCCCACCTTCGCCCGGGCCGGGAGCGACTTCGCCGACCGCTCGCAGCCCTTCCTGCTGGGGGAGCGCAGCTTCAGCCGCCAGTACGCGCACCTCTACGCCGCCCGCCTGCTCTGCATGCGGCCCCGCCTGGCGCAGCGGGCGCAGCAGCGATGGGGTGAGCCCCCCCCACCCTCCCCCCCCCCCCAAAAAAAAAAACTAAAAAAAAAAAACTCAAACCCCGACCCCCGGCAGCCCCCCGGCCTCCTTCCTTCCTCCGCGGGGCGAAACGCCGCCGCGCTGCTCCCCCGGTTGCTTTTCGGCCGGGGATGCCGCGGGGGAAGGATGGAGAACGTGCCCCCCCCCCCCCCCCCCCCCCCCCCCCGTAACCACCGCATCGTGGCGGGGGGGTTGGGATGGAGCAGCCGAAGCGGGTTGTTTTCCTGATTTTTCTCCTGCCTCCTCGAAGCCTCCGCATTCCTGGCGGCGCTGACGCCGTTCCCAACCCGCCACTGCCCTCCTCGGCCTCCCGCCGCGGGGACAACCCCCCCGTCCCCAAGCCCCGTGAGGGCAAAACCCCCGTCCCCAAGCCCCACGGGGACAAACCCCCGTCCCCAAACCCCACGGGGACAAATCCCTGTCCCCAAACCCCACGGGGACAAACTCCCCAGCGCTCCCCGGGCGAGGAGGTGACAGCGGCAGCCTGGGGAGGGCCCCTGGCCGTGGGGGGGCTTCCCTCGACAGCCCCCTTCTGCTGTTGTTTCTGCTGAAGCAGGACGAGCGGTTCGCTCTAGGATGAATTTAGGGAACGGTCCCAGTTTGGGGGGAAAAAGGGGAAAGAAATGCCGCGAGGGGGGCCGCGGCGCTGAGCCCCCGTCCCCGCAGGCAGCGGCGTGGCGCTGCGGAAGCTGTGCGAGCTGCGGGCGGGCGAGCGGTGCTGCGTGGTGGGGACGCTCTTCAAGGCCATGCAGCTGCAGCCCTCCATCCTGCAGGAGATCAGCGAGGAGGTAACGGCGGGTGCCATGCCGTCCCCCCGGGGAGGGGGACGTGGGTGGGCTCGTGGGGCCGGGCTGGCCCCGGCGGCGGTGATGGCAGCGCGGCCGCCTCTCCCTCCCTGGCTGAGCCGCTTCCTCCTTGGCCGACGGCCGCGCCGCTGCTGGCGTCGCGGGGAAGCGCTAAGTGGAAACAGCCCCGACCGGCACGCAGCTGGCGAGCGGCCCCGAGGGCGGCCGGGCCTCCTCCGGGAGCTGCGCCCGCCTGCCCGGACCCCAAAAACCACCCCCCCCCCCGGGGTCCTGCCCTCGTCCCCGCAGCACAACCTGGTGCCCCAGCCGCCCCTGCCCAAGTACGTGCACCCCTCGGACGAGCTGATCCTGGAGGACGAGCTGCAGCGCATCAAGCTGGCGGGGAACGTCGAGGTGTCCAAGATGGTGACAGGTAGGGGACGGCGGCGGGGCGGCCTCGGCTCTGCCGGCACCGCCGGGGCTGAGCGCCGCGCTCGCCGCAGGCACCATCCTCGCCGTGTACGGCAGCGAGCAGGAGGACGGCGGGTTCCTGGTGGAAGAGCTCTGCTTCGCTGAGCTGCCCCAGCCCCTGCCCTGGGCGGGCCCCAGCTCGGACAGGTGAGTCCCCACCGCGTCCCCATCGTGTCCCCGCCGCGTCCCGCAGCCCTGGGGACCGCCAGAGGCCACCGTCCCCGCTGCCCGCCCTCTCTTCCCCCAGGTTCGTGCTGCTGGCCTCGGGGCTGGGGCTGGGCAGCGGCAGCGGCGAGTCCCTGCTGGGCACCCAGCTGCTGGTGGACGCGGTGACGGGGCAGCTGGGCGCCGAGGGCCAGCAGAGCTGCGCCGCGCTCATCTCCCGCGTCATCCTGGCGGGGAACCTGCTGAGCCAGAGCACGCAGAGCCGAGACAGCCTCCACAAGGTGCGGGGGGGGCCTGGTAAAGGCTGGGCTTGGGGGTGGGGGGCACGGAGGGGCTGCGCTCCTCACCGCCTCCCCGCTGCCGCAGGCCCGGTACTTGACGAAGAAGACGCAGGCTGCGAGCGTGGAAGCCGTGAAGATGCTGGACGAGATCCTGCTGCAGCTCTGTGTGAGCGCCCAGGGCTCGATGCGGGTGCTGGGGTGGGAGAGCAGCTCCCAGAGCCCCTCGGCGTGGGGCAGCGGGTGGTGGTCCCCCCACCCCACAGCCCCCGCTGTGCCCCGCAGACCTCCGTGCCTGTGGACGTGATGCCCGGGGAGTTCGACCCCACCAACTACACGCTGCCGCAGCAGCCGCTGCACCACTGCATGCTGCCCCTCGCCAGCGCCTACTCCACGCTGCAACTGGTCACCAACCCCTACCAGGCCGACGTGGACGGCGTCAGGTGGGGACCGACGTGCCACCAGGGCTGCGACAGCTGCTGGTGACTAGGGGGGTTGGGGACAAGTCGCACCGAGCACGGAGCTGCCCTTCCTTCCCCCAAAACGTAGGTTTTTGGGGACGTCCGGGCAAAACATCAGTGACATCTTCAAGTACAGCAGCATGGACGACTACCTGGAGATCCTGGAGTGGACGCTGCGGGCGGGACACATCAGCCCCACGGCGCCGGACACCCTGGGTAAGGGGGGGGCACCGCTGTGCTGCCCCGAGGCGGGGGCTGCGGGGCTCCGAGCGCCCCGTGGGGGCCTGTGGGGACGGGTTCCCCTCCTCACCTCCGCCCCCGCAGGCTGCTACCCCTTCTACAAGTCGGATCCCTTCATCCTCACCGACTGCCCTCACGTCTACTTCTGCGGCAGCGCGCCCCGCTTCCAGTCCAAGGTGATCACGGGTGAGTCCCAGCCCCATCCGGCCCCGTCCTCGCTTGCGGCCGTGCCGGGGCTGGCGCCTGACACCTGCCTGTCCCCGCAGGGGACGAGGGGCAGCGGGTCCTGCTGGTGGCGGTGCCCGCCTTCAGCACCACGCAGACCGCCTGCCTCGTCAACCTGCGCGACCTCAGCTGCCAGCCCATCAGCTTCTCCGGTTTCGGGGCCGAGGACGATGACGGGGACATGGAGGTCGGGCAGTGACGGCGCGGCACGGACTCTGTCACCGCACAGAACTGCGGAGCTGCCGCGGTGCGGGACCAGCAGCCGCTGGGAGAAGCGACGCGGCGCTGCTACCAATACAGCTTGGTTTATTCGTGTAACAAAACCGCGTGGAGGGGACTGGGGCCGGCACCGCGAGGGCCCTGCCCTGGGGAGTGCAACAGCCCCGGCCGAGCCACGGTGCTGGGGACCCAGGCTGCGTCCTTCTCGCCCAGCCACGGTGGCACCGCCGGGTCCCTGGGGACGGGGCCGTGCGTCCTCGCCTGAGCCCAGCCCGGGGGATGTGCTGCAGCTGCCGGCCTTCGGGGCAGGCGTCGGGGTGGCGTGGCCGTGGTCCTGGCAAGCGAGGCGGGTGGGAGCTGCAGCCTGCCTGGCGCGGGCGAGGAGCGCTGCGGAAGCAGGTGACGGCGCCTGCAGCGGGCGAAACTCAACCAAGCGTGAGCGCCTGGAGGCAGGAGCGAGGGAACGGGCGTCCCCTAGTCGCCAAAGTTCACGGTGTAGGTCTCGGCCGTGGTGAAGGGCTGCTCCGTCCCCGTGCCCACCTCCCAAGCCTCCGTCTCTGTCACCAGCTCGGTCACCACCTCCGTTTCGGTCTCCATCTCCCAGGTGCCGGCGGTGGGAGGCTCCTGGCTCCAGGGCGCATAGGTGGTGCTGCTGAAGGGGCTGGGCAGGGCTGTGGTGGGCGCCGGGGGGGCCGTGGGGCTGTGGGCGGTGGTGGTGGCGTTGAGGCGCCGCAGCCTCATCTGCTGCCGGAGCCGCATGCGGTGCCGCAGGCGCTGGCGCAGCCGCAGGCGCTCGCGGGGCGTCATGGGGCGCCCGGGCACGATGCGGCGGATGGGCCGGTTCCCGTTCATGGCCATGATCTCGCGGATGCGCTTCCAGTTGGAGCGCGACAGCACGAAGTTGCACTGGGTGGCCCCGATGTCGTAGAAGACGCTGCAGGTCTTGACGCTGGGGTTGTAGCCCTCGGCCTGGGCCGACACGCGGTACTCGCCCGGGTTCAGGATGCGCCAGTAGTCCCCGCCGCTGGCTGCGGGCGGCGAGGGGAGGTGAGGGGGCTGTGGAGCGGGGCCGCGGCACCCTCGCATCCCCCCGACCCCCTACCTGTCTTGACGTTGTGCTTGATGCCCCCCACGACGATGGTGGCGTTGGCGATGGGCTCTCCCTGCTGGTCCGTCACCAGGCCCTTGATGCCCCGGTGAACCTGCACGGAGGAAAGGGGCGAGGGGAGCGCGTGGGGCTGGTGGAGCGGCCACCGGCTCCCGGCACGCACTCATGGCCCCGCGCCTACCTGCTCCATGAAGGTGAGCAGCGATTCCTTGTTGTTCTCCCACTCCTGCTGCAGCTCGCTCTCGTGCGGGAACTTGTCGCAGCCCAGGTAGACGGAGAGCTCCAGGCAGTTGGTGTGCAGGTAGCTGAAGTCGTTCATGCCTGCCAAAAAAACAACCGAGGGCCCGTTGGCATGCGGTCACCCTCGACCACCCGGCGGCTCACTGGCACAGCACGGCCCCGCTTACTGCCGGCCCGGGGGTGCCACTTGGCCCCCTGCACGATGCCCATGGAGTCGGTCATGTCCTGCGTGTGGCAGCCCCCGCGGAAGGTCTCGGTCATGGTGAGGTGGGCCGAGGCGTAGGAGATGGCGAGCCAGCGGAAGATGGCGTGGTCGGGCGTCTCGTGCACCTCGGGGTTGTCGTCCTCATAGTCGTCCGGTGGGCGTGGGGCGGCCGGCGTCTCGCTGGGGGGCCGGGCGGCGTCGAAGGGGTAGGACACCAGCTTCTCCCCACCCTGCAGGTTGGCTCCCAGCACGAAGGGGTTCTTCTCCATCCAGGCCATGATGGCCCGCGTCTCCACCGCCACCTGGACAGAGGCGGTGTGACACCCGGCCCCTTGCCCGCCGCCGCCACCGCCCCCGCCGGGCGCCCCGCACTCACCGTGGCGTCCTCCTCCAGGTAGTGCTGTGGGATGGGGATGTGGTGGCTGGGGAAGCGGTGCGGCACCAGCTTCCGCTCCTCGGCCGCCCACAGCGGCGAGGCCAGGTCGGGGAAGTTCTCAAAGAGGTCGTAGCCCTCCTCCGTCCAGTGGCCCAGCGCCCAGTTGCCCAGCTCGGAGCCCTGTGGGTGGTGGGGACCGGCAGTGAGCCCCCAGTGGCGCCGATGTCCCCGGTGCCACCACCGCCACCCCAGTGCCATCCCTGCTCCTCACCGCCTCGCGGGCCAGCTCGTAGCCGTCGGGGTTGAGGGAGGGCACGAGGTGGATGCGGGTTTCGGTCACCAGGCTCCGCACGCGGGGGTTGCCGTCTTGGTACTCCTTGCAGAGGAACTGCATCAGCAGCAGCAGCAGCTCCCGGCCCAGCACCTCGTTCCCGTGCAGCCCCGCCGTGTACCTGAACTCGGGCTCGCCTGCAGGACGGGTGGCATCACGGCACAGCCGTCCCCTCCCCGTGCCCCCCCGTCCCCCCTCGCCCCCTGCCTTGCCTCACCCGTCTCGTGCTCGCCGGGGTTGTCGGAGATCTCCATGGCGTAGATCTTCAGCCCCCGCGAGCTCTTGCCGATGTTGTAGATGCGGGTGATGGTCGGGCACTCCTCATTCACCACCTTCATGAGCTGCGGGCGCAGGGGGCGAGCGCTGGGGCACGGGGCGGGGACGGGGAAGGCACCCCCCTGCCCCACGGGGTGCCACCGTGCTCACCTGCCTCATGTCCTTGTAGCTGTGGTGGCGGAAATCCAGGTTGTCGGCGGACGTCACCTCGTTCTGCTGGCTGTAGTAGCTGCTGATGGCTGCGGAGGGGACGGCGATGTGGCCCTGGGGACCGAGCGGCTGCCATCCGCCTGCTGTCCCCCCCCTGCCACCCCCGTCTTACTGGAGAGGGGACAGCCCAGGACCTCCAGGCGCAGGCAGAGGCTTCCGTTCCACGTCTGTGGGTAGATGCGGATGTAGCGCGCCACCACCGGCTCGGGGAACTCGGTCAGCACCGGCGTGTCCTTGTCCACGTTGCCGTAAAACATCTGGGGAGGGGACACGTGGGGGTGGCAGCGGGTCCCCAGCGCCACCCCAACCAACCCCATCCAGCCCCCCCACGCCGCGCACCATCTCCTCGTAGCCGTTGGTGTACATCGTCCAGCTCTGGCTGTCGTTGCTGAAGCCCACGTAGAATTTGGTGACAAAGTCCTCGCTGCGGGAGGAAGGGGACGGTGCGTGGGGGTGGCTGTCACCCCCACCGCCCCGCTGCTGGCCCCAGGGCCACCCCCCCCCATCCTGTCCCCGTCCCCTTACTGGATCTGGGAGTCGCGTCCTTGCGTGATGACGCCGGTGAACTTGGTGGTGCGGCGCGTGTCCACCTCCAGCCAGTGCGCCCGGCTGTCGTCCTCGGCACACCACGCGCCATCGAAGAAATCGTCCTCGTTGGCGCCCGCCTGGGGACAGTGAGGAGACAGCGAGGGTGGCGCAGGGACAGGGATGGGGACGGGGTCGGGGATGGGGACAGGGACGGGCGCCCACCTGCATGTTGAGGCGCCCGCGCTGCGCGCCCAGCCCGTGGCGCAGCATGGAGGAGGCCAGGATCTGGTCATCCTCGATGCGGTGGGACTCCAGCCCGATGGGGGGACACTCTGGGGGGGTGGGGGACATGGCACAAAGTCAGTGCCACCCCCCCAGCATGGTGACCGCTTTCCCCTGTCCCCAGGGACGGGGACACTCACTTGTCTTCTCCTCCGGCGGCGCCCACTCGTCCTCGTCTGTCTCCCACTTCTTCCCCCCTGTTTTTTTGGGTTTTCCTGGAAAACGGCAGCAAGGTGAGGGGGCAGAGCCAGGGTGTGGGGGGGACATGGGGCAGGGGGCCCCCACCCGCACCCACCTTTGCGGTCCCGGCCCTTCTCCTCCGCCCAGGTCTCCTCCTCCTCCTCCTTGCTGCTGCCGCCTTTCTTGGGCTTCCCTGGCAGGGGAGAGCGGCCGTCAGGGACGGGGACGGGGATGGGGACGGGGATGGGGACAGGGATGGGGATGGGGCTGTGCCGTGCCACCCCCCCCCAGCCTCTCACAGGGTTTCAATTTCTCCTCGTCCGTCTCCATCTCCTCCTCTTTCTCCAGCTGCTTCTTGGGTTTGGGTGGTGGCGGCAGCCCGTAGTCCACTGCAGGGAGGGAACAGGGCTGGGACGCCCCTTTGGGACATGGGGGGCCGGCCCGTGGCCCCACAGAGCCCCCGCCAGGGGCAGGGGTGCCCCCGGTCCCCCCCGGCTCGTCACTCACGGTCATCGTAGTCGGGTCGCTCGAAGCCCTCCTCGTAGTCCCCCTCGGTCACGGGGGCGGGCAGCGGTGGGGGGGGTTCCTCTGGCTTGGCTGGGGGTGGCAAAAGGGTTTGGGGGTGCCCCTGTGGGGTCCTTTACGCCTCTGTGGGGTCGCTGTAACCTTACAGGGTCTCCAGTGCCTCTGTAGGGTTCCCCATGCCCCTGTGGGCGCTTCTCTGTCCCCTGTAGCTCCCATGAGGTCCCCAAACCCCTTTTGCAGTCCCTATGGCCCTGAATGAGTCCCCGTATCCCCACGGGATCCCTTGAGCCCCTGTGGAGTTCCCATGCCCCTATGGGGTCCCCATGTCCCCACGGGATCCCTCGAGCCCCTACGGGGTCCCCGTGTCCCCGCGGTGTCCCCTGCACCCTCACGTGCTCCCTGTACATCTCTGGTGTCCCCATGCCCACCCCAGCCCTGGGCTGCCCCAAAACGATGCTGCCCCCCACCCGGGGCTGGGGACCCCCCCCCCACCAGCCCCCTTTGTCCCCCTGTCACCGCACTGACGTGGCGGCGTCTCCGGCTGGGGCCAGACTCGCACAGGTTTCTTCCTGCTCGGGGGCTTGCGGGGTTTCTGCTGCCGCCGGATGTACTCGACTAGGGACAGGGGGGGGCAATGACTGCGGGGCTGCGAGGCGGAGGGGAAGGGGGGGACGCATCTGTGTCCCCCCCCCCAGCCATCCCAGGGGACCCCGTCGGTCCCCGCCCGCCCCCCGGCACCGTACAGTCCTCGTAGTCCTCCCGCTCCAGCTGCTCGTTGTAGTCCAGCGTCGGCGGCTCCGGCTCCACGGGGACCTCTGCGGGGGGGACGCGTGGGGCTGGGACACGGGGAGGTGGCAGCGGGATCACAGGGGTGGCACTGGGACACGGGGGGAGGTGGCACTGGGGATGCTGGGGTGACATTGGGATGCAGGGAGGTGGCACCAGGGCAAGGGGAGGTGGCACTGGGATCACGGGGGTGGCACTGAGATACAAGGAGGTGGCACTGGGACACGGGGAGGTGGCAACAGGACACAGGGAGGTGGCACAGGGATGCCAGGGGTGGTACTGGGATGCAAGGAGGTGGCACCAGGACATGGGGAGGTGGCAACAGGACACAGGGAGGTGGCAACAGGGATGCCAGGGCTGGTACTAGGACGTAGGGAGGTGGCACCAGAGCACAGGGAGGTGGCACAGGGGAACAGGATGGCACTAGGGACACAGGGAGGGGTCACCGGGGATCAGAGGGTGGCACTGGGATGCTGGGAGGTGGCAGCAGGCCACCAGGAGATGACAGGGGGGACCAGGGGGTGGCACTGGGGACACAAGGAGGGGGCACCGGGGATCAGGGGGTGGCACTGGGATGCCAGGAGGTGGCACTGGGACGCAGCGAGAGGACACGGGGGATCAGGAGGTGGCACTGGGATGCCAGGAGGTGGCACTGGGACGCAGGGGGTGGCCTCGGGCTCTCACCAGCCTCGGGAGCGGGCTGCCAGTCCTCCCCGCCCAGCTCCCAGCGCTCCGTCGGCAGCTCCTCCAGCTCACCTGGGGACAGGGACATGCAGAGGGGTGGCAGCGCTGGCGTCCCCGGCCCACCCCCAGCGAGGGGACCCCAGGGAGGGAGGAGACGAGACGGGGGACAAGGGGCAGGACGGGGGTGACCCCGGCCACACCATGCGGCCCCCGGGGACAAAGCAGCGGGGGAGCCGAGGGGACGCGGGTGACAAGCGCTCAGCACAGGACGGGACCCCCGGTGTCCCCCCGCTCACCTCGGTCTCTGCCATCCCCCTCCTCCTCCTCGGGGGCCTGCGGCTGCCCTGGGGACAGGGACGTCCCCTCTCTGTCCTCCCCCCGTGGGGGGTGCGGGGCCACGGGGTGCTCCCAGGGGGTGTCCGGCAGCTCCGGTGGCCTCGTGCCCGAGGGCTTCTTGGTGGCCTTGGGCGGCTTCTCCTTGGGTGGCTTCTCCTTGGGCGGCTTCTCCTTGGGCTTCTTGGAGCCTTTGGGGGGTTTCTCAGAGCCTTTGGGGGGTTTCTCGGAGCCTTTCGGGGGTTTCTCGGAGCCTTTCGGGGGCTTCTCCTTGGGCTTCTTGGGGGGCTTGTCCCTGTCGTTGCTCTTGTCCCTGCTCTTGTCCCGCTCCTTGTCCCTGTCCCTGTCCTTGTCCTTCTTGGAGCCCCGCGCTCTCTCCTTGGGCTTCTTGGTGGGTTTGGGGGCTTTGTCCTTCCGGGCCTTCTTGGGCGCCTCGGGCTCCGGCAGCCGCTCCGGGGGGTCTGGGGGGGGGGGGTCGGGTCGGGGGGGGGTGGGGGCAGCCCCTGCCCAGCACCCTGAACCCAGCACCCCCAGCTCAGCACCTCCAAAACCCAGCACCTCCAACCCAGCACCCCGAACCCAGCACCTCCAAACCCAGCACCCCCAGCCCAGCACCCCCCCGGTGCCCCCCATCACTGCTCCCCCCCTTTACCCCCCCACCCCCCCCACACACACATCCCACTCTCTCCCGGTACCGGGCAGCCCCAGCAGCACCCCCCCCCCCCCCTCACCGGTGCCCAGCCCGGTGCCGGTGCCCGGCTCGGTGGCGAAGCCCGGCTCGGTGCCGTCCCCGTCGCCGTCGCCGTCCCGGTCCCCGTCGGGCCCGAGGAAGCCCCTGAGGAACGCCTCGATCTCGGCGTCGGTGAGCGCGGGCGCGGCGGGGTCCGGGGCGGCCCCGGGCAGCGGCAGCAGCAGCGCGGCCGCCAGCAGGAGGCAGGAGCGGGACGGCCCCGCCAGCGCCATCGCCGCCGCCGCCGAGCACCGGCACGGCCCGGCCCGGCCCCGCCGAGCACCGGAGGAGGGCAGGGGAGGGGCGGGGGCGGGCCGGGGGCGGCACCGGGCGGGGGTTTGGGGAGGAGGGCGGGGGGGGGGGGGGGACGGGAACGGCACCGGCACCGCGTTGGCATCACGTTGGCACGGCACGGCGCGGCACAGAACTTCATTGGCACCCCGCAGCACCGGCACCGAGGCACTGGCACCTCGTTGGCATCACGTTGGCACGGGAACAGCCCTGGCACCGCGTTAGCACGGCACGGCAATTCATTGGCACACCCTGGCACCAGCACCTCGTTGGCACGGCACCGGCACTGTGTTGGCATCACGTAGGCACGGGAACAGCACTGACACTGCATTGGCACGGGACGGCACAGCACTTCGTTGGCACCTCACAGCACCGGCACTGAGTTGGCACTGAGTTGGCACCGCATTGGCACTGGCACGGTGCTGGCACTGCATGGCACCGGCACTGGCACTGCGTGGGAATGGCACTGCTTTGGCACCGTACGGCACCAGCACCGGCACCGTATTGGCACCTCCTGGCACCACAACTGGCACTCACACTGTTGGCACGGCATGGCACCAGCACCATGTGGGCACTGTGCTGCATCGGCACCAATACTGGCACCGTGTAGGACCAGCACCGCTTAGCACTGGCACTGCCTCAGCACCAGCTCTGCACTGGAACCAGCGCAGCACTGGCAGGGGACCCAGCACCAGCACCGCGTGCACTGCGCGGGCACGGCACGGCCACGCCATGGCCACCGAGCGTGCAGCACCGGGCTGGCCCCATCCACCAGCACCACTTTGGACGGGCCTCACGGCACCGCGTGCCCCGTTCCTGCTGGCCCAGCACCGCGCCAGGCCCCGGCAGGATCCCGCAGGCTCCCCGGGCCCCGCGGTGGCCGGGCTGGGCCACGTGGCCGGGCTGAGCCCCGCGCTCAGCACACGTGTGGCCCCCGGCCCAGCCGTGAGTCACCGACCAGACACGCTGCGGCGGGGGCGGCTGGTGTGGGGGGGGGCTGCCCTGCGGCAACCAGTGCTGCCCAGTGCCGCGCAGTGCCTCCCAGTGCCGCCCAGTGCTTCCCAGTGCCGCCCCACTCCGGTGCAGCACCCCTCCCCATTAAGCTCCCCGCCCCATGCAGCTCCCAATACCCCACCCATGCAGACCCCCCCCCCCCATATAGCCCTCCCAGTGCAGCCCCCATGTAGCCCCCCCCAGTACAGCCCCCGTTACACTCCTCCAGTTCCCAGTACAGCCCCCCCCAGTTCTCAGTACAGCCCCTCCTAGTACACCCCCCACAGTACAACCCCCCCAGTTCAGCTCCCAGTGCAACTCACTCCAGTACAGCCCCCTGTGCAGCTCCCAGTACACCCCCTCCCCCCCCCCCCCCAGTTACCATTACATCCCCTCCCAGTACAGCTCCCCCAGTACAGCCCCCAGTGCAGTTCCCAGTACAACCTCTCCCGTATGGCACCCCCCCAGCTTCCCAGCACAGCCCCTCCCAGTACACCCCTCAGTTTCCAGTACAACCCCTCCAGTACAGCCCCCTGTGCAGCTCCCAGTACCCCCCCACAGTTCCCACTACAGCCCCTCCCAGTACAGCCCCTCCCAGTACAGCCCCTCCCAGTACATCCCCCCCTTCCCAGTACAGCCCCCCCAGACCAGCCCCAGGAGGAGCAGGGGGCCGGGACCCCCGTGGGGACAACGGGTGAGAGCGACCCCCCTGTCGGGGGTCCCCATGCCAGCGGCATCAGCAGGGCCCCCGGGGGGGGGGGGACACGCGGGGACAGGCCCGGCCCCCCCACGCCGTCCCCACCCTTTCCTGCCGCCTGAGTCACCGCCACCCGGCCCCGGCTTCCGGGTGTCCCGCGGCTCGTGGGGTGTCCGTGGGGTGTCCGTGGGGTGTCCGTCTGTCCGTCGGGGCAGCTGCCCGTCCGCCCAGGTGTCCGCCTCTCGGGGGGGGGTCCGCCTGTCTGTCCGTCTGTCCGGGGGGGGGAGGAAGGGAGGGGGGGGGCGGTGTCTTTTGGGGTGCCCGCAGGCAGGGTGTGTGCCTGTGGGGATGTCCGTCCGTCTGTCCGTCTGTCCGTCCATCTGTCTGTCCGTCCGTCCGTCCCTGGGGGCTCCCTGCCTGTCTGTCTGCTGGGGTGTCTGTCTGTCCTCCCAGGTGTCCGTCCATCCATCTGTCGGGGTGTGTCCACTTTCCCCACCTGTCTGTCTGTCCAGCTGTGCGTCGAGGCGCATCTGTCCATCAGGCTGTCTGTCCGTCTGTCTGTCCTCCTGGGTGTCCACTCACTGGGGCGTCCGTCTGTCCATCGGGGCGCCCACCAACCCATTGGGGTGCCCAGCTGTCTGTCGGGAGGGGGGGGTTGTCTGTCCATCCTTCTGGCTGGCTGTCCATCCATCCACCTGTTGGGGTGCCCACCGCTCCTTCCAGCGGTCCGTCTGTCCTCCCAGGTGTCCGTCTGTCCTCCCGGGTGTCCATCTGCCCTCCCGGCTGTCCGGCTGTCCATCGCTGCGTCCCCTCTCCCCGCAGGACCACCCGCTCTCAGACCACCGCTCTCCCCGCCGCCTCCCCACCACCATGTACACGGCGCTCCCCAAAAGGTACCGACCCCCCAAAAAAACCCTCACTCCCCCTCCAAACCCCGCCTGACACCCCCCCTCCCCGCAGCGGCTCCCCCTTTGGCCCCGTGCCCACCCGCCCGGGGCTGCACATCTGGCGGGTGGAGAAGCTGCGCCCGGTGCCAGTGCCGGAGGCCTCTTGGGGCACCTTTTTTTCGGGGGATGCCTACCTGGTGCTGCACCTGGAGCCCGAGGAGCGAGCCCACCTGCACCTCTGGATCGGTGAGCACGGGGTTGGGGGGGGCAATATGTGTGGGGGGGTCCCGCTGAGCCGCCCCCGCTCCCCGCCGCAGGCCGGGAGGCGTCGCGGGACGAGCAGGGCGCCTGCGCCCTCCTCTGCACCCAGCTGAACGCGGCGCTGGGCGAGCGCCCCGTCACCCACCGTGAGGTGCAGGGCAACGAGTCCGATGAGTTCATGGAGTACTTCCCTCGCGGCGTCACCTACCAGGTACGGGCTTTGGGAGCCCGAGGGTGCCAGGGGGGTGCTGGGCATCCCAAATGGGTGCTGGGCATCCCCCGTGGGTGCTGTGCATCCCAAATGGGTGCTGGGCATCCCATATGGGTGCTTGGGACAACTCTGATGGGTGTTTGGGCTTCCCAAACGGGTGCTGTGCATCTGTGGTGGGTGTGCAGGATGCCCCCAAGCGCCCAGCATCCCCCCACCTCGCTTGCTCCCCACCGAGCACGTGGCATCCCTGCTGGGTGCTGCCCACCCCCAGCGCTCAGCATCACCCCTGGGTGCTCAGAACCTCCTCTGAGGCCCTCAACATCCCTACCATGGGGCTCAGCATCCTCTCCGGATGCCCAGTCTCCGTGCTGGGTGCTCAGCACCCCCCCTAGGTGCTCAGCACCCCCCACGGGTGCTGGCCACCCCTTCCCAGCGGTCGGTGTCCCTGTTGGGCGCTCAGCACCCTGTGCCGGCAGGAGGGTGGCGTGGATTCAGCCTTCAGGTCCGTGCACCCCGGTGCTGGCCCCGGCCCCGTGCGCCTGGCTCTACCAGGTGAAGGGCAGGAAGAAAATCCGGGCGACCGAGCGGGACCTGAGCTGGGCCAGCTTCAACACCGGCGACTGCTTCGTCCTTGACCTGGGCGAGGTGGGTGGTGCCAGCCCTGCCAGCCCCCAGACCCTTCCCGCTTGGTGCAAGTGCCCCATGTCCGTCTGGGTGTCCGTATGTCCGTCCATCAGCCCATCGGGGTGCATCTTCGGTCACTGGGGCACCTTGCCATCCATAGGGATGTGTCTGTCTGTCCTGGGTGTCCACAGGTTGGGTTGTCTGTCTGTCCTGAACATCAGTCTGTGGGGTTGTTCATCTGTCCTGGGTGTCCATCTGTCTGTTGGGGCGTCTGTCTATCCATAGGGGTGTCTGTCTGACCTTCCTGGGTGTCCATCTGTCTGTAGGTTTCCATCTGGTTATTTTTCTGGGTGTCTACCTGTCCTGGGTGGCCATATCTGTCTGTCCTGAACATCAGTCTGTGGGGTTATCCACCTGTCCTTCTGGGTGTCCATCTGTTGGGGTGTCTGTCTGTCCTCACCACCAGTCTGCTGGGTTGTTCCTCTGTCCTTCTGGGCATCCATTGGGGCATCTTGTCTATCCCTAGGGCTGTCTGTCCATCCTTGTGGACATCCATCCACCCATCGGGGCATCGGTTTATCCATACGAGCGTCTGTCCGTCCTTCTGGGTGTCCATCTGTTGGGGTGTCTGTCTGTCCTTCTGAGCATCAGTCTGCTGGGTTGTTCCTCTGTCCTGGGCATCCATTAGGGCATCTCATCTATCTATAGGGCTGTCTGTCCATCCGTCCGTCCGTCCATCCATCCATCCACCCACCCATCGGGGTATCTGTTTATCCATATGGGTGTCTGTCCGTCCCTCTGGGGGTCCATCTGTCGGGGTGTCCCTTGGGCCATCCCGCTGAACCAGCCCCGACCTGGCAACTGCTTCACCCTTGGCCTAGCGGTGGCCACCTGGGCTGGTGCAGGCTGGCCCCGCCACCGCCGTCCCTCTCCGTGTCCCCAGGCCATCTTCACCTGGTGCGGGGCCCGCTGCAACGTCCTGGAGCGTAGCCGGGCCCAGGAGCTGGCGGCGGCCATCCGGGACGGCGAGCGGGGCGGCAAGGCTCGCCTGGAGGTGGTGGTGGACGGCGAGGAGCCACCGGAGATGCTGCAGGTGGGTGCCCGTGGGACGCGAGGGGACGCGGGTGGCCCTGCCGGGGCTCTGTCATGCCGTGTTTTCGACCCGCAGGTGCTGGGCCCCAAGCCCAGCTTGCAGGAGGGCAGCCCCGAGGAGGACGCGGTGGCCGACCAGAGCGCGGGGACAGCCGTCCTCTACAAGGCAAGGCCACCATGGCCCGGGGCGAGGGGCTGGGCACGGCCTGGGGACGCTTGTAGTGGCCCCGAGGGGACATGGGCTGGTGGCAAGCAAGAGGGACGTGAGGGCATGGCCGCATGTGGCACCAGGGGAGGGTTGGATCAGGACGTCAGGAGGAATTTCTTCACGGGGAGGGCGGTCGAGCTTTGGAAGGGGCTGCGGGGGGAGTGGTGGGGTCCCTGCAGGTATCTGGGAGCTGTGGACGTGGCACTAGGGGACATGGGACAGTGATGGGGCTCAGATCAGGTTGGTGAGCTCGAAGGTCTTCTCCACACCAGGTGACCCCACAAACCTCTGGGCACAGCTGGGGCATACTGTGGTGGCCATGGGGCCAGGCAAGGCTGGGGTGGCCCCTGTAGGGGAGGGACACAGGGCTGGGCATGGCCAAGGGACGCTGTGGTGGTGGCAAGGGGCACAGGGCCACACAGAGGGCCATGGGGATGGCCTGGTGGTGACACCACGGCGGTGACACCCTGGCCACCGCAGGTGTCGGATGCAACGGGGCGCATGGACCTGACTGAGGTGGCCAGGAGCAGCCCCTTCAGCCAGAGCCTGCTCTGCCCCGACGACTGCTTCGTGCTGGACACGGGCGCCGGGGGGAAGGTCTACGTGTGGAAAGGTGCCTAGGGATGGGGACAGGGACAGGGCAGGGGACAGGTCCCCCCCTCCAAGGCTGACGTCCCCATCCGCAGGGCGCAAAGCCAACGAGCAGGAGCGCCAGGCGGCTCTCAGCGTGGCCGAGGAGACCATCGCCCGCATGGGCTACTCGCCCCGCACGCAGGTGGGCACAGGAGGGCTGGGGGGGGCCATGGTGATGTCCCCTCGTCCCATGTCCCCACCGTGTCCCCGTCCCGCAGGTGGAGATCCTGCCGCAGGGCTGCGAGACGCCCCTCTTCAAGCAGTTCTTCACCAACTGGAAGTGAGGGGAGGGCACCATGGGGCCAGGACGTGCCCCTGCCACCCCTGGGCCATTTCCAAGCCCAGGCCACCCCCGTGCCATCCCCCAGCCCCTGCTACCTCCAAGGCCATGCCATCCCCATGCCACCCCCATGCCACCTCTGTGCCCCCTCCATCTCCATGCCCAAGCCACCCCTGTGCCATCCCCATGCCCCCTCCATCTCCACCCCGGTGCCGTTGCTGTCACCCCATCCCCACGCCGCTGCCACCCCTGTGCTCCATCCCCTGCTGTCCCCAAGCCCATTTTGTCCCCGTGCCCACACCTGTCCCCTGTCACCCCCCTCCCCACCCGCTCTGCTGCTGTACCTCTGCCACCTCCACCCTGCCCCGTGCCCTCACGTCACCGCCGTGCCCACGCCATGTCCCTGTGCCACCCCCGTGCCCCGTCACTGCCATGCTCACGTGCTGCCCCCCTCCTGCACCTGTGCCCTGGTGAATAAAGGCCCGATGCTGAGCCCTGTGTCCCACTGCCAGCCTGGGGGGCAGGAAGATGTGGGGCCGGGGACAGCAGGGGGTGGCGGTGGCCACAGCAAGGTGGCCCTGGCACCCTGGGGCCTGGCAGCACCCATGGGTGCTGAGGTGACAGGGAGGCAAAGGGGCTGCGGGGGCACCCCCTCAAGCTCCCCTCACCCTGGTGTCCCCACACCCTGCTATCCCTGTGTCCCCCTGCATTCCCCTCGCCCTCAGTGTCCCCAGGTCCCCAAAACGCCCCTATAGTGCCCTATGCACCCAGACCCCCCCACTGCTCACTCCGGCTGCGGTCTCTGGCTGCTCTTCTGAGCAAACCTCCCTCCCTCGTTAGACTCATCGCCAGAACCAATACTAATTACCCACCTAATTATCCCTGCCCTCACCCCCTGGCGCACGAACCCGCTCAGCACAGCGCGGCCGCAGCTCCAGACCCATTGTGAAACCGGCACTGAGCCCCACGCCCAGCTCAGCTTCCCCTTATTAAAGGTTTCTCGTTAGCGCTGGCGGCTGACATTAAAAACCCAATGCCCTCTGCCAGCCCTGTGCCAAAACACCGCCATTTCACCCCAAATCATGCTGAAAAGCCTTACAATGTAGGAGTGGGGATTAACCACGGGACATGGGGTTAGGGGAGCGCAGAGTGGGGACCCTGATGGTGGCGCAGAGCAGCAGGGGCATGGCCAGGGTCCTGTGCAGCCGTCACCAAAGAAAAGCCCTTTTATTGACCCGGGGGGGGGGCACGAGCGGCCCCAGCATCGCTAAAACCCATCGTAAAACCCGTCACATCCTTCTGTTCCAAAAGCAACACCAGGGAAAGGAGCTGGAGGCGACCGAGAGGAAGGCGGCAGCCAGACTGGGCTCTTCCTTGTTCACAGTGAATGGGGCACGCAGGGGGGAGCCCTCGCTCACAGCTTTTGCTAAAAACCCCCACTTTGGCCTCGTTTGATCTCCTCCCCAGCTGGAAAGCCGAGCGCTGGCTGCAGCTCTGGGCTCCCTGTGAGGGGTCGGACCGCACGAGATGCCAGAAGGAAGGGGAGCCTGCGGGGCAGGCGGCTGCTCCGCGCCGGGACGGAGCCGTGGGGCTTCTGCCAGTGCCCCCGGGGGGGCATTTATGGGGGCTCCAGGGTCGGGGGTCTCGGGGCCATGGCACGTCACTCAGAGAGAAGGAAGAAAGGCAGGAAGGAAGGAAGGAAAGCCACGCGCTGCTTGGAAGAACCAGGCTGGAGCCGAGTGCTCCCGAGGGGCCGGGAGCTGCTGTGGCCCCCGCCGCCCCCTTACTCGATCAGTTCCACGTAGTTGGCGGGGAACATGCCGAAGTGGCCGTCGGGGCCGTAGCCCCGCCACCAGCCCTCGTCGATCATCTCAATGTTGGTGATGATGTTCTCAGGGTCAAACGAGATCTCAGTGTCGTCAGCTGGAAGGAGACGGAGGGGGGGGGTGAGTGAGGAACAGCCCGGAACCCCGGGGCTGCCCCGAGCCCCCCGCCCGCCTTGGGTGTCCCTCCTTCGGTGCTGGGGATCCAACTGCTGGCACGGCCAGGGCTGGAGGGAGCCAGGGCGGCTCAGACGTTACAAAACACAAATATCCGGGCAAAGCTGGCTCCGGGACAGGAGGGAGGACAGCAAGAAACAGATTTTAGAAAATAAAAGGGAGGGAGGGCATCGTCCCCCTTCACTTGCTTTCCCAGCTCTGCAGGGGGTGGGAGCTGCTCGCTGTCGGCCCTGCTGCGGATGCCGCAGTGCGATGGGCAATGCCCTGCCCAGCTCTGGGCCCCGCGCCCCCCATTTAGGAGGAGCCCCCCCCAGCCCGTACCCGCTTGGTAGTCATAGAGCGCCCGGGCACACAGCCCCTTCCCTGCCAGGTCCGGCGTCTGCTGGTACTCGGCGGGGTAGTCGTACTTAGCCCCATCAGCATGGTCCTTCGGGAGGGAGAAAAGGGTGTTAACGATGCTGTGCCTCGTTAGGCGGAGCCAGGCTCTGGGGCACGGGGTCTGCCACGGTGCAGGATGCAGCCAGTGAGCAGCGTCCCCCCAGCACAATTCTTTGCTGGATATGGCCACCCCAGTGCCCCAAGTCCAGAAAGGCCACGTCCAGAACACTCCCCTCGAGCTAAAGAGAGGAAACCGAACATCCACCACATCTGCAAAGGAAGTGCTGCAGCGTGACACAACCCCGCTAGTACACAGCGGAGAATCTGACGCAGCCTGCTGAGAACAGCCGGCCTTGCCTGGCCCTGCTGCTTTGGGATGTGCAAGCAGGAGGAGGAGGTGTAGGGGATAAAAAGCCCCGAGGGCACCAGCAGGGCTCAGACCCACGGGGATGCTCGGGGTGCATCCCGTCCGTGCCACCCAACCTGAGGGGGCTCCTCATAGATGGCCGAGGCGTCCGGCGGCTCCTCGTACACATCGGCCTCGTCCGCAGGGGGCTCCGGGGCGCTCGAGTTGTACCCTGCAAGGGGAACGTGTGTCACCAACCCGCTCCCTGCTCCCCCCTGCCGCCGTCCCTGAGGTCCCTGCGCTGCAGGGAATGGGCTGAGCGAGCACAAACCCTGCAAGGGGGAAAAGCGTGGGGCTGGGGAGCCCTAAAAAGGATGAGACGCAGCATTTCCGATTCGGAACGGAGTGAGCTTGCCCGAGATTCATCATTTCCTAAAATACCAGCGACACAAATAGCCAGGCTCTGCTGCTTGCGGCGAGCGGCGGGGAAGGGCCGGCGCCGAGACCTTGGCCAAGAGCAGCATCTAGTGGTGACCGCAGCCGGCCCCGGCCGCCCGCACAGCGGCCTCGGGGAAAGGCTCAGCGTGGATGGTGAAGCCCTGGCCGGAGCCTGAACACCAGCATTCAGCCGGGAGGTCACAGGACCGCGGGGTGGTGGGGGCTGGGGGCACCTCCGGGCCCCTCTGGTGCCACCCGGCTCCAGCAGGGCCACCCAGAGCCCTGCACCACGTCCAGCCGGGTGTGAAGACCCCGAGGAGGAGGCTCCGGCACCTCCCTGAGGACCTGTGCCAGGGCTCGGGCACCCGCCCGGCATGGCCGCGCTTCGTGCTGCTCAGGGGGAGCCTCCCGGGCTCCAGTTTGTGCCCAAGCGCCGCTGGGCCTGGCACTGGGCACAGCTGGAAGGAGCCCGGCTCCGTCCCCTCCGCTCCCCATCCTCCCCCTTGGCTTCAGCATCACCCTCAGACCTCGAGCCAAAGCCAAACCCTGCCTGCTCTCTGTGGAGGCGCAGGAAGACGAGGACAAGGCAGAAACCGAGCAGAACCCGCTGCCAGCTCCAGGGACACTTCGGAGAGGCGCGGCAAGAAGCTGTGCTCGGCCTGTCCACGAAGGCACACACCTGCAGCGGGCACCGGCGATGCTGGCGGCGTCTCCCGTGCCGGGGGGCTGGGGCTCGGCACCGCGTTCGCCTCCCTCTGCAGGAAGGGGCTGCGCAATTTGCCTGGAAAAGGAGACGGAGGTGCTGGAGGAAGGGGCTCAGGTACCCCTCGCTCACCATCTGCCTGCCACCGGGCTCGCCTCCCCGGCAGGATCTTCCAGCTCCGGTCCCTCTTGCAAAAAACGAGTTTGTCGACTGGTTACAGCATTGCCGCAGCCGAGCGAACAAGAAACCAGCCCCGACGTCGTGTCGGGGAAGCAGAGCAGCTCTGAGGCCGGCAGCGCCGGCTCCCCAGGGATTTTCCTGCTGCTCTTATCTCGCCCATCAGTGCCTCCGAGCGCAAACAAGCACGGGGCCGCGCCACCAAGGTGCGCTCGCGCTCCTTCCGCAAAACCAGGGAACATGAGTTACTCCGGACTAATTCGAGTCGTTCTCTGGGGGCTGGGCTGCTGGGGGGGGGGATGTTGGCCTGGGCACATCACGTGTTTGCAGCGGCTTCCTCGGCTGCAGCCCCAGCTTCGGTTTTCACAACTTCCTGGCTCCTGCCCCGCGGAGCGGCTCGGTCTCGTCAGCTGTGCTCGAGCGCGCGAGCAGCCGGGCGGGACGGCAGGCAGCCAGGCCGGGTTCCTTTCCAGCATTAGTACGTCTCATTAAAAAAAAATACGAAGAAATCTAAAGCTTCCCGGGTACAGCGGGGTATGGATACAGGCAGTCTCGGGTGTTAATGATTCCCCCCCGCCTCGGGAGCCCCCTGGTGCCCACCGCCGCGTCCCACCTGGCTGGGCAGTGGCTGCTGTGTCCCCGGGTGCCGACCTCTCCCTCTGCTTGAAGATGTCTCGGGGGTTCACCGGCCTCTGAGCGATCAGCGACGCTGCCTCCTGCACGGGAACCAGGGGGTTAAGCAGGGGCCGGGGGGGCTGGAAGGGGCAGAGGGGCCTGGGAGCAGCCCCCCAGCGCAGGTCCCCCCTCAGCAAAGTGCACCTGGGCTTTCTCCACTGACTCGCTCCTCCTGAAGCCTCTCCGCTGCTCGGCCTCCTGCTCCTCCGCCTGTTCCTTCTGCGGCACAAGAGGGGTCGGAGACATGGAGCCACCCCCCCGGGGACCGCAGAAATGGGGACAAGGAGGTGTGGCAGAGGGAGAACAGAGGGGACATCCCCTGGATTCGGCACCCCGAGACCCTCAGAGAGCCCGGCGCCGAGGCTCACCCGCTGCTGCTGCTCCCTGTCCCTCCTCTCCGCCTCCTGCTGCAGCCTCCTGCGGTGACAGAGGGTGACAAAAGGACAGCTAAGCACCACGGCCACGCGGGGACGGGGACAGCACAGCGGGAGCTGCCCCAGGGAGCTGGGGAAGGCTCTGCCCATGGGGAGTGATGCTCGGAGCCTCCCCAGCCCCGGGGAGAGCAGACACACGGCCGGCATCAGGACACACGGCCGGAGGGTTCTCTCCACACCTCCCGTTGTGTCACGGGAGCGCGAGCCAGGGACACAGTCACGACCGCCAGGGACTCACTTCTGGGCCTCGATTTCGTTGGAGCGGGCTTTGTATCTCTGCTCCCGCCCCGCCGCCTCCTGCAGCTCCCGCTCCCGCCGCTCGCGCTCCAGCCGCTGCCGTTCCTCCTCCGCCCGCCTCTTCTCCTCCAGCCGCCGGTTCTCCTCGTCTTTCTGCCGGGACACACGCACAGGTCGGCTCCACAGCCCCCCAGCCCCGGAGCTTGGCTTCGGCGAGCAGAGAGCAGCCCGGCTGCACGGCACTCACCTCGGCTTTGGCCCAGAAATTATCTTTATTCACCCTCTTGATTTCGGACATCGCGTTCGTCTTCTGGTAGACAGAGCCCTGCAGGGCGGCAGAGCGTGGTGGAGCTGAGCAAAACCCCCGAGCTCCCCCAAAAAAAACGCCCCGAGCTCCGTCCAGCCCTGTACCCGGCACATCACGGCGCTGCAGGACAGGCCGTAAGGTGGTCTCGGGCGTCTCCTAACACCAACTCACCACGGGAGCCTGGGGTCCGGCGTCCTGGAAGCGGCTGCTCTCCTTGTGGAAGCTGTAGTTGGCCCCCGAGGCTTTGGCCACCTTCTCCATGATGAGCTCGGGCTCCACGTCCTCCTCGGCGCGCGCATTGATAGGTGACATGCGCGCCCTGCACAGGGACAGCCCCAGCTTAGGGGGGTGGCCTCGAGGTGACATCCTTGGGGACCACCCCATGGCAGGAGAAGGGTTGAGGGGCACCGGGAGCCCGCCGGACCTTCAGGAAGCCAGCGACGGTGCTGACGTGGTTGGCGCAGGCTCCTTTCCGCACGTCATTGACGCCTTCGCCTGTCTGCAAGGGAAACCATTGGCACCCGCTTACCGGGGGGGTCCCAGCCCACGGGGGTCTCTCCAGCAGCAGCACCTTGAATCTGGAATGGAAAACTGTCCCCAAGTGCCATCTGGGGACCTCGGTGCTGCCTGGCTGCAGGGCACCCGCTGTTTTTTTTTGGCCACCGGGCGTTTTTTGGCACCGGGGGAGGTCCCCAGCGTGTGTCCCGGTCCCCGTCCCCACTCACCCAGTTGACGAGGACGTATTTGGGCAGGCCAGAGTTGGGGTCCTTCACCCTGCAGAAGGCGTACATCACCTTCCCGCTGTTGAGCTCCTCCACCATCTCCTCCAGGCCCCCGTCTGCGCCGGGAGAGGAGCGGGGCTGGGGCTTGCCAGGGGACGTCGGCACCTCCTGCCTGGCCCCGCAGCCCCCCCCAGCAGGGAATCACCCGAAAACCCCGCTCTCATCCCCGAAACCAAGCCCACCAGCGAGGATCCCTCCTGCTTTGAGCCCAGCAAAGCAGAAAAGGGGCTGACGCTCACTGGTGGCAGCCTGCTCAGACCGGAGCTCTCCTTCCTCGCCGCTATGAAATATTGATGGCCCAGCAAAAAGGCATCGGATGCTCCGCGGGAGGGGACGTGCGGGACCTCTGACCCGTACCCAAAAGTCGCCGGTGCCATCCCTAAACCCTGCCCCCCCCCCACCCCCCGAGCTCCTCGTGCCCCCTGCGCGAAGTGCAGGCGGGATGCCGGGGCGGCGGAGCAGGAAGGAAAGGGCCGCTGGATGCAAATCCGGTGGGCAGGGATGGGCGGCACCGGCACCGCCAGGCTCCGGCGTGGGAACCCACAGCCGGGCCCAAGGGGGGGGGGGGGGGGGCAGGGGGCAGAGCCAGGCGCCCACTTCCCTGTTCCTGGGGGGGCCGTGCCCCACGCTCACCCCCGCAGCCGGCCACGCGCAGGTCGTTGCTGTTGCCTTCATAGGTGAACAGGGCCCTGCGGGACACCCGGGGGGGGTGACCCACGGCTCCCCCACCCCGACCCCTGTGCAACCCCCATCCCCTCCAGCCTCTACCCCTGCCCCCCCCCCAGTCCCCAGCCCCCTTACACCCTCACCTATGGGTACCCCACCCCCTGCCCCCACACAGCCCTGCACCCCCTGCACCCCCTGCATCCCCCAGCACCCTCAAACCCTCCCCCCAGGGATACCCCCACCCCACCCCACCCCCCCATGCCCCCACAGCCCCCCCAAACCCCTACCTATGGGTACCCCACCCCCCCATGCACCCCCCAGCCCCAACCCCAATCCCCCCCAACCCCCATCCCCGCGTTCCCCACCCCCCAGAACCCCCTCCTCCCCCTCCCCCTCCCCCCCATACCCCCTGTGCACCCCCCAATTTCCACCCCCCCACCCCCAGAGCCCCCTCCCCATCCCCCCGCTTTCACTTTCACTTCCCGCCCCCTCCCCCCCACTTCCCCCCTCCCCCCCTTTCCCCCCCAGCCCCTCCCCCATCCCTCCTCCCCCCCCCATCCCGGTGCCCCCCCCTCGCCCCCCCGCGCCCACCAGTCGGTGGGGCTCCCCGCCGCCACCACCCTCCCGTAGGCCTCCTGCAGCGCCCGCCCGTTCTTGCTGAGGTTCAGCGCCATGGCAGCGCCTGCTCCCGGCCCGCCCCGCGCCGCGCCGACGAGGCCACGCCCCCTCCGGTGGCCACGCCCTTCGCCACGCCCCCCCCGGACAGCCTCGCCCCGCCCCCAGGTACCGACGCCCCGCCCCCATTGGGCGACGCCCCGCCCCGCCCTCAGGCAGAAAGGCCACGCCCCCGGCCACGCCCCCTTCTGGAGAGCCCCGCCCCTCTGGACATAGCCCCGCCCCTCCGAGCATCGCCCCGCCCCCTCGGTCCACCACGCCCCGCCCCTCTGAGTCTAGCCCCGCCCCCTCCGAGCCTCGCCCCGCCCCCGGCTCCCCCGGCCCCGCGCCCCCCTCCCGCCCCGTCCCGTTTTGGGGCGTTTTGGGGGGATTTCTGGTTTATTTTTTTCCCCCCAGGTTTCCGCCCCCCCGAGGGGGGGGGCCGCTGTAGATGTGCCCCCCCCAACCCCGTGCCCGGCCCCCCCCCGGCTGCCCCGGGGCCGTTCACAGCTCGCCCCCCAACCCATGGGGGCCTCTCGGGGGGGGGAGGGGGCTGCAGGTTTCCCCCCCGGGACTGTGGGACCGGGGACACCTGGGGACCCCTGGGGACAGCGGCACCCCCAGGCACCACGGGGCACCCGGACCCCCCGGGACCCCCCATTCGCCACAGGACCCCCAGCAGCCACAGGACCCCTGGACCCCCCCCGGGGCCCTCCAGACACCCTGGGGACCCCGGGGACCCCGGCCACCGTGGGACCCCTGGGACACCCCGGGGCCCCCAGGACATCCCAGGACCCTTGGACACCCCAGACCCCATGGATGCCCCGGGACCCCTTGGGGAACGTGGGACCCATGGGACCCCCATCAACCACGGGACCCCTGGGACACCCCAGGACCCTTGGACACCCCAGGACACCCCGGGACCCCTGGATGCCCCAGGACCCCTTGGACACCCTGGGACACCCCAGGACCTGTGGGCACCCCAGGACCCCGACACCCTGGGACCCCTGGGACCCCCAGTCACCATGGCACCGCGGGGCACCCCAGCACCCCCTAGACACCCCAGGACCCCAGGGTGCCACAGGCACCCTGGACACCCCAGGACCTCTTGGACACCCTGGGACCCCCGGGACCCCCTGACGCCATGAGACCCCTGAGCACTCCGGGACCCTTGGGCACCATGGGACCCCTGGGACCCCTGGGCGCCCCAGGACCCCCTGGACACTCCGGGACCCCCCGGTGCCCCAGGACCCCTGGGTGCCCCAAGCCCCCTTGGACACCATGGCTCCCCCTGCCACTATGGGATCCCTGGGACACCCCAGGACCCTTGAGCACCCTGGGACACCCCAGGACCCTCGGGACACCCCAGGACCCCCGGACCCCCCCACCCCCCCACCAAGCTGTCCTCGTGCCCCCCTGCACGGCAGGTGCCGGGGTGGCGGGATGGATGTGGGTGCGAGCACCCATGGGTGCCTCCTCCCCACCGCCCTCCTGCACGGGCTGCTGTCACCACGGGGGGGACACGGGGGGGGGGGGGACAACATCGACGTCCCCACCCCGAAACCTGGCAGCAGAAATCACGGCGGGGGGGCTAAATCCCCTGCGTGCGGGGAGCTGCCCTCAAACCCTACAGATCTGTGGGGTTCGGGTGCATCCCCGGGGGGGACCCCGCACCCGGCGCGGGCGCTGCCAGCTGTGCGCGGCGCCTTAACGAGTTGTTAATTAAAAGCAGGGGCAATCAAACCTCTGGGGGGGGCTGCGCGGGGAGGGCCGCCCTGACACCCGGCAGCTGCTCCCTGCGAGCCGCGGGCGGGGGGCTCGGGGTCACCGCCGGTTCGGGGGCACAAAGGGCTTTTCAGCCTTTCCGTGCCGTATTTTGGGGGAAGCCACTGAAGGACCTTTGTGGTGCGGCGCCGGGGTGGGGGGGCGGCTGGGGGCAGGCGGGCGGCTTCGTGCCCCGCTGGGGTCGGTTTGGCAACGTGGGGTGGTCCCGAGGGACGGGGACTGAAGTAAAAGGGGTTTTCTGCGGGGTCCTGCCCTGCAGGGTGGTCCTGGAGCTGTACGGGACCCCCGATCCCTGCCCGGGGTGGGGTGGGACGGGGAACCCTCCCTGAGCACCCCACTGCCATGGGGACAGCCTGGTGGGACGGGGACAGCCTGGTGGGATGGGGATGTCCTGGTGGGGTGGGGACACATCGGTGGGATGGGGAATGGGGGCACCCTGGTGGGATGGGGACACCTTGGGGGGGACGGGAACACCCTGGTGGGATGGGGACACCCTGGTGGGACAGGGACACGTTGGTGGGATGGGGACACCTTGGAGGGACAGGAACGTCCTGGTGGGACGGGGACAGCCTGGTGGGATGGGGACACTGATGGGACGGGGGGACCCTGGTAGGATGGGACACACCAGTGGGATGGGGTCACCTCATTGGGATGGGGACATCCTGGGTGGGACAGGGGCACCCCAATAAGATGGGGCAGGGCAGGGACACCCAAAGCAGGACATGGGGTGCCCTAGGCAGGGACGTGGGGACCCTCGGTGGGACAGTGACATCGTAACAGCAGGGGGACACCGTGGGCAGGGCGGGGGCACCCAGACAGGATGGGGGGGGGACACCAGATGGGAAGGGGGGACCCAGAGGAGGGGGGCACCCTGGGTGGGATGGGGGGGCCCTAAAGGAGATGGAGAACCCCAGATGGGATGGGGGGACCCTGGATGGGGTGGGGGGTGCCCAGATGAGACGGGGGGGGGCTCAGATGAGCTGGAGCACCCTGGATGGGATGGGGGGGGGAACTCTGGATGGGAAGGGGAGCCCAAAAGGGGGCAGAGAACCCCAGATGGGATGGGGGGGGACCTTGGACAGGACAGTGACAGGGTGAGGACACCCAGATGGGATGGAGAGACCCTGTATGGGATGGGGGGACCCCAGATGGGACGGGGGTCCCAAAAGGGGATGGAGAACCCCAGATGGGATGGGGGGGACCCTGGATGAGATTTGGGGACCCTGGATGGGATGAGGGGGGGGCAGATAAAGTGGAGCCCCCGGCATGGGATGGGGGGGAACCCTGGATGGGATGGGGGGTCCCAAAAGAAGATGGAGAACCCCTGATGGGATGGGGGTCCCAAAAGGGGACACAGACCCCCGCATGGGATGGGGGGGAACCCTGGATGGGATGGGGGGGGCCCAGATGAGACGGGGCACCCTGGACGGGGTGGGGGTCCCGAAAGGAGCCAGAGAACCCCAAATGGGATGGGGGCACCCGGTCTGGGCCGGGGGTCGCAAAAGGGGATGGAGACCTACGAATGGGATGGGGGGGACCCCGTCTGGGCCGGGGGGCACCGCGCACAGAACGGGGGGGTCCCAGCGGAGCCGGAGCCCCCGGGCCGGGGCGGACCGCGGCCGGGAGCGGGGGGGACCCCAGCGGGGGCCGCGTGGGGGGGGGGGGGGGGGGGGCCGTGTGCCGGGGGGGGCTCGGGGCGGTGCGAGCGCCCTGCCCTGCCCCGCGGTGTCGGTTTGCAGCCCCGGCTCCTCCCCGCCCGCCGCCCCGCGCATTCCCGACCCTCCCGGGCGGCGGCGGCGGCGGCACCGGGAGCGGCACCGGCAGCGGGAGCGGCCCCGGGGGGCAGCGATGCCGCAGCTGGAGCCGGCGGGGGGGGACGACCTGGGGGCCCCCGACGAGCTGATCGCCTTCCAGGACGAGGGCGAGGAGCAGGACAAGGGCGCGGGGCGCGGCTCGGCCCACGGCGACCTGGACGAGCTGAAATCGTCGCTGGTCAGCGAGACCGAGAGCCGGGGGGGCTCCGGGGCCGGCTCCGACGCCGAGGTGAGGCCGGGCTCCGGCGGGAGGCCGCGAGGCCCCGGCCCGTTCCGCGCCCCTCACCGCGCCCCCCCCGCTCCCCCGCAGGCGGAGCGGCCCCCCCAGCCCCGGGAAAGTTTCCAGAAGCCGCGGGACGCCCTCGCCGAAGGTACCGGTGCCCCCCCCCGCAGCTTTGCGACTTCTTTGTTCCCCCCCCCCCACCCCCTCCCCTCTCCCCGCTCTCCCGGTGCCTCCCCCCCGCCCCTTCCCCCGGTTGCGCCCCCCCCCCCCCCCCCCCCCAGGAACCGGTCCCGCCCGGCCCCCGGTCCCCGCCCCCCCTTCGCAAAAAAAAACCAAACCCGGGTCCGTCCCGTGCAGAGGGACCGGCCCCGGACCCCCACCCCCCCAAAAAAAAAAAAATCCAACGGAGGAACCGGGAGCGCGCCCCCCCTCCCCCCCCTCGCCCCCCGCAGCCCTTTCCGGGAGCGAGCGGCGCCGCCCCCCCCGCAGGATCCAACCCCGGGCCCCCCCGCCCCGCAGCCGGCCCGGACCCCCCCAGCCCTGCGGGAGGCTTCCCCTGCCAGGAACCGGCCCCGGGTCCCCCCCCCCAAGGCAGCCGGGACCCCCTGGGCAGAACCAGCCTAGGAGCCCCCAAGAGGGTCTGGGACCCCCCCATGGGACTGAGTCCCCCCCATGGGACTGCCCCCTCCATGGGACTGCCCCCTGCCCCAAAGAATGGGATCCCCCATAAGAGTGGGACCCCCCCCATGGGAGTGGGACCCCCCCTATAAGACTGGGACCCCCTCCACAGGCCCCCCCTCTGGGGGAAGCTGACCCCCACAGTGCCCCCCCCTTGAACACCCATGGGACCAACCCCAAGCCCCCCCTCCTGACCCCCCCTCCTTTTCTCCCCAGTGGTGAGACGACAGCAAGATGGGGGGTTTTTTAAGGGCCCCCCCTACCCCGGCTACCCCTTCCTGATGCTCCCCGAGCTGGGCAGCCCCTACCTCTCCAACGGAGCCCTGTCCCCCAGCGGCGCCCGCACCGTAAGTGCCCCCCCCTCTCCGCCCCCACGACCCCCAGTGCCGGGGGGACCAATTTGGGGCTGCGCGGAAGCGATGCTCGAGCCCTGGCCCCGCTGCGGTCAACGGCCACGGACTCGTGCCCCGGCTCGTTTGCGCGAAGGAAGGTGACGGGATGGCTCGGCGGGGACAAAAAAAGAGAAAGAAATGGGGTTTGGTCCCTTTTGGGGCGCTCGGTCCCTTCCAGGCGGGCTGCAGCGCCGCTCTCATGGCAAGTTCGGGGCATTTGGGGGAGTTTTGGGGGAGTTTTGGGTGTTTGGTCAAGTTTTGGGTGTTTGGTCAAGTTTGGGTGTTTGGTCAAGTTTTGAGTTTTGGTCAAGTTCTGGGGTTTGGGAGACTTTTGGGGTCTGATCAAGTTTTGGGTGTTTGGTCTGAGTTTTGGGTTTTGGTCGAGTTTTGAGTTTTGGTCAAGTTTTGGGGTTTGGTCAAGTTTTGGCGTTTTGGTCACGTTTTGGGGGTTTGGGTGAGTTTTGGGGGTTTGGTTGTGTTTGGGGGTTTGGGTGAGTTTGGGGCCTTTGGGCGACTTTGGGGCGCGTTGCGGGCGCCCGCTGGCATGCACAGCCCCGAAACCTGACCCCGGGCTGCGCCGCCTTTCTCATTGAAAAGGGCTCCCTGCGACTTCCTAAAGCTCTTAATGGGCTGACATTGTCTGGCCCTGCTTTGGCGTTTAGAAAACTGATTAAGCAAATTGAGCGAGCATTAGGGGAGAGCGGCCCGGCCCCCCTACAGCATCCCCCTGCATCCCAGGCGCCCGAAACGCGCGAAGCACCCGAAATCCCAACCCGCCGGACGCCCTACACCTAAACCCATAGGCACGGCAGGAAAGGTGCCGTGCCCCGGGGATATGGGGGCTGCGCCCACACGGGTCCCCCCGGCCCCGGCCGCACGCTGCCACATCTCCGGGTGCATTTCTCGGCGGGACGCAGAGCGACGCCGGGCGGCTCGCGACGCGCTAGCCCTGGAGGAAGCGGCGTTCCCATATGGGAAATGCAGAGGGTGGCACAAGTCGCTGCGGTCACTTTTGGGGTTTAAAATCCCCGGGCGGGCTCCTCGCTCGGGGTCCTGTTTTCCGGTGGTTTTCCATTTTGCTGTGTTTTTCTGCTTTCCCCCAAGGGGCCGCTTTTGGATGGCTGGGGGCGAATCCCGTCGGGGCGTGGGGAGGGCAGGGGGGCCTCGGGGCTGGAGTTGCACAAACCCCCACGTGCTTGGCCACCGGCCGGCCGCTGGATAAAGGTTAGATTCCCAATTTGTCACTATTGGTACCGCTCCGTTTTGTAGCCGATGCGCCGCTGGCCGCCGTCCCAAATACCAGCGAGGAATAAGGAACGATTACAAGGGACAGGGTTTGGGATTTGCGGAAAACGGCAGCTGAAGCTGCTTCAATGGAGCCCTGGAGGCCCCCAAAAGACCCCGGCGTGGGTGCAGGGGGTCAGGGGGGAGCAGAAACATGAAGACCCCCGGGGGCTTCATTGCTGCGTCGCCCCGGCGCCCGCAGGCACTGTCTCTGTGCGGACGCATCCGCTGCCCGCCCTCGGCCCCAGAGGCTTCGTGGCAAGCTGCAGCACGCGCAGCGAGGAGGCGGGCGGCCACCGAGCGGCCCCAGCAGGGTGCTTTTTTGCCTTTTTCCTTCTTTCCCCCTTTCCTCTTCCCCCGTTGCAGCGAAGGGTGAGGGGATGCACAGCGCCCGGCCAGCCTGCCGTCCCCACCGCCGCCATGCCCATGGAGCCGTGCAAAAAAAAACTAAAAAAGAAAAAATCAAAGAAGGGTTTGGGGTGAGCCCACCCTGTCCCTGCACCGGGGGGATGCTTGGGGCAGGGGGACGGATGCTGGGGACCTGGGGTGCTGTACATGGACACCGGCACTGCCCAGGGATGACCGGGCAGCAGGGAAACCTCCTGGTGACGTTGGGGACAATGGCAAGCGAGCCGGCGCTCCCGCACCTCTCCTCTCCAAATTATTTAGAAATCCGGCAAGGCAACGCCGTCGTGTGCCCAAGCTGGGTGACAACGTGCCCGTCCCCACGCAAAGCGGGCAGGCAGCGAAGCACCGGTTTGCTCTCGGTGTTTATTCAGGTTGATTTGCTCTGGTATCACGGGGGGCGTTGCTGCCCCCGGTATCGTTTTCTGGCAGCTTCCCAAAAGCGCCCGGTGGCTGAGGGTGGCGTTTTTTGGCGCAGCGTTGCCAGGCTGCTCTAAGCCGGCAGAGGAATTCAGCGGGTCTGGCGGCAGTGGTGCTCTTTGGGGTGTTTTAGCCCAATTTTCTCCGTGGCTGTGCCGGAGCAATGGGAATGGGGGATCAGTGGGATACAGGCGTTGAGAGAGCGAAACCTGAAGCTCCCGGAGGGCGTGGGGACCGTAATCACCCCAAACAGTGACCATGAAGGTGCCCAAGGAGGGGATGGAAAGGAAAAGCTTGGGCCTTGTGCGCGGCCATGAACCCCAATGCCTCTGTGCCGGATCCATCCCATCCTCTTGAGCATCTTGTAGAGCAGAAACGGGTGAAACCGCTCAACCTCTGGCTGCGAAATGGCCTCGCCGCATCCAGAGCCTCCAAATCGCCCCCGTGCATCCTCCTCTTCCTCCGCTGCGGCTCCTGTGGGGAGCATCCGCGTTGGCAAAGGGGAGAAACCATCCCGCGAGGTTGCAACCACCCCGCAGCCGGCAGCTCAGCCCCAGGAATTCGAGGCTCGAGGCGAACCTTTAAAAGCCACCCGAGCACCCCACAGGGTGTGGAAGTTGGGCCGAGGCACCCAAACAGCTTCCCCCATGGGCGCTGCTGCCATACGCTCGGCGTTAACGCGCGTCGGTCCCGAAAATAAATGAGATGTTTCTAAAAAACCTGGGCTTGTTTCGGCTCTTTCCCCGGGCCGCGTTCCTGCGATGAGCTCGCGATGCCCGCGCGGGCTGCCGTACAGAGGCATATCTGTCTGCAAAAGAAAATATCTCCTCTTAAACACGCGGGACGCGCCTGCCAAGAAAAATGATTAAAATACAGATCTTGGCACGGGCAGGGCTGCGCCAAACGCCGGCGGCTCCCGACCAGGGCGGGAGGGCTGTGTGCGTGCCGGGGACGGAGCCGCCGTGGTGGTGCTGGATTTTGCTGGTTTCGTTTTGTTTTTCATGGTTTGGGAACCTTCTTCTCCCCGCTGTTTGGTTGGACGGTGCCGGAGCGGCTCGGGTGGGTGCCGCCGCCAAAACCCAGTGGGGACGTCGCGGGGAGCCTGGCCTGGAAGATGTTAAGGACAGGGTTTGGGGCGTGTTTTGGGGAGCCCTGCCTGGAAGATGTTAAGGACAGGGCTTGGGGCACGTTTTGGCTTCCCGGTCTCACCCCGCGCAGCCACGGGGCCGCTCGCTGGCAGCCGGGCACCCTGGGGCCGCGCCGTGCCTCGGTTTCCCCGCGGGCCGCAGAGGTGCTCCTCGCGCTCAGCCTTTGCACACAATGGCCCCTTTATGTCTGCTCCTTAATTATGCTATTCGGCTAATTACCCTGTTTTTTTTTTTTTTGGCTAAATGAGACCTACAGGAGGTTTCCACTAAACCCCCCCCGCCCCCGGCTCCCCGCTTTTCCCTCCGCCCCCCTCCCTCCCTTTTCCAACACGATTCACAAATTAAAGCAATGAAGTAAGTGCTCCAGGCGACTCTCATAAGACCTGGTTTTGTTAAGGGGACTTAACGCGCATTCATCATCTTTCTGGTATTCCGAGCAGCTGCTTTTCATTAGCGTCTCTTCCTTGAAGTCGCGGGCGGTAGCGGGGAAAGAGGAGCCCGAGAGCAGCGCCCGGCGCATCCCGGCTGGAGGAGGATGCTCGCGCCGTGCCCCCTGCCCGCACCGTGATTTGGGAAAGCAGGAGGCACCCGGGGGGGAGGAGGAGGAGAGGGAGGAGGAGGAGGAGGAGGAGGAGGAAGAAGGGGCGGGGGTGATGGCGATAGCTGGCTTCGCGGCGTGTTTTGGGGTGGTTTTTGTAGTGATGTCAGCCCAGCTGCACGTGAGCGCTTGGAATCCTGAGCGCTGGGAATCCCAAACCGGGAGTCCCATGGGTGCCACCCGGGGGGGCAGAGCCCCCGAGCCTGGCCACAGCATCGCAGGACACAGGGACGCCGTCTCCGGAAGTTTTAGCCCCAAAAAGCGGAGGATTTGGGGCAGGCTGGGCCACCTTGCTGCCACAACACGGCTTCGAGCAGCTGCTGCCCGCGTCCCTGTCCCTTTGCACGGGTTTTTGGTCCCCTGGGAGCTCGGAGCCAGGTTAAACCCCGCTCCCTGGGGCCGGGGGCTCCAGAGCTGGGGGGATTTTTTCACCGGGACAGCCAGAGCCCTTTGCACCGCTCTCGGCCGTGTGAGCGCGGGATGAATGGAGCCATTCAGCCTGACGGACGGGAGCTGAAAGCTGCAGACAAAAGCCCCGGGGCGGCGGGGAAAAACTTGTTGCCACCACCAGGTTTCGGGAGGGTGGTGGTGGCGGTGGGGAGGGGAAGTGCTGGTGGACGGGGGTCCTGAACGCGCGGGATGCTCGCGTGTCCCCGTGCCAGGAGCCGGCTGCGTCCCGCTTCCTCCCCGCCGCCACCGGGGCCAAGCTGCTGGGCAGATGCCATCCGGCGTCCCCGACACGGTGGCACAGGGTCGGCGGCTGGAGATATGGTCGGCTCAAAGCGCTGCCCCCCAAAGGCTTCTTCTTTTTTTTTTTTTTTTAAATTTATTTTTCAGCTCCCGGGTTCTTTTCCTGCTCTGCGCAGCCCGGCGCGGTTTGCCTTTCCCACTTCTTGCTGATGTGTTTGGGCTCCGTCACGGGAACGGCCGAGCATCCTTTTTGCAGGGGTCACAAAGTCCCCGCATCGCGTTGCTCCCGCCCCAAAAGCACCTCGTGTCACCCTGAGAACACCAGGAGGGGACAGGACACGTCCCTGTGGGCACCCCGAGCCCCTCTCCGGGGACAGCGCTGGGAAAAGGGCTGCACGCCGGGCTCCGAGGTCAATAATTGACCCCAAATCCGTTTAAAGCATTGTCTGGGGGGGCAAACACCGACGGCCCAGCTTGGGGTTGGATGCCACATAGGGACTGTGGTGTGAAGGCGAGCGGCAGGGCCTCGCAGGGGGATTTCTCCTTTGCCCCCTGCTCAGCCCCTGCTTTGTGGGCTCACCCTCGGGAAAATTCTCAGCCCCGCGCAGCCGCAGCCAACATCTGGAGGAGCTGCTTTGGCTGGGACGGGCTCGGAGGGGAGCGAGGCGGGGAGGGGGCGATGATTTACAGCTTGTGTCCCGGGCTGTAAATCCCAGCTGTAATTGGGACCTCTCCCTCCCTAATTGGCTGCAGGAAAGTGAAACGCTGCGGCTCCCGCGCAGGGGTGCGGGGACGGGTGATGTACCATGCGGGGATGCGGTGCTTTTCTTATTTATTTTTCCCTTTTTGGCATTGTTCAGGCTGGAAACAGCCCTGGAGCGAAGGATGCCTGATCCCAGTGCAGCTCCAGCATCTTCCAAGTGTGTTTACCAAGAGTTTTTTTTCAGCGTTTCCCAACGCACTGAGCTTTACAGCCTGCAGAACCACCAGAGCCTGGCGTGTCCCACGCAGGACAAGCTCAAAATACAAACAAAATGTGGAATTACCGTGCCCTGGAGCCCTTTCCCCTGAGTTTTCTGCATTTTCCCCAAAGCACAGCGGCAGTATGGCTCTGCATGGGGTGAACGCCGGTGCTGGGAGCCTGGCGTGGATGCTGATGCCAGCTGATTTGGGGGCATTTAAATGAGATTTCCCCCGTGTGGGACTTGCTGTAGCTTCCTCCATCCCACGATTGCCTTCAAGCAGGAGGGTTTTGCCCCTTTTTTGCCTCATTTTTCGGGCACAACGGCTGCAGGCACCATCCCCACATCTCTGCTCTGAAACCTCCTTGGCAGCACCTTCCAGGCTTCGGGAGCTTTGGGGCTTCTGCAGCTTTTTGCTTCTTGGGAGAGGCGTTAAGTGAATGAAGGGCGATGAGACCACCCTGGGCCTGGCGGCTCTCAGCGTGGAGCCCACAAAACCCCTTTCCCTGGAAAATTGCATCCCTCGTGTGTCGGTGGAGCCAAATTTGGCTGGATTTAGCCCAGCTGCCCAGCTCTGGGAACTGGGAATGTGGCGGGACCAGAGCATCCCGTGGATAAAAACCCAAGTGACTAACACCCCGACGAAGAATCTGGGGGGCTCCGTTAAGCGCCCCATGCAACACGGCTTGCCGCCTGCTGCTCAGCCCTCTCCTTCTCCTGCAGCGTGGTTTCGGCACGCGTTTTGGGGGAAAAAGGGCCGGAGCGGAGGCGTTTTGGGGGGAGGGCGAGCTGTCAGTTATCCCGCAGCTGTGTAAACAGGCTGGGAGCGAGGAGGGCTCGGGGGCTGCGGCGGGGGCGCGCTCCGGCTCGCCGAGCCCGCCGACTTTGCGAGCGCCAAGGAATTTGGTGCTGGGAAAAAAAGGGGGGGGGGGGAGGCCTCGGGATGGGGCAGGGGTCCCGTGGCTGAGTGGTGTCAGGGGATCCCCTGGTGCTTCTACGACTCACCCGGGGGGGTTTGGGGATGGGGACGAGGTGGCTGGGTACCAGCATCGCCTGCATCCAGTGGTTCCTGCAGGCTCGTTTCCGTGCACAGTCAAAACCCACTGTGGGGTTTTCTGCCCTCAGAGCCTTCAGGACAGCTTCTTCCCCCCCTGAAAAACAGCTGAGGGCTGATGTTTGGGCTGCAAATGGACCTTTTCTCTCCCCACATGAGAGGCTGGTGGTGGCTGAGCCCCATGGAGAGGAGCCCTGGGGTGCTGGGACACGCATCAGGATGTGGGATGCTGGGACATGATGCTAGGACACGCTGTGACCAGGACCTGTTAATGGGAAACCCCGAGAGGACGCCGGGACCTGCAGCAGGAAGATGGGAAATCCTGGGAGAAGACATGCTGGGACACACAGCACCAGGACGCACAGCACCAGGATGCACAGCACCAGGACACACACAGCTGGGACGCACAGCACCACTGGGATCTGTAACCCCGCTGGGGTTTGCACCACCAGGGTATTGCAGCCCTCAGCAGTGCTGCGTTGGGATCTACAACAGCGGGATGCACGGTGCCAGGATGTGCACCAGCGGGATGCGCAGTGCTGGGACACACAACGCCGGGGTGCAGGACACCACGATGCACCGCACCGTCTTTGGGGCTTTTCCCCACTTCCCCTTTTCCAAGGAAAACGTCTCACTGGGAAGGAGCCCCGTGTGCGGAAGAGGAGAGGAAATCCGCTCATTAAAGTCCCTAATTGGGCATTAGGGGATCCCGCGGCGTTTGCGCCTCCTCCCCGAGCACGCAGGCGAGCCGCTGCCACCACCGCCACACGGCGCAGCCCCCCCGGGGCCCCCAGCCCCTCGTCCGGCCGCGGGGGCTCACCCGTCCCGGGGGGGGGGGACAGGCAGACAGGAGGGCTCATTGTGGTCCCAGAGCTCTGGCAGGGAAGGGGTTAACCCCCCTGGTTTTAATTGGGGGGGGGGGGGGGTAACGAGGAACCAGAACTTGCTCTAATCTCTCTGGAATGTGACCGATTTTCAACTATTTTCCTCCTTTTTTTTTTTAATAGCTCCAATCTGCTGCTCTCGCGCGGCTCCCGCACGTGGTGGTACAGTGGGAGCCTGTGTCCGCGGCTGGGGCCTTGGGGGGGGGGGGGGGGGCTTCATTTTTCCACATTACCACTGAACCGTTCGCCAGCTCCCCCCCCCTCTTTGTATATTTTGAAAGGGTCCCCCTTCCTCTCCCCTCCCCGGCCTCCTGAAACGGCTTCAAAATGAGAAGCAGCCTTTTATATACGGCCTTTCCCGAGCCGCCGTCCCCCAGCGGCTTCTCCGCTTACAGAATAGACGAGAAAGCCCCCTTTGTGATGGGGGCAGCGGGCAGGGGGTGGCGAGGCGGAGCGAAAGGCGCCCGCCGGGGCCCCGGGGATGCGCAGGGCACCTCCTGCGTCACCCTGGGGATGCGCGGGGCACCTCCTGCGTCACCCCGGCACGCCGGCGGGGCACCTCGCACCTTGGCGCGGTGCGGTCGCGGGGATGGTGGGTGTCCCCTGGGTGTCCCTGGAGCGGTTGGGTGGGAGGGTGCTCAGGGCATCCCCTGTGTCACCCTGTGCCTGGTTGTGGGGACGTCGGGACATGTTGTGTGTCACCCCAGCACTGCCGTGGGGGTGTTGGGGCGCTTTGTGTGTCACCCCAACATGGTTATGGGGATGTTGGGGCACCTCCTGTGTCACCTGGCTTGGTTGTGGGGGTATTGGGGCACCTATTATGTCACCCCAACATGGTTAGGGGGGCATTGGGGCACCTTGTGTGTCATCCTAGTATAGTTGTGGGGATGTTGGGGCACCTCGTTCGTTACCCAAATGTGTTTGTAGGGATGTTGGGGCACCTCGTGTATCACCCCAACAAAGGGGGGCGTTGGGGCACCTCATGTGTCACATCGACATGGTTTGGAGGTGTTGGAGCACCTCATATGTCATCCCAGTATGGTTGTGTGGATATTGGGGCACCTTGTTTGTCACCCCGACATGTTCATGGGGATGTTGGGGCACTTTCTTTGTCACCCCAATATAGTTGTGGGGATGTTGGAGCACCTCATGTGTCACCCCAGTGTGGTTTTGGGAATGTTGGGGCACCTCCTGTGTCACCCGAACATGGTTGTGGAGGTGTTGGAGCACCTCTTGTGTCACCCCAGTATGTTTGTGGGGGTGTTGGGTGTTGGGGTACTTTCTGTGTCAACTCAACATGGTTGTAGGAATGTTGGGGCTCCTTGTTTGTCACCCCAACATGTTCATGGGGATGTTGGGACACTTTCTGTGTCACCGCAATATAGTTGTGGGGGTGTTGGGGCACCTCCTGTGTCACCCAAAGATGGTTATGGGGATGTTGGAACACCTCATGCGTCCTCCCAGGATGGTTGTGGGGATGTTGGGGCACCTTTTTTGTCAACTAAACGTGTTTGTAGGGAAGTTGGGGCACCTTGTGTGTCACTCCAACGTATTTTGGGGATGTTGGGGCACCTCCTGTGTCACCTGGCTTGGTTGTGGGGGTTTTGGGGCACCTCGTGTCACCCCAGTATGGTTTTGGGGATACTGGAGCACCTCGTGTGTCACCCCAATGTGTTTTTGGGGATGTTGGGGCACCTCGTTTGTCACCCCAGCATGGCTGTGGGGATGCTCAGGACACCCCATGCGCCACCCTAGCACAGCTGTGGGGATGTCGGGGCACCTCGTGCATTGCTCTGGCGCGGTCACGGGGATACGAGGGCACCTCGTGCACTGTCCCAGCACGGCCCTGGGGACACTCGGGGCACCTCGAGCGTCACCCTGGCACGGCTGCGGGGCCGCGTCCCTAGCTGAAATCCGGCCACGCAATGCCGCGGCTTCGGTGGCGCGCGGCACGGCGGCGCGCGGCTGTTTGGAAACAGCGCGGAGTTGTACGGCAGCCAGACCCCGGGACTTCCCCGCCGCAGCCCGGCGGCTTTGATCACCGAGATTTGGAGGGCGCATCAAAGCCAGCGCTTCAGGAAACGGCTCCTACTGTACTGGCAGCGCAGGGTGTACCGCGGGTCACGGCGCGAGCCCGCGCCGGCCACGGGGCCGCCCGCATACCAAGCGTGCTCGGCGCGCGCACGGCACCCCGGCCGCCTCCGCCGGCGGCCTTTTTAGGAGCGGATCTGGTTACGGCTCCCAGCGCCAGCGGCCCCGGCCCTCCGCTGTCGCATCCCGGCGGGGAAAATCCTGCTGCCCCAAATCTCCCCGGCGGGAGAGCGTGCGGAGGCTTCCGGACTGGGGAAAGCTGCTCCCAGAGCATCCCCGCGGCACCACGCGGCGCCGGCTCCAGGTGTTGAAGCAAAGCACGGGCAGGTTTTGGGGGGATCCCTTGTGCCGGCAGCTGTGGGAATGGTCAGACCCTGGGAAATCCTCGCTTTGGGCTTTTTTGGGGCTGTGCAGCAGCCGCTGGTATTTCATGTGTCTTTTTGGGGTCTGGGGAGAGGCTTGGCAGCAAAACCCCAACGGCTCCATCCAACATCCAGTGATAAATGGCAAATCGCCGCCTTGGGAACTTCCCTTCTTGCTTTAGCCTTCCCTGGGTGACTCCCTGGTGTGCCAGCGGGATTCTCAGCGTGGCTCTGGGCTCCCAGCGGGCAGTACTGGTGCTGCCAGGAGGCGCTGGCAGGACCGGGGCACGTGGGGATGCTGGGGGTGCTGGGGGGTGCTGGGGATGGGGGGGAATGGAGATGGAGAGCGGGGATGCGAGGAAATAGGTACTAGAGGGGGTACTGGAAATAGGGGGGTACTGGAGATGGTGATACGGGGGATGGGCAGGTACTGGGGATGGAAGGGGGTTCTAGAGATGGGGAGGTACTGGGGATGGGGGGTACTGGTGATGGGGGGGTACTGGAAATAGGGGGGTACTGGGGATGGAGGGGGGAGGAATGGAGTGGGGGTACTGTGGATGGGGGGGTACTGGTGATGGAAGGGGTTCTGGAGATGGGGGGCACTGGGGATGGAGGGGGGTACTGGGGAAGGGGGATACTGGGATGGGGGTTACTGGGGAAGGGGGGTACTGGGATGGTGGGGGATGCTGGGGATGGGGAGGTACTGGAGATGGGGGGGTACTGGAGATATGGGGAGATACTGGGGATGGACGGGGGGATACTGGGGATGGGGGGGTACTGGGATGGGGGTTTCTGTGGACGGGGGGATACTGGGGATGGAGGGGTACTGGGATGGGGGTTTCTGGGCATGGGGGGGTACTGGGATGGGGGTTTCTGTGGAAGGGGGGTTACTGGGATGGGGGTTACTGGGGATGGGGGGTTACTGGGATGGGGGTTACTGGGGATGGGGGGTACTGGGATGGCGGGGGATGCTGGGGATGTGGGAGGGGACGCAGGAAGCGGTACGGGAGGTGCAGGGCGATGGAGGAGGGAAGGCCGGGCAGGACGCAGGAGGACATGCAGGAGGGGCTGGGGGATGCGGGGGGATGCGGGGGGATGCTGGAGGTGGAAGTGGGGATGCTGGAGGCTGGGGCGAGGCGGGAGGCGATGCTGGGGGGGGACACGCGGGGCACTATGGGGGGCTGCAGGAGGCGATGCAGGCGGGGATGCATCTTTCCAGAGGTGGAAGAGTTAACGCTCCCCGCAGCTCCTCGCTCCGAGCTGGGCTTTCCTTCCAGCTGCTTCGGATCAGGAAGGTTTGTACGGTGGGGAAATTCCTGCGCGCAGCTGCAGCCCGTCCCAGCCGCATTCCCCAGCCCTGGCATCTTGCGGGACGTGCCTCCCTGCAGCCGGCTGCCGGGAAATGCCTTCGCCAACCCACCCCCCCCCCGCCGAAAAACGCAGCACAATGCACCTTTCTTTGGGGGGCCGCTTAGGTCCCGTGCCGGGAACGGAGCGGGGCAAAATGCTCGTCCCACAGCCAGGTTTACGGGCGGGCAGGGGGCAGCCAAAAAGCCGCGCTCGCCTCCCCGCCAGCCCTTGTGGCGGTCCCGTGCCGTTCCCTTGCGATTCGGGGCTGGAAAGGAAAGGAAAGGGAAGACGTGAGGATTCGAGGAAGGAAAGAAGCGAGGGTGCGAGGCCGGTTGCCGGCTCGGTGCGCCAGATGGGGCTGCACGCAGCCCCCATGCCCTCGGTGCACCCGCGGGGCGGTTGTGGCTCACACCAGCAGCACTGTGCCTTTGGCCCCAAAATCCGCTTTTGAGGTTGGGTGGAGGGGATCCAGGGCTCCACTACTAATAATAGGGCTCCGCACTATTTACAGGGGCTGAAAGAGCCCCAGGCACCCCCACACTGCTTTCATCACCGCCCTGCAGTGTCCCCCTGGGTCGGGGTGACCCCGGCCGAGGGCTGGGGGGTGTTTCGGGGCTGGGGGGCGGCGTGACCCCCGGCTCTCTTGCAGTACCTGCAGATGAAGTGGCCGCTGCTGGACGTGCCGGCCGGCGCCACGCTCAAGGACAGCCGCTCGCCGTCGCCCGCGCACTTGGTAAGAGCGGCCCCGCGCCACCGTGTGGGTCTCCGGGGAGAGCCGCACTCCAAAGCTGGCAGCGATGCCGGTCTGATACTCGCAGGTGGTTTTTTGGGGGGGATATTTTGGTTTTCGCCCTCCCACGTGCTCCCCCCCTCGCTGCCCCGCAGTCCAACAAGGTCCCGGTGGTGCAGCACGCCCACCACATGCACCCGCTGACGCCGCTCATCACCTACAGCAACGACCACTTCTCGCCGGGCTCGCCGCCCGGCCACCTCTCGCCCGAGATCGACCCAAAGACGGGTGAGGAAAAAGGGGGGGGGGGGTGCTGGGGGGGAGATGGGTGCTGGGAGGGAGGTGGGTGCAGGGAGGGAGATGGGTGCAGGGAGGGAGATGGGTCCTGGGAGATGGGTGCAGGGAGATGGGCACTGGGAGAGAGATGGGTGCAGGGAAGAAGATGGGTGCAGGGAGGGAGATGGCTGCAAGGAGGCAGATGGCTGCAGGGAGATGGGTGCTGGAAGGGAGATGGGTACAGGGAGATGGGTGCTGGAAGGGAGACGTGTGCTTGGAGGGACATGGGTGAAAGGAGGGAGATGGGCGCAGGGAGATGGGTGCTGGGAGGGAGATGGGCGTACAGAGGGAGATGGGTGCTGGGAGGGTCATGGGGTGCCCGGCACCGCCGTGCCCGTGTTTTAACGCCGCTTCCCCTTGCCCCCCGCTGCCACTGCAGGAATCCCGCGGCCGCCCCACCCACCCGAGCTGCCCCCCTATTACCCGCTGTCGCCGGGAGCCGTGGGCCAGATCCCGCACCCGCTGGGCTGGCTCGTGCCGCAGTAAGGATGGGCTCACCCCTCTGCGTCCTCTCCTTCCTGCATCATCTGCTCGTTCCTCTGCAATCTCAGGGCTTGGGAACAGGGGCTCCTCCCCGCTGGGAGTCACAAATTGGGAATTCTGGGGACCAAGATCGGCTGGGGCCGGGCTGAGGGTCCCTGGGGATGGGGGAAGGACGCTTATTCCTGCTTCTGTCTGCTCAAGCTCGTGCGTTTGCAGGCAGGGACAGCCCATGTACTCCATCCCTCCCGGCGGCTTTCGGCACCCCTACCCAGCCCTCGCCATGAACGCCTCCATGTCCAGGTGGGTCCCCGTGTCCAGGTGGCTCTCAGCAGGGACAAGGGACCCCCTTGGATGTCCCCAAGCTGGTGCTGGGTTTTGGCCACTTCCCTGAGGACGATGTGGGACTTGGGCCCGCAGCAGCGCTGGCCGTGGGCGCTCACTGAGCTCCGCATGGGTACAGCCTGGCTCCGGGAGGCTGCGGTGGCCTCCTTGGCCAAAAATACCTGGGGATGGTCCCCGTGGGTGAAGAGCGATGTCCCCTGGGCCGGGATACCACACTGCCAACACGGGCGGGCTCTCACGTGAAGGTAGCCCCTGGACAGGTTGGGGCTGGTCCTCCCGTAACCTCCTCCTGAGGTTCTCGGGAGGGTTTGGGGTGGAACCAGGTCGTCGGCACCCGTGGGGAGCTGACGGGGCCTCCCGCTCCCCCCGCTGCAGCCTGATGTCCAGCCGCTTCTCCCCGCACATGGTCCCGCCGCCCGCCCATGGGCTGCACCCCTCGGGCATCCCGCACCCGACCATCGTCTCGCCCATCGTGAAGCAGGAACCCGCCCAGCCCAGCGCCAGCCCCGGCGGCAGCTCGTGAGTGGGGAGGGGAAGGGGTGGCCCTGGGGATGGGGACGGGGTCATGTCCACCCCAATCCTGACCCCCGCCCCACTCGCCCCAGGAAATCCCCCGTCACTGTGAAGAAGGAGGAGGAGAAGAAGCCCCACATCAAGAAGCCGCTCAACGCGTTCATGTTGTACATGAAGGAGATGAGGGCCAAGGTGGTGGCCGAGTGCACGCTGAAGGAGAGCGCAGCCATCAACCAGATCCTGGGGAGACGGGTACGGGGTCTTCGTTCTCTGAGCCATCGATCGGCTTTCGGCCCCCCCTTTACACCACCTCCATCAATGCCTTGGTGCCTCATCCTGGGGCACCACTGGCCCTTGGCAGGGGTCCTGGGGAGGTGGCGGGGACCCCAGTGGCCATGAGATGGCTGGGGCGAGTGGGGCCACGTGTCCTCGGGGCTGGATGCACAGCTCCAGGGCTCACACCGTGCTTTTTTCCTCCCCCCTGCAGTGGCACTCGCTGTCGCGGGAGGAGCAGGCGAAGTACTACGAGCTGGCGCGGAAGGAGCGGCAGCTGCACTCGCAGCTCTACCCGACGTGGTCCGCACGGGACAACTATGTAAGTGGGGACCCAAGGTTCATGGCTGGGGGTGCCGAGGGTGGCAGCAATGGTGCTGAGTCCCCGGGGCTGCTCTGCGGCACCATCAGCCCCATTTCTCCTTGGGGTCTTGTCGGTCCAGAAAGCCATCACCAACAGGAGCACCCCCTCTCCGGCTGTGGAAAGCCGCATCGGGGCTTGGTAATATTTTGCAGGGCAAGAAAAAGAAGAGGAAGCGAGAAAAGCTGGCCCAGCAGCAAAGCCACGACACGGAGAGTGAGTACCCCCCGGGCAGCCGGAGCCACGGCGCCCGGCCTGTCGGTGGCTCACGGCCTCCTCCGTCACCCGCAGGCGCGCTGGCCTCCAAGAGCAAGAAGCCGTGCGTGCAGTACCTGCCGGCCGAGAAGCCCTGCGACAGCCCCGCTTCGTCCCACGGCAGCATGCTGGATTCGCCCGCCACGCCGTCGGCCGCCCTGGCCTCCCCGGCCGCCCCGGCTGCCACCCACTCGGAACAGGCTCAGCCGCTCTCGCTCACCACCAAGCCGGAGGCCAGGGCTCAGCTCGCCTTCCTCTCGGGCAAAGCCGCCTCTTCCTCCTCCTCCTCTTCCTCCTCTTCCTCCTCTTCCTCCTCCTCCTCCTCGAGCCTCGGCAGCCCACCCTCGCTCCTCTCCAGACCCATCCCCTTCACCTCGGTGCCCTCCACGGCTCTCCTCTCCTCGCCTCCGTCCTTCGCGCCGTCCCCGCAGGCTGCCCTGGCCGTGCTGCAGACGCAGCCCCTCTCCCTGGTCACCAAACCGGCTGACTAAGGGGGGGCTCGCCCCCCCGCCCGGCCCGTCTGCCCCCTCCCTGCTGTACGTTGCAGAAGCCACAATCAAGATTCAAATGCAGCCAAACCATTATTGGTCAATATTTGACCCTTTTCTGAACTCTTTTTTTTTTTTTTTTTTGTAAGCAGACTCTGGAGGAAGGTGCTTTTCTGCTCAGAGCTGCTGCCGGCAGTCGACCTAAAGACCGTTTTTATTAAAAAAAGGAAAAAAAAAGGAAAAAAAAAGTTTTTTTTTTTTTTTTTAAAAAAGAAAGACCCTACTCAAGGTGCCGACGATGGAAATACGCCGAATGCGGCGCTCGGTCTCGGGGGCAGAAGCGAAACGCCAGGCACTGACCCGGTGCCTCTGGCTGCTCCCTGCCTTCCCGTCTCGCAGCTCCTGCCCCGCTCCGTCCCACGGTGGTGCCGGGGTGGGCAGGATCTGGGGCTGAGCCCCCCGTGTGTGCGTGCGGGGGGGTTCCCCTTGAATCCCTGTTGTTTTTCACGAAAGGAAATAAAACTACAGCTGCAACTTGCTGCGTGAGCGTGGTCAGTGGGGGAGGCGCTCGCTCCCTGCCCCTCGCCACCTTCGCCCTGGCGGCGCTCGAGCATCGCCGTGCCCCGGGAACTGGCTCGGGACGCGGCTCCGGTGTGGCCCCCCATGGGGCCAAGTGTGGCCCCAAGCCCAAAAGCAGCACCCCAAAACATCAGCGGGCAGGTTTTGGGGTGTTCGCCACAAACCCGTGATGGAGCGAGCCAGCAGCATGCAGCTTGGGAGAGACGCAGGCAGCAGGATGCAGGGCACCAGGTATATCAGATTAAATAGGTTTTTGGGGTGCCCAGGAAGCCGAGCCGGGTTCTAGTGGTGTGTGCCGTACGGCCAGGAGTTGCGGGGTGCCCTGTGCCTGATTCCTCCCAGCCAGGAACAAAACAACCCATAGGAATGGAAATGGGACACGCTCAAAACCAGCCTGGGATGACCCAGTGAATTTTCAACCGATCTTGAGTTTTTGGTCAGTTCAGCATCTGAGCTAATCCAGCTATTCTGTCTCGTTGTCTTTTTAATGGGAATAAAATCTATCTCAAAGTTTTCCCGCTGAAAGTCACGGCTTTGTTTTCTGTTGAAGATCCGATTCTGAGCAGTGTCTGCCCAAAGGTGACTCGTGGTGCTTACAGTCTGATTTCGTTCCCCTCTTTGAATTTTTGGCCGATTTCCATTTCCTGGGGCCCATTCCACCTCCACCAGCTGCGTTATGGGGACCGCAGTGTCCTCCACGGCACTGGCTCTCGGCTCGGTGGGTGCTTCCCACCGTGGCACCGAATGGTTGGGGATGGGGGGGGACCTCTGGGGGCCTCCTGGTCTTGCCCCCTGCCCAAGCAGGTTGCCCAGGAGGCTTTTGATGGTTTTGGTGGAATAAACGATGCTGTAGCCTCTTGTTGTGACATTTCTCTTCTCCTTTCTAGTGCTGAGCCATCCGGGATGCTGCAGAGGAAGCGTTTGCAGCCGGCTGGAGCAGCAGCGGACGTCCACCTGCAGGTAAAAGGAAAAGGGACTGTCCTCGTGTGCCTGGTCCTCAAGGAAAAGGAAGATGGAGCCCGCCTTTGCCAGATGCCATGCAGGATGGGTGCGCACCCTGGGATGGTGCTGGCAGCTGTGGCCCCAGAAGATGACACCTGGATTCGTGAGTTCCTGTGCACGGATTGCGGCTGGGCAGGATTACCAAAACCATGGCTGACGGATGCCCTCAGCTATGGGAGCAGAGAAGAAAACAGGATGGGGCCACTCTGGAGCCCTTGCATGAGCACTGGGGATGGGTCTGGGGCAAACGTTGCCTCCTGTGGCTGTGTGGCAGCTCCAGATGACTCTTGCGAGCACAGCTCCTCGCGTCCAGCTGAGGATTGTCTTCAGCGACAGCTTAAATCCGCAGCCAGGCCCAGCTCGGAGCTGGCTGGAAGCTCCCCAAATCACTGCTCTAAGGGGGCCCGGCTCGCCGAGAGCCTCGAGCAGCGAGAGGAGCCTGCAGCAGCCCCAGCTCCTGGTGGCCACCACCAAAGCCTCTGAGCACGAGGAGGTGCCTGGAGCATCTCCATTCACCCTTGCACCCAAGACAGCCCTGGACTCGGGAGGCGTTTCCATTCCACGCGCAAAATTGTTTAAACACTTGGCTTTCGAAGAACAAATTCGGAAACGGGCTAGGGCACAACGCCTCCGCAGCAGCACCCCGGAGGACCGGCCACGACGCTTTAATTGATGGCATCCTGATAGCGTGTCGCATGGCCGTGCGAGCTCCGGAACTGAGGGGATTAGGGTGTCACCGAAAACGTGCGGGGCCGTAATTTGAAAAGAGGCAAAACGGGGCTTTTTTTAGAAAGGCCGTTCCAAAAAACTGGTTTTCTGCAAGGAACGTCTGGATCGCATGCTGCCTCGCTCTCCCCAACACCGGGAGCAGGCTGCAGACAAACAACTTCTTGAATTAGATTTCATGGGAAATTAAAGGCATGAAGAGACCTGTCACAAGAATTAAAGTCTGAACCGGAGCCAGACAGCTTCAAACAGATGTTGGTCTTCAGCAGGAGAATATTTCTTTGTTTTACTCGGCATTTTCCCATACAGAAAAGGAACATCTGTTCCGATGCTTTCGCCGTGCTCCTGAGCTGGGCTGGGCTGGGATTAGCCCTGCTGGAAGAGGAGCAAGTGGCCACCGCGGCCCAGGAGAGCCCTCGTGGCTCTGCTCCTCCTGCAGACGAGGAGGAGACGAGGAGGAGATCGGTTACACTCTGCTCTGTGCTCAGACAAGCACGCTGAAGCAGCCTCTCCTGTTAAACCTCTCCTGTTAAACGTCTTCTGTTAAACCTCTCCTGGTTTAACCTCTCCTGGTTTAACCGGGCTGCTCGGGGAATCTGCACGTTCGTCATGCAGCGATGGGGCTGGGTGAAGACGTGAGATAAAATGTTCAAAAAAATGCAAAAGGTTTTTCATCCTCCTGGAGGCGCTTCAATGAGAAGAATTCTGGGGTTCAGCTAGGGCAAAAAGGCTGGCGTATTTCGGTTATGGCCGCTGTGGCAAAGGCATCCGTAGTCCCCTTCCTCTTTTTGGGACAACTTTTAGGCTGCATTTCTGCCAATGCCTAACGCGTCCTCCGAGCTGGGAGCCGAGATCCAGCTGAGCACAGGGGCCGGGCAGCGCTCCCGCGCTATTTCCCCGTTAAGAGAATTCACTTACTGAACTTGTGACAAAAACAAAACAAAACCCAAGGCTGGGGCCAAAGATTCCTGATTTCTTTCCCTTCGTTACCCCGAGAACACAAGGCATCCACCGCTCCACACCTCTTCGCAGGCTGCTTTTTCATAGGACACATCCCAACTGCATCGGACAACTGTGTCCCCGTGACGGTGACCCCGTCGCTGTCCCGGTTTTGGCTCCGCATGCCACTGAGCCACCAGGCGCTGGATGAGGGCAGCGCGTCCCTCCCGTCCCCTCGCCACCACGGTGACGTTTCTCCCTGGGCTCACTGCAGCCATTGTGTCTTCCTGCTGGGAGCTGGCGAATGCCTCGTCGAGAGCTTGGGAGCAAACTTCTCGGAGAGCTCTGGTGAGCGCGGGGAGCATCTGGGAGCCAGCTTGGTGCTTTCCCTGCTTTTTTTTTTAATATTTATTTTATTTCGGGAAGCGGGGTTACTTCTGTCACCTCCGCCCGCTTGCCTAATTGCAGCCATCTTGATCCAGCGGCCCCCAGCCCCCTCTCCCGACGTAGCTCTGGCTATTCACTAATTGAAATGCCTAATGAGGTCCCAGGGGTCTCCTGCAGAGATGGAGCTAATTAGGGGCTCCGCCGCGAACCCGGCGAGCAGCAGCAAACGAAGCAAAGGCTTCCTCGAGCCCGCTCCTCGCGAGGGGCCGGGGGGGGCACACCAGATGTCCCATTTCCCCGCTCTGCACCAGGGCAAGGCCGGCGCTCCGCGGGCTCCGGGCTCCTGCCAAAGCAGCTGGTGCAGAGGCGGTGGCTACACTTAATACATTTTAATTAGCATCGTTAAATTCTTCCATTTGCTAATTGTTTCTCCTTTCGGTCCTTTATCCTGACCGGATCAGCCCTCAGGGGAGGGGGCGCGGACACTTGTGGCAAGGTGAGGGCTTTGTCAGCGCCGGGCACCACGATGTCGCCGGGCCTGGGGACTGCTTGGTGCCCAAGGGCAGGACGGATCCCCGCGTCCTGGCAGCTCTCGGCCTCTTGGCTCTTCCCTGGAAAGTGGAAAGCAGCTCTGGGAAGCAGCTGGGTGGGACGCAAGGGGAATTTCCTCCTCCTGCTTTGCAGCGGACGGCGATAGCGGCCCTCAGCCCTCCTCTTCCTCTGTGGCCTTGCAGTCTTCCTCGCTGCGTGGGGCCGGGCACGCTCGCCATCCTTTTTATCTTGTTTTAGTCAAGAAAAGGGTCGGAGGAAAGCGAGCCTGGTGCGAGCCACCCGGCGCTGCGCTGATGTCAGCCCCGCGCTCGGTATTTGGGCAGAATTCAGTTCCCAGATGCATTGTTGTAAATCCAGAGGAACTTGGCCTCGGTTCAGTTACTCTTGACTTCCAGGGGTGTGAGTGAAAGCCGAATTGGCTGGGCATGCGAAATAGCCTCGCTTGTCTGTTTTAAATCTCAACAAAAGCATCGGGCCAACTGTTCTTCTGTCTCCTTAGAAAGGCAGGCATGGGCAGAACCGAGCCGTTAGGATTATTGGAATGCATTGAATTGAATAGCGGGCTGAAAAAAAGAAAAAGAAAGAAAGAAAAATCAACCACATAATCCATCATGATCCGAGGCCAAGTCGGGATTATTCCCCAAAGCATTAGCGCTGCGCAGGACTCGTTTGGTTTGCATGTTGGATGATGCTGTGTTGTTTTCCTGTATTTCAGCGTTAAACAGGGGAGGCTAACGAATTTGTGGCGTCCTTGCGGTTCCTTCTGGAGACACGTGGGACTTGTTGCTGGTCATTGAAGGTTCAGCAGCGCTCAGCGCCGCAGGAGGGTGCGTTACAGACGAGATGGCTCCGGGGACACCGAGGGAACACCGGGAAGTGCGCGCGGCCTGGCACGGTCAGACACCTGAAGGCTCTTCTTGGCAAATCCGCTGGTCCAAAGGGAAAGGAGCGAGCTGACCGGGAGTGCAGCTGGGATTTGTGCCTATAAATCAAACCGCGGAGACTCGGGGGCACAACTCACGCACCTGGAGGCCCGGTATCAGAAGTCGTGGTTTGGGGAGGGCAGGGAAAGCTGGGGTAAAACCTCACGAAGAACGATGCGACCCCTGCCCAATTCCCCTTGCTGACGGACAGAGCTGAGCTCGCCGGGTAGCAGCAAGGAACACGAGACCCAAGAACGTTTGGAACTCTTTATTTTACCAGAATCCCCCCAAAAAAGCCCCCAGACATCAGTGCCTGGCAGGAGACAACCCCAGAGCACCTCTGGACGGCCGAGGCGACGCGGGGCTGGAAGGCAGCGAGTGATGGCAGCGGCAGGACCATGGCACTGAGGGGGTGACGGCAGCGAGGGCCTCGGCTGTGGAACCGTCCCCGATTTGGGGCAATATCCTCGGAAACGCGGAGTGCCTGCCTGGAGGGTGCAACGGGGGGCGCGGCGAGCACACCCCAGGGGAAATACTGAAACGGAGAAGGGAGGCGCAGCGGGACGTGACCCGCCAGTTCCTGGGAACCACGCGGGGCCCGGGAGCGGCCCCAAAACCGGCCGGGAGCGACCCCAAAACCGGCCGCTTTGGCCCCAAAACGCCGCTTCCGGCCCGGGCTGGAGCGCGCCCTGCTGAGGCCCACGGGGTGATAAGCCCCGCCCACCCCGACCGAGCCCCGCCCCCGCCCCACAAAGCCACGCCCATCGCTCTCCCCACCAACAAGCCCCGCCCACACTCCATAGCCCCGCCCCTGTCATTAACCCCGCCCCTCCTCGCCAAGCCCCGCCCCGCGCGCGGCTCCTGGCGCTCCCTCTCGCCCTGCCCCCTTCTCGCGAGATCTTCTCCCGGAAGCGGCGCCGCCTGGCCGGAAGCGGAAGCGGGCCGGGTGCGCGGAGAGGGGCTGCCATGGCGCTGTGGCTGCTGCTGCTGCTGCTGCTCGGCGCCGGGACCGGGGCCGGGGGTGAGCGGGGGCGCTGGGACCGCGAGGGGGAGCCCGGGGGGGGCTGGGTCCCGCTGGGGTACGCGCAGCCTCTCGGCTTTTCGCCCCCCGGGGGGCTGAGGACGGGGCCTCGGGGCCGCCCGCCCCGGTTTGGGCCCTTTGGGCCGCCCCGTTCCGTCCCCTGGGCCGGGGCTGCCGCACGGGAGCTTCTTGCGTTGGCTGCGGGCGGTGACGGCGGTCTGTGTGCTTGTTGCAGGTGCGGGGCGGGGCGCGGAGTTCTCCGAGGCCCGCAGCACCTCCGGGATCGCTGAGGGATCGCCGCCCGGTGCCCCTGAGCGGCTGGAAACCCGGCCCGGCGGGAGCCACGGCCTGCCCGGCGGGAACCGAGCGTGGGGGGAGAGCTCGGAGTCGTTGGCAGCCCACAGCAGAAAGGTAAAACGGGATCAGCAGGCGGGTAACGGGGACCAGAGCAATCCCCCGAGTGTCGGAGGCAACAACGGGGAGCCACAGAGCGACAGCACCCAGCACCAGGGCAACGACAACCCCAATGACGAAGGTCGCCGGCAGCATGGCAGCAGCACTGGTGGGCAACCCCAGAACGGTGTCAACAGCAACAGTCTCAACGGCAAAGATGAAGAAGAAGGCAAAAAAGAGCAAAGTGGCGTCAGCAACACCGAGACACAGAAGAAAACCCAGCAGGGTGGCGGCAGCGATGGTCATGGCAGCAACGGGGAAGAAAACAACACTGAGCAGGACAAGAACAAGCAGGTAGACAGCACCCAGCAGCAAGGCAGCAACGGGCAGGGAAGTAACGACCAGCAGCAAGGCAGCAACGGGCAGGGAAGTAACGACCAGCAGCAAGGCAGCAACGGGCAGGGAAGTAACGACCAGCAGCAAGGTAGCAACGGGCAGGGAAGTAACGACCAGCAGCAAGGCAGCAACGGGCAGGGAAGTAACGACCAGCAGCAAGGCAGCAACGGGCAGGGAAGTAACGACCAGCAGCAAGGCAGCAACGGGCAGGGAAGTAACGACCAGCAGCAAGGCAACGGGCAGGGAAGTAACGACCAGCAGCAAGACAGCAGCAGCCAGGGAAATGGCGGCCAGCAGCAAGACAACAACAGGCAGAACAGTGGCGGGCAGCAAAATGGTGACCACCAGGAAGACAGAAACAAGCAGCAAAATGATGCCCAGCGGCAGGACGACAGGCAGCAAGACAAGGACCAGCAGCACGACAGCAAGCAGGAAAACAAGGACCAGCAGCACGACAGCAACAGGCAGGAAAACAGCAAAAATGAGCAAGGCAGCAGCAGGCAGCAAACTGGCAACCACCAGGAAGGGAGCAACATGAAGGAAAATGGAAGCCAGCAGCACACCGACGGGCAGGAAAGCAGCGACACCAGCAAGCAGGGCACCGGCCAGAGCAGCACCAACAAGCAAGGCAGCAGCCAGGGTGCTCAGACGGGCTCAGAGAGAGAGAAAAACCCATCGTCGCAGTCGTCTGTACCCCTTCGTGACAATGAAGGCTCTCCAGACAGCGGGGAGCTCCAAGAGGAAGAGGATGGGGGTAGGAACGGCAACGGGGGCTCCTCGGTTGGTAAGGGGAGAGAGAAGAGCGTCCCCGCTGCTCCCAGGGAGCAGTCGGAGAACAGCCACTTCTTTGCCTATCTGGTGACCACGGCCATCGTTGTCGCTGCCCTGTACGTCGCCTACCACAACAAGCGCAAGGTGAGCGCCTCTGCTCCTCGCCCGGACCGCGCCTTGTGGGCTGGGAGCTTCCTGCCAGACTGTCTGGGACGTGCTCGGCTGCAGCCCTTTCCCCTCTGCTGCTCTGGGTTTTTCTCTTTGGTTTCCTGCCAAAGCCTCCCCTTCGCTGAGCGGCGTGGGTTAATGTCGATCTGAGCCCCGGCAGCTCTGGGGTGAACAGAGGGGTGTTGTGGCGTGTTTTGGGGACGAGTTTGGGTGTTGTGGCGCGTTTTGGGGATGAACAGAGGGGGTGTTGTGACGAGGAAGGTGGGTCTCCATGGAAATCGGGCGGCCTCAGCTCTGGCAGTTATTTTCAGCTCCGAGAAATGGAGCTGGGAGAGGAGGAAAGGAAACGACGTGTGAAGTTACCCCGTGCCTCTCACTGACGAGGAGTTTTCTGTAGCAGGTTGCAAAGGACTTGTCTTTAAATAGCAGCGCACGGAGGGACGCAGCTCAGAGGGCAGAGCTGTTGTCCTCTGCTGCTTTTTCCCTCCTGCAAAGCTATTTTTGAGGTGGGGAAAAGAGAACAGCTTCTTACTGTTCTCTGCCTGCTAGGCAAAGCTCCTCGTTGCCTGCTTTCAATCTTAGCTGCTTCTAAATTATGACACTTGTTTGTTTCGAGTGCTTTTCCAAATGAAATACGGGCTTTAGACGGAGGTAAGTGGAGCTTGTCCTTGGCTCAGCAGAAGTTCGGCTCTGTTCGAAGTGAGAAGAAGGTATTTGGCTGTTACTGACCTGCCCGCGTTGTCCCTGCCTCTCTCTCTCTCCAAAGATCATCGCTTTTGCTCTGGAAGGGAAAAGATCGAAAGGTGGTCGACGGCCCAAATCTGGCGATTACCAGAGACTGGATCAAAAGGTAAGGCCTGCATAATTTGCCGGCTCAAACCTCCCCATTTCACCTCCCCAGGGTGTGGGGAAGTTGTTTGCCCTGCCAGGAATTTCCTGACTCGCCCCTGGGGCGCAGTCAGGTGGCCGGGCGGTTGGAAAGGGCTCGGCTTTTGTTTGAAAGTTCCTCAGAGAGGTTCAGCCCTCTGAAGCCCTGGTGCTTTCTCAGGGTAATTGCTTAAACCTCTCGTTTTGCTTTTCCAGATCTAGATTCCTCAGGTGCTGAATGGAACAAGGATGCCCGGCGCTGGAATCCTGGGACCCCACCGACTGCCCTGCTGTAGCACTCTGAATCGTAGCTTTGCTGTCGTCTTCGGACTTCAGAGAACAGGAAGGAGAAATGCTTCTAGTTCTGCACCTGCACCTTGGTAACGTTAAACCTCTCACTTCCTTAAAATGCATTTCTCCTGCCCCAGCTGCCTGAAGGTGAGCTGCTTTTCCGCCCGGGCGTCCAGGCTCTTGTCTGTGGCCCGCGAAAAGCCAGCTCCCGGCACCTGGCAGAACTCCTGTGTCCGAATGAAGTGGAATCGGCCATCTACTGTACTGACGTCTGCTCTTGAAAAAAAAGTCTGCCTGCGAAATGAGCCATCGGATTGTCTCCTCTGAGTCCTAGAGCTGCCTTCGGAACCAGCACAGAGGTCTCTTCCTCTGCCCTTTCTATTTGGATGCTAAGGTTCGGAGCGAGGCTGATTGCACTAGCTTGGAAATCATCCGCCACGGACCCTGATTGGATTTTCCTGCTTTCTTTCTGCCTGCGATGAAGAAAATGTCAGTCTGACATCGAGGCTTCTCTGTAACGCGCTTCTTGGGAAGTGCTGGAGCTTGTCCCTGGCCCTTTTGCTGTAGCCTAAACTTCCTCTACCTGCCTCGTGGAGGTTGCTCTCCGCGCGGGTCGTTCCCTCGCAGTCTCCGCGGCTCGGGTGCTTGCACTGACGGTGCCGTTCGGTTGGATGCTGTGAAGGGGCCGCTCGGGCTTACAGAGCCCTGTGCCAAAGCGCTGCGGTGAAGCTGTGGCAGACTCGAGAGACCGATTTTCCTCCCTGCCGTAGGATGTCGCCGTGTGGTAGCGCGAGCTGTGCGGTAATCCGGCAGCGTTTGGGATGAGCGAAACTTGCGGTCCTTCAGTCCCCTTCCTCAGAAACGCGGCGCTGAGGCCCGTGAGCGTTCAGCGCTCTTCTCTGCGGCGCTGAGCCAGCCTCTGTGCCGATCGTGGGGCTCGCTGTGCCCGAGTCCTTGGGTCGGTTCCCGCTGAAGAAGCACGGCTCCGAGACCGCTGCGGGGTGAGGAAGCTGCCGGTCCTGGGACTGCACGTACGTGGGCGCATCGCGGCGTGCTGAGCACCTCGTGGCTCACAGCACCGCCTCTGAAGCCGTCGCAGCCCACGGCGGGGCGCGCTGCCTCCACGCGGCTCCTGCGTGGAGGCGTCTCCCGAGCCGGGTGCCCTTCCCGTGGGAGGGATCGTGGCTGCTCACGCGCCTCTGCCAGCCCCTGCTTTGAGAAGTTTTGTGTCGCTGAATGCGCACACGGCCAGCTGCTTGGCGCCGAGCTGGTTGCCTCGGTATCGCTGTGGAGCACTTAAACCAGGGCCCGGGATGTACCGGTTGCATTTCAGGCTGCAAAACGTGTTGATTGCTGAGTTAGAGCTGTGACGCTGTTCTTATTTTTGTAGTTCTACTCCAAAGATGTTTGTTTGAGACAGGGCATTTTGGGAGGGCGCGCGAAGTGCCTGCCAGCTTGTTATTTTGTGCTTTTTTTTTTTTTTTCTTTCCCCGATGTGGGCAGACAAAAGAAAGGCATGACGCATCTGGTGTTCTTCACACGGGGAAGCTTCCACGCCCGAAGCTCTTGCCGACCGTACGTGAGTCATCCCCTTGCCGACTGACTGCACAGGAAGAATCCTGTCCCCGTGCGAACCGCCGAGCTCGGGGGCCGATTTCCCCTCCGCTGGCCGCAGGAGCGCCTTGCGGCGCGAGGCCTGCCCTCCTGCAGCCTCCCGAGGCTGCGGACAAACGGGGATCTGCCTGCGGTCGCTAAAGATGGTCACGTTGACAGGGGCCTGGTTTCCTTGCCTGGAGATGAAAGCTGCAGCTCTATTCTGTTTTTCTTGTGGCTCATTCCTCTTGTAAGAGGGGAGAGGGGGGGCTACGTGCACAGCTTGACCCGCTTAAGAGAAAAATCCTTTTTTTTGTTTTTGTTTTTCTTTTTCTTTTTTCCCTAGCTGTCAGCCAGCACAAAGGGAGAGTGGGAGAAAGTCCCTCTTGACTTTAAATAGCTCCCAAGGTTTTCGTAGCGAACTTCTGATGCTAAAAGTACTTGCAGAAGCTATTTTGGTGAGCGGGAGTGTGAGGTGGGGGGAAGAGAAAGGAAAACAAGTCTGGGAACGTAACCCTGGAGGGACATGCGCTGTCTGGGAGGGGTGGGAGCTCGCGCAACAAGGTGTCGCTGTTTCAGAGATGCCGGCTGCGAAGTTGGGCGCGCTGTCGGGCGGCCGGTGTACGGACAGGATGCGGGGTGGGAGGTGGGGGCTTCTGTCTAGTGCCAGCGGGGGGAAACCGTCTGCCAAGACGTGAAATACCGCGTGCGTCTGAGCTGCTCCTTCCTGAAGTTTTAGAGTTTGTGCTGTGCTCCTGCTTTGTCCTGTTTTTTTTTTTTAAAAAAAAAAAAACAAACAAACATTGAAGAATAGTTTACAAAGGCGTTTTTACAACCTGCTTGCTTTTATATCCCACGAGCTTTTTCAGATGTCTTTCAGTCCTCTGTCACTCCGAGTTCTGGTGGAAATCCCACCCCCGTTGAGAGCACTGGGCTGTTGGTAGCAAGCTGAAGCTTCTGATAGCAGGGCCGCTGTACCTCAGGCGTCTCAGTCGGTGTTCCGCTGTCAGGTTGTGCCGAGCAGAGCAGCACGAGCTTTTTACCAGGTTGCCGAGATCAAACCTCACGTCTCTGCCGGAGCTGTCGCCTTGCTTGGTGGCTCTGGCAAAGCAGGAAGGCGCCGAGAGGCCGAGCCAGCACCGAGGGCAGGAGCCTCGGCCGGCAGAGCTCGCGCGGCAGCGGGGGACTCGCAGCTCAGCCTCCTCCTGCCCAGCAGCTCCCAGGTGCCCTCGGTTCCTGGCAGCAGCCTCCGTAACCCAACGGCGTGAAACCTCTGGGGATGACTTCTGTTGATTTCTGTTTTGTTTCGTTTTTTTTTTAAATGGGATTTGAATTTATGCAATGTGTTTCGAACTGGTCAAGGTGCGTGAAACCTTTTCCCTTTGGACACAAGACGTTTTCGAATGGATGGTATCTGTCGGTACGTAATTTTTGCCAAACGTTCCTGTTAGGCCAGCTGCCTTGCCAGTTTGAATCAGCAAATGGTTTGTTTTCTGCTGCAGTGCAACGCATCTTGCTTTGAAGGATCAGAATTTTTATATTTCTTTGTACTTTTTTCTGTGTGGTAAAGTCAATAAATGATTTAAAAAATACGCTGTTCTCACCTCTGGTTTTTTTTTTTTTGTGCATGCGTTATTTGCCTGATCTATGAAACCTGGCAGCGACGGTGCAGGTTAGTTCCTCCTTTTGCAAAAAAAAAAAAAAAAAAAAAAAAGGCTTTAGAAAACCCACAACGTCTTTGAGCTGTGATTTATGTTCTAGGCTTTGTGGGGGAGCCTCGATTCGCACAGGTAAACTCAGACGGCGTGTCACCAAGCACCCTGCAGCCGGAAAGAGCCGAGACAGCCTTCAGCTGCCAGCCTGTGTGAGAAGTTTCCAGACGGTTTCACAATCGGCTTCGTGATCAGCAGGCACTTCCCTGCCTGCTGACTTGGTTCCCTCTTCAGGCTGCAGGCTGTGGGGTTAGCGAGGAGCTGAGGCTGCAGTAGCGATGCTTTCAGAGATTTGTCCTGCTGCATTCCCTCCTTCCCCCACAGGGAGGCTCCCTGAGCAGGACCCAGCGCAGCAGCTGAAACTGGGATGGACTGGGACGGACTGGGAAAGAGGGAGCCCAGGGAATCAGGGCCAGGCTGTGTGGGGTGCTGCTGGTGACCAGCCTGGAACGGGGAGAAGAAGCTGCCACCGGCCGGAGCTGCCGATGCTGAGGGCACCTCTGGGTAGTGCCTGCAGCTGCTTCCACATGGAAGAAACTTTCCCCTTTCCGCCACTTCTCTGAAAGGAGAAAATCCGCCCTGCTACGCTCGCCTCCGGCTTGGCTGACCCCGCGGTGTGTGCAAGGGACGGGCTGGAGGAAAAGGGAGGGCTGCTTTTTTTGCCTTTTTTTCCCCCCAGTTGACCCCATTGCTGAGAGAATTAAAAGAAAGGGTGAAAGCAGGGAATTCAAATAAAAATGCTGTTTGGTCGCGTGGTGGGCTGTCAGGTGGAGTGCCCTTCCACACCTTTCTGCGAGGAGATCAGTGCTGTTCTGCTGCATGTCTTCAGGGTGATTTCCCAAAGGAATAAGGATTGTGCTCCTCCAACAACTCCTCAACCCCCTTGCTCAGTTCCAGCCTGATTTGGGGGTGCCATAAGGGCCTCAAAACTATTTTCTTCCTACAGGTAGAGGGAAGCAGCACCCTAGCACGTCCCGCGACATGGGGACCCAGGCCCCAGGTGAGTGCTGAGCATGGGGTTGTTTCGGGGCAGCGGCACCGCATGCCCATGGAGGTCTCAAAGTCCAGGAGAGGGCAAAATGCTTAGCGAAACACAAATTATCTGCGAGCTGGGCAGGGCTCTGTTTACCGGAGCCCAGTTATGCGGGGCTAAGCTGAGAAATACCGATACAGCCAGGTTTTCTGCGAGAGGCCCTCGGGGTGGAGGCGGCGGAGTTAAGGAGTTAATGTGGGAGCACAAATCTGCTCAGCCCTGGGGCGCGGGTGGGGGCATCCCCTGCCTGCTGCAGTGCCTCAGACACCCAGGTACGTGCAGGAGGAGCAGGTCAAGCAAGCACCTCAGTCCCATGGGGTGTCCCAGCCCACCCAGCCCCCTGCACGCATCCCGTGCGGTGTCCCAGCCCACCCTGTGTGCAACCCGTGGAACAGGAGGCTTGCAAAGAGCCAGGTCTCGGTCGTGAACTGAGCCCTGCCTTGAGCAAAGCTCCCAAATCCGCACCCCGACCCCCATCCCAAGTTAACCCCCCAGCCTGCAAGTCCCACTGAGCACCCTCATTTTTTAAAGCCTTGAACGAGAAGCAGCCTTATGAACAAACAGCTCGAGCCTGAGGTGATCTTTACACCGCAGCAGCAGTATTTTAATTGTGGGTAGGGCAGGTAAACATCAGCTTTTCCTTTGCCAGGAAAAAGCCCACGGCCCATGCAGGTTCACTGAGATAAGATAGAGTTTACAATGCTGGAGCTCCTCCGTGGGAGAAAGTTGGGGGCTGAGCAGGTCCGAGAGCCCTGCTGGAGCCATGCTGGGGCTCAGGGCTGCCGTCACGGGCTTCATTCGGGCAGTCCTGCTCTCAGACCCTGTTCCCTCCAACATGGGAAGGATCTGCCCGAGATCTTCCTGGTGCTACTCCCGCAGGCGGTTCTGGCACACCCCAGGTCACTTTCTCATAGGGGTTTTCTGCTGGTTTTCCCACAACTCCCCCCCCACACACACACTACGTAGCCAGGGACTTCTTGCAGCCAGGCTGCCGCTCTTCCTCCTCCGGCCCTCCCTGCGCAGCCAGGCTGGGAAGGAGCCAGTGGCTCTCAGACATGGCCGAGAAGGGGAAGACCTCCCGTGGCAGGTTGGTGACGAAGCAGGGCATCTGCTTGCAGCCCTCGTAGGTGCCCCGAGCCTGGAAGCGAAGGGCCACGTCCCCGTTGAGCCGGGTGGCCAGGCGGTTGAGGGCCAGGCTCCGCTCCTCCCCGTCCAGCGCCCTGAGCAGCACCTGCAGGAAACTGGATCCTGAGGGGTTCAGGAAGGCCCCGTAGCCTGCAGAGGAAGGAGAGAGGTGTTGGACCCGGCCGTGTCTCCTCCAGGTTTTAGCTCACGAGGCTTTTCCTTACCCGGGCTGCAGGCAAACATGACGGCGGTGTTGGGAGGTATGCGGAGGTACTCCGAGAAGCTGCATGGCTCCGGCTGCCCGCCGTCAGTCTCCAAAAACACCCCCTGGTCCAGCGTGCCCCCCCGGCAGGCCTGTGGGCAGAACCACAGCTGTTGGCTTCCCTTGCTCTGCTCCCAGAGAGCTCCTGGGGTCTTCAGGGCCCCCCCTGTGGACCTGCAGCACCCCCAGGAGAACTCTGCACCCTATCCCGCTCCCCAGGCCCCACATGGCTCCTCTCCAGGCTCTTCCCTCCCCATCCATCCAGGCCCGAGCTCAGCTTTGCCGAGCCTCCCTTCCCCATGAGCCGTGCTGCCTCCTCTCTTGCCTATGTGAGCCTGGTTCCCTTTGGGGCTCCAGGAATACACCCAGAGACCCCTGAGTCTGCTCGGAAAGCGCCAGCAGACTCCCCCTGGAGTGTAACGTTTTGTGTGTGGTTGCTGATTCCATGTGGTGCTTTGTTGCTTTCTTTCAGGGATGGGGTTTTGGGAAGGCTGGAGGAGGACCAGCACCGCTGAGCCCGCCCTGAGGACCCATCGCATCCCCTTGTGCAACAAAGCCCCAGCAGTAAATCCTCGCTTGGCCCCCGGAGCTGCCCACAAAGGAGCTGCGCTGAACGAGAGGTGGGTGAAGGCCACCGGGAGTCACGGTGATGCCAAGGGGACCAGCACGACACTGTGGTGTTAGCCCAAAGGGAGGACAGCCCTCGGGGCAAGGTGTCAGCATGGGCCTGCACCGGTCCCCGGTTTTGCTGGCTTGGCTGTTGGATTTGTCCTTGGTCGTCACCATGCCCTGCACAGTGCTGAGACCTTTGACCAGAAGGAAGCGAGCACCGTGAGTAATTTACACTCGCTTTCAGTTGAAGATTTCTGTGTATCTGCATATTTGAGCAGCAGAGCTGGTATCAGTCAAGGTTGCAGGTTGCTAGACTGTTTGTTTCCTCAGGGAGCTAGCCTAATCCTCCCTGAGCCGATCACTTACAGCTCCCAGTGCTGTCCTGCCAGGGCGTGCTCCCATTCCCCAGGGAACCAGGTGTGGGGATTTTCCTCCGCACCACCAGGCCCCTCCTGCGCTTCTCCCAGCCCCACCACAGGAGGGGGGCATGGTGATGGAATTTGAAGGCAACTCTTACTGATTTATCCACATTCTGGTGGTGTCTGGGGGGGATAGTGCAGTGAGCAAGGAGACCCCAAAATCAGCATGAAAAACAGAGGGGCGGTGGGTTGTGGGGGGGAGCTGGGGGGGGGGTGAAGAAGAGACCGAGCTCGCACAGGGGTAGCAAAGTCCACAGTTAAACCAAATACATGCTGACAGCTTATGTTTGTGCTAGTCTAACTGCAGAACCTTAGCAAAAAGCGATCAAATTATCACCAGCTGCTGCGTTACCTGGATAAAGAAGACTTTAGGTCTTTCAGCGAGCACCGGGCAATTCTGCGGTGACAAAATCCGGAAGATCCGGGTCAGCTTAAGAGGCTTGCAGTCAGAGCCGAATACGGCCCCCTCCTCCCCGTGGCTGGAGATGATGCTCACGAAGAAATCCCCATGCTCGCGGCTGCACTCTGTGGGGGCACAGCCGAACCTAAGCTCTGCCATCCATGGCCACGATTTGGGGTCTCTGAGCAGCTCCCAGTGTGCTGGGGACTCCCCTGCCTATCCAAATCTGAGCCCCCGTGGTGGGGTGACCCTAAAGGGCCTGGGTCTGGCTGTGGGGTGAGTCCCCAGCTGCTGTTGAGTAGCGGCTCGGCTGTCACAGGGTGCTCAGACCAAGCTGGGCAGAGGCAAAGGTGGGAAGCGGGAGCTGGCTGGGCTTTGGGGAGCGCGACGGTGCCGCAGGGGCGCGTACCTTGCTGGTAAAGGTCTTCCATCTCTTTGGCCGTCCTGTTGTGCATCAGCTTCACCTCGTAGTTGAGTTCTGAGAGCGCGTTCGAAAGCTTCTCTGCTTCCCTCTTGGCTCCTCTCCGGGCCCCGAGCGCCTCATCGCCAGCACTGCTGCAGAAATCGGTGTTGACGATGATGAGAGCCCGGCTTTGCCTTGCCTGCGCCATGCTGGGGTGTCCCCTCGGGCACGTTAGTGGCATCTAAACCCCCACGGCCCCAGCGGGGAGCTCAGGCTGGCGGTGAGCCCCGAGTGCTCCTTCGACTCAGCACCAGCATGGGCTGAAGGAGGAGGGCAAGGCAGGAGCAGTGCCCTGTCACCTGCCAGATGTCACCTGGGCATGAGTCACTGGGGCAGGAGATGGCCACAGTTTGCCACTGGGCTTGGTGAGCACTGTTCAGCCTGTGCCACGCAGGGAGGGGGAAAAAAAAAAAAAAAAAGAGGATTTTGGTCCTAGGGGGTCATTGGCAAGGGCAGGGGGATGTTCACCTGCACCTCCCTGCATGGGATGGGGAAAAGAGGGCTGGAGAGAAGTCCCTGTGGTGTGGGAACTCCTTCCTCTGCTTTTCCCACGTGGCGGTCACTTCGCCCTCACACCAGTCCCCCCAAATCCGTCTGGTTCCTGCTCCCTAGCAGGCTGCCGGAAAACTGCCCCCTCCAGCTCCCCCGTGGGCTCCCAGCAGGACTTTAACTGCGGGCTGAAGCCCACGAAGCCGGGCTGCTCAGCCGGCATGGCTCTAGCTAACCCTGCTGGCACTGGGAGGCACTCGCCAGCTGGGCACCACGTGCTGGGTGCACCCATTTGTGGTGCCCCGTTATTTTATTGTCCCCGTAAGCAGGCCGTGCTGGTGCAGGACAGCCCCTAGCGATGGGGTTTGGCCCCCTCCTTAGGAGCACAGCTCTCTCCTTCCCCAGCTTGCCCAGGCTGGTGGGAAGCCCTGAGAGCCCACCACTGTCCTTGCTCTCTGCCACCCAGCTGGGGGGATCTGAGCTAAGAGGTTTGGAGAGCAGGGATGTCTCTGCTCAGCCCTTTCTGCGTCCCATGGGGGATGCAAGCAGGCCCCTCAAGCCACCCTAACCCCAGTGCTGCTGCTCTCACATCACGGGGCACTGATGGCATCACAAGGCTTTTTTATTTAGTCTCACATGCTTCCCTTCCCAGCACCGCGGCGGTCAGAAAGGGCTTTGAGTGTGTGCCCAAGCTTCTCCCGGCCAGCAGACAGGCCGGACTTTTTGCTATTTCTACAGGAGTGGGGATTGGCACCATCACACATCTCAGGTGATGAGCAGCGCCGACTTCTGCAGCATCACTGGACCGAGGGCTGTGTGATTGCAGAGCGTGCGACACCGCCGCAGCAAGGCACGTCATGGGACACCCCATAGAGCTGGAGAGCACTGCGTGCCGTGGCTCCTCAGTAACCTTAAATCCAGCTTTAATCAATCCATTTGGCGTGCAACAACGCCTGCTCTGCTGACCCGCTGAACTCTGCTGACAGCAAGCAGCCGCAAGGCTGCAGGACGAGGGCTGCAGCCAGGAGCGGGCTCCTTCACAGGGAGAGCCTCGCTGAGCCTCCTGTGCCTTCGATAACACGCAGTGACGGGGCTTGCCCTGGCTTGGGACGATTTGCCCTCGCTTCGATGCAGCCATCATCCACCCAGGGACTGACAGCAAATGGGTCTGATGCTGCCTGGGCAGGTTTGTGCAGGGTGCTGCTGGTGGAAGCTGCTGGGCTCTGCCTTCTGGCACACCCCATTTTTTGGGAGTGCTGCAACTTTGCTCCCGGCCAACGCTGCCCGTGTCAGCTCTTGGTGTCCCCAGTGCTGGGAAAAGGGATTTGCCCTTCAAAAGGGCAGCCAGGACCGGGTGGTGGTGTGTGTTGTGGTGGAAGGAGGCGTGCTCCAGCTGGACAGGACCTGAGGCAAGCCGACCAGATTCGGCAACAGCTTCCTCCTGGCCTTCCATCCTTCGGAGCTGTGTGCGAGGAGGATGCGCTACCTATGCCAAAGCCACCACTGAGCCGTGGTGCGGGGGTAATTTGCTGGGCTGGGAGGGGAAGGGGGCACTGGTGGGACGCTGGGCCTCAATCTCTCTTCTTGTAGTTGTTGGTGGTGGCCCGTGTGCGCTTCCTCAGCCTTAACGCATCCAGGTGGACGTTGCGGTTGAGGACGGCGCTGGCACAGAAGAGGGCTCCATGCAGGGCTCCTATGAAGCCGCACATGAAGACATCCTGCCCTAGAAGAGAGCAGGAACGGGCTTCATCCTGCCCAGTGGAACCAAACGAGCAGGGCAGCCATGTCCCGGAGCTGGGGGGCGCCCAGCCCTTTCCTCCTGCATCGCAGCGGCGATGCGCTTCAGTGCGTGCCAGCAGCTCTCACGGCACCCCACGGCATGGAGGTGGCTCGTCCCCTCGTGCCGTTGGGGGGCTGAAGATTTTTGTCCTCCCACCCCAATTCCCTGGGGACGTCCTCACCCGAGGACAGGGGCTGTGGTACCTGTCAGGTAGAGGTTAGGGACAGCCGTCTGTGGCCGCATGGTGGCTATGGCTTCGGCTTGCGTGCGGGCGATGTCGTGGTCGATGCCGTAGATCTCCCCCTGGGGGCTGGCGATGTAGTGCTGGTTGGTGAGGGGCGACCCTCCAGAGATGTACTCGATCTGCAGGGCACAAGGGCAGGCACGATGGCGAAGGGGGTCTGGTGCCCCCAGACATGGGGCATGGTCTGGGACAAGGCTCTCTGCAGCCCCTGGGTGGTGTTCGTGGCCAAGTTTGGGCACAGTGTGGTCCCGGAGGACAGCAGCCAGCCCCCTTGCACCACGCGTGGTCAGGAGGCTGCTGAACAGGCTGGTGCCACCCAGGACCCAGCAGACCCAGACGGGACACAGGAAAGGAGCTGGAGGACCCGTGAAGCCCTTGTTTCCTCACCTTGTCCTCAATATTGGGGTAGAGTTTGAAGACAACCTCCATGACGGCGTCCACAAAGGTCTTCTTCAGGTCCTCGTAAGCATCTCCCCGTTTGTTGACCTGCTCGTCCTTCCACTCCTCAAACCACTCGTATTTGGCAAAGGTCACGATGGCCAGTGTGGATTTACCTGCAGCGGGACAAGGCTGGCCTGTGTCCCTCTGCCCCCTCGATGCCACCACTTCGCTGCCACCAACCCAGCCCCCCCATAATCCCATGAACGTCTGGGACGTGTCCAGGTAGCTGTGGTCGCACATCCTTGGTGTAGTCACCAAATGGAGCCCCTCCTCCCTTTCCCCTCGTCACAGAGCAAGCTGCTCAGCACCTTCTGGCTGCGCCGGAGACCCTCAGACCCCTCCCTGAACAAAGCCAATTCGCACCCCCCTTATTTCCAAACCCCCAGGGCATTATTTGGCTGCTTTAGGGGAAACTCTCCTCATCCGCAGTCGGCAAATGAACCAAAACCCAGCGAGAGGTTTCGAGTCGCTGCCCAGCTTCAGCCTTTACCTGGGTGCCTCGTTTCCCACGTGGGGTCCTTGGCCGAGGGGCAGGTGACAAACAGGAACGGGATGCTCTTGGCGGCTTCGTCTCTGGATGAAGTCAGGTACCGCTTCATTCTGCAGAGAGACACAGGGGTTGGGGCCGGGTTCATGCAAACCTTTCTGTGAACACCTGCCAGAGCCGAATCACCACGCAGCGAGGATCTGCCGAGAGCATTCTGAGCATTTTCTGAGCTACCACCCAGGAATTTATCTCCCTACGCTCAGCGAAGCACGTCGGAGATGAGGGCGAACGTACATTTCATCCAGGTTATTTCCTGGGTAGACGAAGTAGTTCGTGGCTTCCAGCCCCAGCTCTTGGCTCGAGCCAGTAAGACCTACGAAAACGCTGAAACTCGCCTCGCCGTGTTTCACCATGCCAAGCTGGGACTGGATCTCTGCGATACGGGGGAAAGAAGTGGAAAATTAGTATTTTCCTGGCTGCTCAGCTACGGGGAAGTGGCAGCTTCTCCTTTCCTAGAGGAAGCCCCTCTCAGATCTGTGTTGCTCCCCTTGATTGTGTCGGCTTGCAAAAGTGATGTCCTCCTGTCCCCGAGGGGCAGGAGGGCAGCTGGCAGCTGTACAGACGGTGGCAGAGCTGTTGTGTCCTATTGGAGAGGTCTTAGGGTAACCTTGGCATGAGCTTTTGGTGCATTTAACTACTTTTTGTGACTCAGCTGTGCTCCCGCTCTGCAAACACTGAACACTTGTTCAATATCGTTGTCTAGAAAGCTCCCACCGAGACAGCAGGGAATTTTGTGGCAGCACTAAGCTCATCTTGGAGCAGGAGTTTCACCAGCTTTCACAAGCTCCTGGGCACTGTGCCACGTTTTTTGCAGCAAGCAAGCAGCAATGCCAGCTCCAGCAAGCCAATTTAGCCTTGATAAAGCCCCTGCAAAGGGACTTGGATCACCGCTGGGTTTTGCTGGTGCCTAGCAAAGAATTACAAAGCTGCTTCCTGATGTGGATGCTCTGGCTGAGAGGGGATTACTGCGCTAATCCCAATCAAACCCAGCGCTGGAGGCAGCAGCTCTCGGCCCCCCCCGCAGGGTTGCTCCCGTCGCGTTTTACCAGGCAGAGCCCGCGCCTCCGCCGGCAGGAGCCGTTCGTAGGTGTTAAATAATCCAGCGTCTGAAATGATGGTGGGAGCGAAGATGTTCACCAGATCCTGCCCCTTCTTGACGCTCACGCCTGGAGGGGAGAGGCAAGGAGGGGAAAAAAGCTCTGGTTAAAAGCACCGGCGGGGGAAGCTGCGTGTCCCGTCCCATCCTGTCCCATCGCTCACCGCAGGCTCTGCCCTGGGAATCCAGCAGGATGCTCTGCACCGGCGCCCTGCCCAGCACGTTGCCCCCGGCCCTCTGGATGATGGGGATGGTGTGAAAGGCAATTTCCCCGGACCCCCCTTTGGGGTACCAGGCGCCGTAGAGGTAGTGGTTCACCAGGATGCTGTGCATGGAGAAGCTGGCCTTCGAGGGGGGCACGCCTGGAAAAAGGGCGAGCATAAGGAGCATTTTCCCGGAGCCGGGCAGCAGGAAGGTTCAGGGCAGGAGGGCTGTGCCAAGGCCGCAGCGCGGAGGCAAGCAGGAGGTTAGGGCAGGATGACTGCTCCCTCGCGTTCAGGATTCCTGCTGGGAAGCCGAAGGATGCAGGGGAAAAGCCACAGCCCTGGGGACGAAGGCGAGCAGGGGACAGCGGGCAGGGACGCACTGTGACAGCACTGAGGATGGCACCGAGGGCTCCGAGCGGTTCGGCAGCAGCGACGCGATGCGAAGCCAAGCGCGGGGAGCTGGGATCTGTCCGGCACGCATCCAAAAAGCAAAGCAGAGCAGGATTTGGGGGGGGTTTAGTTTTGTTATAAAGGATCTAACTTCACCCCTACAGGGTGTCTGAGCCTCGCGGCGCCGTACCGTAGGTGGGGAAGATGTAGCTGAAGATGGCGCGGAGCTCTGCGTTGGCAGTGAGGCCGTCGACCACATCCTTCAGGCTGCGCGAAGCCATCCGGCAGAAGGGGCTGAGCCAGGGCAGCAGCCCCGAGTGGCACAGCAGCCGGGCCAGCGGCAGGGGCAGCAGCTTCAGCATGCCCATGGCTTTCATCCCTCCGCTGATGCTCTGTGAGAGAGGGGGGCTGTCGCAGCGCGCCCCCGACCCCCCCCCCCCCCCCCCCCCCCGCGCTGGGAGAGGCCGCCAGGGCTGCAAACAACCAGGGGCTGGGCACGGAGTGGATTTTTCTCCTTTCTTTCACTGCTCACGCCCTGCTCTGAGCACATCCGGGGTGTCCTTAGATGGGTTAAAAGCTCCGTGCGCGATGCAGGGCTTTTGGAGTACAAAACGGAGATTTTGAGGTTTTTCTCCTGAAGTGTTTGGGACGGTGACGCTCTGCGCGGAGGCAGGTTGTGCAGCACCACTGTGCTGTGTGGTCGCCAAAAAGCTGTCCCCAGGGCAGCAAAGGGGAAGAACTTCCTTTCCCCTGCGTGACCCCAGAGCGAGGAACCGGCGCCAAGCGTTCCAACCACAGCCCCGTGAGCGGAGGGAACGTGACCGAGCCCGTGCCCCCGGTACCTGCGTGAGCTGCTCGAACTCATCAATGGCGGCCATTTCTCTGGGGAAGCGCGCCCTCAAGCCATCGAAGTATTCCTTCCTCCCCGCGAGGACGTGGTGCGCCCTGCTGCGCTTGGGCTCCCCCAGCACCACGGCATCGTAGGCGGCCGGCATGGGGACCCACTCGAGCTGCCCCTCCGTCAGCTGGTCCATGATGAAGCGCATCATGCACCTCTCGTGCATCTCCCCCACGTAGTGGATCCCTGCAAGAAGCCACGGCGGGGCATTTGTGGGGGGATTTGGGGTTTATTCTGTTTATTTTGGGGTTTATTCTCCTCGCACTGCATTCCTGTGAAATTCCCGGCTCCTCCGGGCTTGGCAGGGTGCCCACAGCCTCCCGCTGCTGGGGCAGAGTTCATGTTCAAAAGGAAATCCAAGTGCTAACGCCGCATTTTGAGGTGGTTTTTCAGGAACTTTGGTACACATTGGTACAAACTTCCCCTCCTCGCCACGCTGCTGTCAATAATTAATCCTGGGCATGCTGCAAGATGCACGGAGCTCGACTTTGTCTCGCTGGAAGAAGCGTGCCGCGGGGACCTGCCCATACTGGGGGTGCCACAGGGATGTGGCTGTGTCACAGCGACGGGGCGTGTCGCGATAGCAGCATCGTGACGGCAGCACCGTGGCCGTGCTCTCTTTCAGCAGGGGAATTTTTGGTCAGGGCAGGTCTACGAGACGCCACCACTCGTCCCAGCAAAGTGCTGGGTGCGTGCTGGGGATGACACTGCGTCCCCGGTTCCCTGCGTGGGGGCAGCGTCCCCGGGTTCCCCCCCTAAGGGCTTTGGGTCCTGGGCTGGTTCCCACCCCGTACGAGCATCTCCCTCTCCGCACCCGCGCTTACCAGCGTCGAACTCGAAGCCCTTCTCACTGAAGGAGTGGCAGCAGCCCCCCAGCTTGCCATGCTGCTCCAGCACCAGCACCCGCCGGCCGGCCTTGGCCAGCAGCACGGCCGCCGCCAGGCCCCCGATGCCGCTGCCGATGACGATGGCATCCAGCCCCGCGGGGACTTTGTCTGCCGAGAAAACTGCGGGAGCGGGGTCCTCAGCGGGGGCTCCCGAAATCTCAATGGGGGGGATGCCACAGGGATGGGGCACTCGGGGGGGGGGGGCAATAGGGTCCCTGGGGATGGAGGTCCCGGGGATGGGGGTCCCGGGACATCCCGAGGATGGTGCACCTGGGGGATGGGGGTCCCAGGGGATGGGGGTCCTGCGGCATCCCGGGCACGGGACACCCGGGTGATGGGGGTCCCAGGGCATCCCAGGGACAGGAGTCGTGGGGAATGGGGGTCCCGGGACATCCCATGGATGGGGGTCCCAAGGGATGGGGGTCCCGGGACATCCCGGGGACAGCGGTCCTGGGGGTCCCGCGGTCTGGGGGTCCCGGGGCATCCCGGGGACTGGGCGCCTGGCAGATGGGGGTCCCGCGACATCCCAGGGATGGGGGTCCCGGGGTCTGGAGGTCCCGGGACATCCCGGGGCTGTGGGTCCCGGGTGCTGGGGGTCCGGACTTATCCCGGGACGCCCCGGGGAGCACGGCGACGGGGCGCCGACCCCTACCTGCCTTCAGCACCGCCCTCCGGGCAGCCTTGTCGGTGACCAGCGGGGCCGGCGGGCGCCGGGCGTCAGCGGCGAAGGGGTTGGGGCCGCGGGGCCAGCCCCAGCGGAGCAGGGCGAAGAAGAGGACGAGGCCGAGGCCGAAGGCGAGCAGCGCGAACGGCCCCATGGCGCGGCGCCCGTCTGCGGCGTGCCACCGCCGGCACCGCGATCCCTCCGCGCCAAGCCCAAGCCCCGCCCACTCCCGCACAAGCCCCGCCCGTTCCCGCTCAAGCCCCGCCCACTCTCGCCCCGAATCCCGCCCGCTCCCGCCCAAGCCACGCCCACTCCCTCTCGAGTCCCGCCCACGCCGCCGGAGCCCCGCCCACGTCCCCGCCCCCCGCTCCCCGCCCACCCTCCGGCCCTTCCCGCCCCCCCCCCCCTCCCTCCCCGCGCGGTGCATGCCGGGCGCTGTAGTCCCCCGCCCCGCCCCGCCCGCCTCCCTCCCCCCCGTTAGCGGACTGCAGCTCCCGGCAGGCAGCGCGGCCGCGCCTGCGCAGTGCGCCGCGCCGAAGCTGGCTGGGCCCGGCGGCCCCGCCGCCGCTTCCGGTGGGCGAGGGGTCAGGGGGCGGGGGGCTGCCGGGGGTGGCGGGTCAAGGGGCAGGGGGCGGGGCTACGGGGGCCGGGCTGGGCTCGGGGGGGCTCAGTGGGAGCCTTGGGGACCCTCCTGGGGGGCTCAGTGGGACCCCGGGGGGGGCATTGGGGACCCGGGGGGGGCTCACGGGGGGGCCGCTGGGGGCCTTGGGGGGCTCAGCGGGGACCCCATTGGGGACCCCTGGGGACCCCTTTGGGGGGCTCGCTGGGGACCCTTGGGGACGGACCCTCGTGTGGGATCCCCTTAGGGGGGCTAAGGGGGATCTTGGGGGGCCCTTTGGGGACCCTAGGGGGGCTCCTTGGCGACCCTCGGGGACCCCCTTGGGGGACACATTGGGGACCCCTGGGGGATTCATTGGGGACCCTCAGGGACCCCTTTTTGGGGCTCACTGGGGACCCTTGGGGGACCCCGTTAGGGGGCTCACTGGGAACCTTGGGAGGCTCAGTGGGGACCTCGGGGACCCCCTTAGGGACCCCCTTGGGGGGCTCATTGGGGACTCCCTTGGGGGGACCCCTTTGGGTGGTCATTGGGGACCCTTGGGGGGCTCATTGGGGATCATTGGGGACCCTCTTTGGGGGGCTCAATGGGGACCCTGGGGTTCACTGGGGACCCCTGGGGGGCTCATTGGGGATCTTTGGGGTCCCCCGGGCCCCCCGCTGACCGGTGCCGCCTTCCCCCCGCAGGCCATGAGCGCCCCCCCGGCGCCGCCCGAGGAGCCCCCGCTGTCCCCGCCGGTCCCCGGGGTGTCAGGGGTGAGCGGCGGGGGGCCTGGGGGCGGCGGGGGGCGAGGGGCGGCCCCGCTGAGCGCTGCGTCTCTTTCCCGGCTTAGATCTCGGTTCCAAGGCAGCCCGGCCTCCTGCGGGTGTTCGGGGGGGCCGCCGGTAAGCTGCCCCCCTCCCTTCCTGCTCCATCTGCTCCCTTCCCTCGGTGGAAACCCCCGGGGAGCTGCGGAGCCCCCGGGACCGGGTTTGGGCTCTGCCGGGGGCCGGGTGGCTGCGGTGTGGGGCGCGGGGAAGGGGAAGGGGCCGCCTCCGAGCCTGCCGAGGGCTGCGGGGGGCGAGCAGCCCCCCCCGGCCTTCCCCACTTCTTGGCTCCAGCGCGTGCTTCCCTCGGCAGAGAGCAGCGAGGAGGTGCGGAGAGCGCGGGAGGAATGGGAGGCGCTGGAGGAGATCCAGCCAGGTACTGCTGATCCCAAAAGCGCCTGGGATGGGGGGGTTCGGGCAGGAGCCAGCTCCAGCGCCCACTTCGAGGCAGGGCTCGGCCGGGAGGGCTGACGCTGCTCCGCGCCTCCCCGCAGGGCTGCCGGGGAAGTCCGGTCCCGTGCCCCTCATCTCCTTCAACGAGGCGCTGCAGCACTTCCAGACCGCCGACCTCTCCGCCTGCAGGGTGCGTGCGGGACGCCGGCTCCGAGCTTCCCGCTGCCGGCTCCAGCCCGGAGGAGAGGGGGGCGCGGGGAAGCTGCGGGTCCCCTCGGCGAGGGCGCCCACGCTCGGGGTCCTGCCTCATCGCCCTGTTCCCCGCCTCGTGCTCTCCCCTCGCCTCGCGCTCCTCTTTCCCCTTGCTCCCGCCCTGCTGCTCGGCTCTCTGCGATCCCTCCCCTCCCGCTCTGCCCACCGGTGTTTCTCCCCCCGCCCGATTCCCACGGGACCGGCCCACCCTCATCGCTTTTTTTTTTTTTTTTTTTTTTTTTGCCTTTTTCCTCTCTGCAGAAGAAGATCCAGGCGACAGCGCGCAGGCAGGGCCTGGCCGCTCTGCTTCGCTTCCTCTTCGGCCCCCCGCGGCTCCAGCAGCAGCTGCAGGGCGAGCGGGACCTGGCTCTCGCCATGGCTCACTGTGAGTGTCCCCTGTGCCCCCCCGCGGGCCGTGGGCCCCACCGGTGTCACGCCGAGCACCGCTCGGGGGTCCCAGGGCGCAGCGCGGTGCGCGCACTTATCCCAAAGGACGCCTCCTGTCTCCTTTGCTTCATTCATTTGCACGCTCGTGCTTGCTGCCGGGGGGGCGGCGGATGCCCAGAGCACGCTTGCACGAGGAGATTCCTTTCCTCTACCTGCGATTCGTGGTTGTTGCGGTTCCCCAGGCAGGGAAAACTTCCCAGCCCGCAATATTTCCCATGCTGTTTGCGTTACTTAGCCCCCCCCGGCGCTCACGCAGCGCGCAGCTTTGTGTTCCGGCCCCTCCCGGGCTTTTTTTTTTTAATCCCTCCGTTCTCCCCCCGCAGCAGGGTGAACGCAGCAGGGACGCTCTCCTTGTTCCCCTGAGCTGTTTGCTGCCGTTCCCAGCTGGCCTCCGGCGTCCCCCTGCCGCTGGGGGCGGCTCCTGTCCCACTCTGCGGTGACAGCTGAGGGGGTGCCCGGTGTCACCGGGGGGGTGTTTTCCCTGCCAGGTGGCCTGGATGACAGCGAGGCGGTGCACATGAGGATCCTGCAGACCATCTACAAGAAGCTGACCTGCTCCCGGCTGGGTTGCCCGCGCTACGGCGCGCACTGGGAGGAGCTCGGCTTCCAAGGTACGGCGCGGGGGGGTGGGGTGGGGGGGACACACACCCGGGGCAAACCTTAGCGAGGAGAGGTCTCGGCGGTCCCGTTCCCTCCTTCAGAGGTGGTGTAAAGGCTTGGGAGCTCCTTCCCTCTGCCTCCCTGCAGTCGCTGCCCCTGCTGTTGTTTTGCAGCAGATATTTGGCCGCTGCTGCCCCAGCCAGGTGTCAGAGGCAGGACCGCGCCTGGACGAGCTGCCCAGCACCCTCGGCAGCCTGCGTCCAGCTGGAGGGGGCAGAAGTAGCTGCAGTCACCGCTTTGCTGGGGCCGTTAATGCTCTTCATTAGCAAGCGATCTCTGCGGCTAATGAGGCGTCCCTGGAGGGCTGGTTTGTCAGCCGAGCCCTGGTCAGGGCTCTGTCCCCGAGGGCGCGTCGCAGGTTGCTTTCAGCCTCTGCTGCGTGCTGAAAACAGCGTGATTAAAGCTGCCTCTGTCTTCTCAAGTGTGGCTTCACCGGGGTTTTCGGTCTGGTTGACTCGAGTTAAATAGGCCAGCTTTTAATGAAGGCTGAAACCCGCAGGAGAAGGTGAATGGCTCCCTCTTCTCTGTAGCATCGAGTACACAACTGGTTTTAATCCCCCTGATTTAGTTTACCAGCTTCAGCCAAGTTTGCCCTGGGGTAGAGCTTGAAGATCCAAATTCCTAGAGATACTGTGGGAATCGGCGTGTGGGGAGGAGAGAAGTGCCTGTTGATGCCCACTTCAAAGGGGCTATGGCACCGTTTCAGCGCCTGTTAGACAGGGGAATTCCCAGGAAACTCCCCCAGGATGTGGCCGCTGAGGTTCCTCTGCTCTCCAAGTGCCAGGGCTGTGGCCGGGAGAAAGCAGCCCCAGGACGAAGGGGAGGTGACAGAACAGCCCTCGATTCACCCTCCTCGCTTTCAAGGTGCGGATCCGGGCACCGACCTGCGAGGGACGGGGATGCTGGGCCTGATGCAAATGCTGCACTTCGTAATGGACGCGCAGACGCTGCCTCTGGCTCGGCAGATTTTCAGGCTGTCCCACCACGAAACACAGGCACGTCCTCCCACGTTCTTTGCTCACCCTCTGCCGTGGTATTTACCTCTCTCTTTCTAAAGCTCAGGGAAAGGTAAGCACAAAAAGCTTCCTGTCTTCTCAGTTAGGGCCTGATTTTGTGCTGCGCCTCTTTGCTTGGTGGTGGGGTCTCTGGGGCCATTCGTGGTAGGGCTCTGCAGCTCCATCAGGGATTTCTCCACCAGCCAGAGCAGCTTCACTGGCTGCTTAGTCCCCCTCACCCTGCTCAGGTGAGGCAGGTGGTCCCCGGAGAGCTGAGGAGAGCTGGTCAAAGGCTGAGGCCGAACCCCCGGGTTGTTTTTTTTGCTGGGAATAAGATTTTAGAGAGCAGAGCTTCCCTGGTGGGGCTCCGGTCTGCACTTGTGCGAGTTCAGAGGGCTGGCACAGACCAGACCGAACGTCTGACCCTGCGTGGTGTGGCCAGGAGCAGCACGGTGGGACAGTGAGGGTGAGCAGAACCAGCCTCCTTCGGTTTGGGGCATTGGTCTTGGCTGCTTTTAGGTTTAAGCCTGGGTATCAGCTTGTCTGGAAGTATTAGTGTCCTGATACGTGAATCTGTTCCCCGCAGCCATCACCGCGTGGGTTTGGGGCCGTGCAGACGCAGCACCAAGGGGCTGGTGGTGTCGAGGCACCTCTGGGTGCTGGAAGGGAGGACGCCCTTCTGGCAGAGCCGACGTAACGCCAGTTCTCTTGCAGAATTTCCCCTTCTGCATCATGTCCGTGAACATCACCCGCATCGTCCTGCAGGCCCTGAGGGAGGAATGCCTTTCCAGGTGAGGACTGAGCCGGGCAGCCGGGCTGTGCTGCGCCCTCCTGCCCTCGGGGCTGCCGCACCACGGGCTGCCCAGGGGGAGAAGCGAGGAGAAGCGGCTCCGCTCGGTCCCCCCGGGCGTGCTGCGGTGGCGGCTCTGCCGGCTGAGCCCCTCTGTCCCCGGGCAGGGAGTGCAACCGCAGGCAGCAGGTCATCGCCGTGCTGAACGATGTGTACGCCGCGGCGTTTCTGCAGCTCTACCGAGTCTGGAAATCGCAGCACAAGACCGTTGCTGACTCCGGCTTCCTCCTGAAGGGTGCGTATCCCCACGCTTTGCCCTCCTCTCCCAGCCAGGAAAGCGACCCGAGGCGCAGGGACCAAGCCTGGTGTGCTCTGGTGCTCTCTGCTCTTCTGGGAGCACCACGTCCTGCTGGGATGAACTCAACGGGGCAGAATGCACGGAAGGCCCCAGCTGTTCATCTTCACACAGAGCTTTTTCAACAAGTGGTGTTATTATCTTAGCACCCTGCGTTTTTTTTGTTTTTTTTGTTTTTTCTTCTTAACTTTGGAGTCTCAAATCTGACAGGCAAGCGCCCGCCGCTGTCGGAGGGGCGCCGTGTCGTGGTGCCTCGGGGTGGCAAATCACGCCGGCGGGGTGACCAAACGGGGCCGTGTCTCGCCCCAATTCCTGCAGGCTCGCTGCCGTAGCGCGGCGCTCGGTTGCATAAGCGCTGTTTGTAGCAAGCACCACATTAAGCAGCAGGGATGTTTACTCCGGAGGAGAGGGCCCTGATGGAAGCAGAGCTGCTCGCATGCGCTGTGCTAATGGCTCTCTTAATTCGGGGTCCTGCTGGTGTGGCCAGGCGTGGGCTTGGTCCTGCCCCCCGGCAGCTCTGGGCTTCCCCTTCAGTGGGGTCGGCTGGGGGGGTGCTGTGGTAGCTGGGGCTGTGGTGCTGAGCTCCGCTGGGGGGTGGCGAGGAGCTTTTTGTGCTCTCAGCCCAAGCGCAGCCTTTCCTGAGCAAAACAACCATGCCTTTTCCAGAGGGGATAGTGGCGATACACTGGGACTCGAGAAATAGTCTGTAAATATTTGCGTAAATGCCTTACCCCGGGAGCGTGCGTTCCACGCTGCATCCCTGCCACCATCCAGCCCTTGCTGTCCGTTTGCATGCTTTTCCTTTGACCTTTTTCAGAACTGGAGTTATCCACCAAAAAGAAACCGAAGCAGCTCCTAAAATCCTTGGAAGCCTACGTGAGCAGAAGCCCCGTGGCAGACGGCATCCAGCGACCGTCCCCTCCCTCCGGCACCGGCAGCTCCATCAGCGCCGGCCGGGCTGGCGAAGAGATAAACTTCACGGGCATCTGCGACCTGCAGGTTGAGCTGGAAGGGGAGCCCCGGCTGGTCTGAAACCCGCAGCGGGGAGCCCTGCTCGTGGCACCGCTACCGGGGGGTGCCCGGTGCTGCTCGGGGGGCTTGGAAGGGGCTTGCCCCAAAGTGGCAGGCGCAGAGCGATGCCTCTGGGCAGGAGGTGCCGAGAGCCGTGGTGGGAGAAGCGGCTGGGACCCAGCTTCGGGCAGTCGGCCAGCTGGGGCACTGTGGAGCGTAGATTTTGCCCTAGATCCCCCAGAAAGGGTGGCCGTGTCCCTCCCCTGCGGTTTGGTGGCGTCGCTGGGAGCTGCGGGGTGGCAGCAGGAGCAAACTGCAGGCTTCGACCTTTTCAAGGTAGAATTAGTCGGGTTGGCGCTTGGGCTTGGTGACCTTGAAGGTTTTTTGCCAACCTAGGTGGTTCTGTGATTCTAAAACTAAGCACAGGAGGAAACTGGGTGGGTTTTATTAGCCACTGGCCCTGGGCTGGGTTTCACATCTGCCCGGCTGTCGGGAACGTGCGGTGCTGTTTGTCTTTACCCCCAGCAGGAAGAGTCGTGCTGCTCGGAGCAGACCCATGGCTGGAGCTGGAGCGCACCGGGAGGGCTCAGACCTGGCTGGAAACGCACATGGGAGCCCTCCCCTCTCGCAGGGCTCCCCACTCGCTGCTCCAGAGCACGTGGGAGGGCCTGAAGCCCATAGTTTTGGGCCAAACCCCCTTATTTCACACCAGTAGTGCTTCAAGAGCCGTGAGCACGACCCCGTTGCTGTGGCTGGGGCTGTGGGTTTGAACACAAGCCCGGTGTTTGGGGAGCCCTCCTCAACTCCCCCCGGGAGTTACTATGTGTGTATGTATCAAAATAAGGCATTAAAAGGGAAAAAATAAACTTTTCTCAGCGTTCAGAGGCTTCCTGACGTGGGCTTGGTGGTTTCCGTGGCTGGGCTGGGGGCGAGGTGGTCGCGAGGAGCGGGACGGGGCCAGGAGAGGAACCAGGGCCTGATTCTGCCCCGCAGCGAGGCGGTGCTGGGAGCCCCGTCCAGCCCCTGGCTGCAGACAGGTGACTTCTCTGTGCCCACCTCTTTGTTTCAGGAAAACCTCATTTAAGAGGAAAAAAGGGTTTTTGCCTGCAGGTGCCGGCGCTGCATCAAGCTTTGGGTTGGGGAGTGGGTCTGAGGCTCTGCCTTGTCGTGCCTCAGTTTCTCCCTCAATAAAACCCAAATTTCAGTGGTGACTGTGGGTAAAGGATGGGGCCATGCTGGGGGAAAGCCTCTGCAGCATCCCTGGGGGGTGAGGAGGAAAATGGGGTCAGGTCGGTGTCCCCACCAGGGGGATGAGGACGGGTCCCCAGCATGGGGACACTGCTGTTGGATGGGGCACGGAGGCGAACTTGGAGCAGCAACGGCTGCAGCATGCCCGGTGCTTAGAAGTGCTCCAAAAGCATCTTCAGCCCTCGAAAAAAAGAGGGAAAAAAGCCCCAAAAGCGTGGAGCTGGAGATAAAAGTGTCTTTTAACAAGTGAGATCCGGGAGCTGGAGAGACAAAGGTGCCTTACGGCGCCGGGCGGCTGCCTCATTGATTGCCCCGTCTGAAACAGCACTCGGGGACAAAAAGAAAACAGGCAAACCTGCACACACACCCTCAGCACAAGTGCCAGAGCCCAGGTAGCCTTTTTTTTTTTTTTCTCATAGAATAAAAAAGAAATGGGGCAGGAAGAGCGGGGCATGGAGCTGGGCACCACCGCTCCGCTGCTCGTCATCCCAGCCGGAGATTTCTCTTCTGGGTTTTAACGGGGCCGCTAAGCAAGCGGGGTTCTTTGTGTGTCTGTTTTTGGCATCGGTGCCTCGAAACCTGGGCAAGGTCGGGTCCTGAGTGCATCGAAATCATGGCAAAAAGGGGCGATTCCAGGAATTTCTGCCATCGGTTTTTGGAGCTGCTTGGGTGCCCCATCCAAACCCCTTAGGGATGGAGCCATCGGGGGGAAAGCAGGTTTAGGGCCAAAGTCCCCAAACTGGGGGGCGGCTGCGGGGTGGCCGGGATCGGGGGGGTTCATCCAGCCCTGGGGGGCACAGGGGCAGCGAGGAGGGGTCGGGGGGGACCCCAAAAGGAAGGGACGGGAGAAGGGTGCCCGGGAGGGGACGTGGCTGCTGGCGCACGATGCGGTTCCTACGAGGAGGGTGACAGTGCTGGGGGGGTGACAGGGGTGCTGGGGGGTTGACAGGGGTGCTGGGGGGAGTGACAGGGGTGCTGGGGGGGGCTCAGGTGCTGGGGGGGCTGGCAGTGAGGAAGGGGCGCGGGTACTGGGAAGGGACGAGGGTCCAGAGGGGACACAAGTATTAGGGGGGATGCAAGCACCGGAGGGGGGGGACACCATCCCGGGGGGGGGTAGCACGATCCGGGGGGGGGGCGGGTTTGAGCCCGGCGCATCCCCCGGCTCCTCCGCGTGTCCCCGGTGCCGCCCGGGTCCGCCCCAGGGGCGGGGGCGGCTCAGAGCCCTCCCGCGCCCGATCAAAACCCCACGGAGGCGGCGCCCGGCGGCGCAGAGCCCGGTGGCACCGGCACCGGCAGGCGGGGACCGGGCCCGGGCCCGGGACCGGGGACGGGCAGGGATCGGTCAGGGGGCAGGCAGGGTGCAGACATCCCAGCAGCAGCAGCAGGATGGCGAGCGGGACCCCCGTCCCCCAACCCACCCCATCCTCATCCTCCCGCCCCGTCCCCCACGTCCCGGGGGGCCGCTGAGCGCCGGTGGCTGGATCCCGGGTCCGTGCCCCCGTCCCCTGCCATGGAGAGCCCCGAGGGGGGGTACTCGGTGCAGGCCACCGCCGCCATCGCGGCCGCCATCACCTTCCTGGTGCTCTTCACCATCACGGGCAACGTGCTGGTGATCATGGCCGTGCTGACGAGCCGCTCGCTGCGGGCGCCCCAAAACCTCTTCTTGGTCTCGCTGGCGGCCGCCGACATCCTGGTGGCCACGCTCATCATCCCCTTCTCGCTGGCCAACGAGCTGCTGGGCTACTGGTACTTCCAGAAGACGTGGTGCGAGATCTACCTGGCCTTGGATGTGCTCTTCTGCACCTCGTCCATCGTGCACCTCTGCGCCATCAGCCTGGACCGCTACTGGTCCGTCAGCCGCGCCATCGAGTACAATGCCAAGCGGACGCCGCGCCGCATCAAGTGCAGCATCCTCATCGTCTGGACCATCGCCGCCGTCATCTCCCTGCCACCCCTGGTCTACAAGGGCGAGAAGAAGGCAGCGCCGGGCGGGCGGCCGCAGTGCAAGCTCAACGAGGAGGCCTGGTACATCCTCTCCTCCAGCATCGGCTCCTTCTTCGCGCCCTGCCTCATCATGATCCTTGTCTACCTGCGCATCTACCTGATCGCCAAGCGCCGCCACCGCCGCGGCCAGAGCCCCCCCGCAGCCCCCAGCCCCCTGGGTTCGGCGCCCCCAAACGCAACCCCCACCGCCGATGGGGACACCCGGGGACCCCACCCCCTGCCGGCGGACAGGACCTCGCTGCTCAGCCCCGAGGAGCCGTCGGCGGCAGCGGTGGCGACAGCGGGGGCCGGCCGGGGGTCCGAGGGGTCCCCACGGCCCACGGGGCGCCCCAGGGACACGTTGGCCACGGGGACGGGGCGGGTGGTGCTGGCGCCCACGCTGAGCCCTGGCCCCTGGCGGAGGAAGGCGCAGGCGAACCGGGAGAAGCGCTTCACCTTCGTGCTGGCCGTCGTCATCGGCGTCTTCGTCCTCTGCTGGTTCCCCTTCTTCTTCCTCTACAGCCTGGGCGCCGTCTGCCCCCGGCGCTGCAAGGTGCCCGAGGGCGTCTTCCAGTTCTTCTTCTGGATCGGCTACTGCAACAGCTCCCTCAACCCCGTCATCTACACCGTCTTCAACCAGGACTTCCGCAAGGCTTTCCGCCGCATCCTCTGCCGCCGCGGCGCCCGGACGGCGTGGTGAGGGGCTCGCCCCCGCCCGGAGGCACCGCGCCTTGCCCCCCCAGCCCCCCGACGCTACGACGGGTTCGTGCCGCGGTTTTCGGGGAGCTTTGCTCTTCCTTCCACCCCTCTCGCCTCCGCTGTCTCTGCCGGTCCTGGTGGCCGTCCCCTTGGGGCACCCCGCTCACACTGGGGCTCCTCATTTTCCCCTTTTCCCCCTCGTTTTCCCTTTTTCCCCCTGGTTTTCCCTTTTTCCTCCTCGTTTCTCCCTTTCCCCCCCCCCGGTTTTCCTCCCCGGGCAGCAGGCTCTCGGCTGGCAGCGCCTGCCCGCCCGCTGCCTCGTCTCGCTGCCAAATTTGCCGCGGGAAACCCGGCCCCGTGGGGCTGGGGGCACGTGCCGCCATGCCACACATCCCCTGTCCCCAAGCCTGGTGGCATCTCCCCAGCCGTGCTGGGGTGCTCAGCGGGCAGACCCCAGCCTGGGAACGGCAGTGGGGGGGTTCAGGGATTTTTCTCCCCACCCTACACACGGTGCGCCCAGGAAATCAGCTTTTCCCCCTGTTTTTTGGGTGTCCCAGCCGAGCCCCCCCCCCCAGTCCCGGGGGCCGTTGCCTTTTAACAATAAAAGATATTTTGTAATAAGAAAAAAAATTCACTTCCTTCTCGACGCCACGGAGGGGACACGGGGGCACAGCCCAGCTGGAGCAGCCACCTCGCCCCATGCCCCTGCTGGGTCGGGGGGCCCTGGGACCCTGCCGTGGTGCAAGGGCAGCGCTCGGAGCCGAGTTCCTCCCGTGGCCGCGGGTCGCCCGCCCAGGAGGAATGTTTGCAGCGCGAGCGGGAACAAAATGTTTGGACGGGGTCGGTTATTTATGGCAGCACACGGGGAGAATAAATAATAATTAGAAAAACACCCCCCAACCCCCCCCCCCGCCCCAAAGAATAAATCCCTGCAGCTGCCTCCTGCAGGGCCCGACACCGAGGATGTTGAACCGGACGGGGGTGGGAGGCAGCGCCGGGGGACGGGGACAAAGCCCCATGCTGGCTGTTTGCAACGGTGCCATGTGAAATGACGAGGGGGGATTCTCGGGTGTCTGATATAGGGCTGTGCTGCCCAGCCTTGGGACAGGGGGTCTCCTGGAGGGGGTTTTGTGAGCTGTGCCTGTGGGGTGGGGGTCACGGTGGTGCAATGTGACCCATGTCGGTGTGACCCACACTGCTCTACTGTGACCCACGCGGCTGTATCGGGACCGACAGTGCTGTGTGGTGTGACCCACGCTGGTGCATTGTGGCTCGGGATGGTGTGTTGCACCCCACAGCAGCGCCCCACACCCCACACTGGTGTATCGTGACCCACACCATTGTATTGTGCTTCCCGATGGTGCATTGCAACCCACACCGGTGTATCGCAACTCATGGTGGTGTATCATGACCCACACTGGTGTACGATGACCCACGGTGGTGTAGCATCACCCCCACCACTGTATTGCAGCCCCCACCAGCATGTCATGACCCCACTGGTGTATCGTGACTCCTGGTGGCATGCTGTGATCCACAGCGGTGTATCGTGACTCACACTGTTGTGCCGTGACTCATGACGGCGCACGGTGACCCACACCAGTGTAGGGTGGTGACCCACACCGGTATATCGTGACCCATGCCATTGCGTTGTGACTCACGATGGTGCATGGTGCCCCGCAGTGGTGCATGGGGACCCCCACCACTGCATGGGGACCCCCGCCAGTGCTTGGTGCCCCCAGTGCTGCAGGATCCCCCCCCCAAATCCTGCCTTATACCAGGGTCCTGTGCCCCACACTGCTGCCTCCTGACCCACATATTCCCGGGCTCCTCACCCCATCCGTGCCCCCATCCCACCCCGTGCCCCCCCGCCACCAGCCCGGGGAGAAGCGGAGGACGTGGGGCCGCACATGCCGAGCCCAGCCCCGGGGGACAGGGCTGGGGACAGCTCGCCCCTGCAGTGGTGGAGCAGTGCTGGCCCCCCGCCACCTCCCCATCCCATCAGGGACATCACCTCTGGCCACCCCGAAACCGGGTTGAGCTTTTTTTGGAAGCCCTTTCCCAGCCCGGACACTTCCCCCCTCCCTCCCCGACCAAGCCAGCAGAGGCCAGCGGCTGTTGGCCTGACGCGGCGCGCTGGGACAGTGCTGGGGTGACAGCGGCGCGGGAGAGGGCGTGCGACCGGGGCCGCTGCGCACGCCGAGACCCTGGCCCCTGGCCAGCCCTAGCCCCGTGCCCTCCCAACCCCCATCTGCCACCGCCTTGCACCCCACATCGAGGTGAGCTGTGGGGCTGGGTATGGTCCTATGGGGCTGGGTATTGTTGTATGGTGCTCGGTATGGTTCTGTAGGGCTGGGCACGGTCCTATGGGGTTCAGCATGCTCCCATGGAAATGGGCATGGTCCTAGGGGGTTGGGCATGGTCCTATGGGGCTGGGTTTGGTCCTATAGAGCTGGACATGGACCTATGACGCTGAGCATGGTCTTATGAGGCTGAGTATGGTCCTGTGGGGCTGGGCATGGTCCTATAACACTGAGCTTGATCCCATGGAGCTGGGCATGGCCCCACTGGGAGCTGATGCCTGCTCCAGCCCCAGTGCTGCCTCCAGCTCCCTTTCCCCCTTTCCCCCCACTCCCCAGGCTCTCACAGCCCTTCTCTCCCCGGTAATTTCCCCAAAACAGCACCCGGGTTGTCATGGTGACTCACTAAAATCCCCCCTACTCAGCGTAACCAGGTTTGCTGCAAAAAAGAGGCCATGTAAATTCATATATATGTATTTTTAAATCCCAAGGATTAAAGCTAAAAAAAAAAAAACAAAACACTTGTAAAAAAAGCCCTGGTTAGACCCCAAAGCGTGTGGCGTCAGTCCACATGCCTCTGGAATTCAGTGCTCCCCGGGGGAGGCGCCGGGGGCTCGGGGGCTTGCTCAGGCTGGGCTGACCCCACACTTGCTGCTGAGCCAACCCGTGGCCCCACCAGCGATGGGGAAGCACAGGGAGAGGTTAATTGAGCAGAAACGTTAATTGCTGCGCCCAGCCTCCTCCCTCGCGTGCAGAGGTTGTTGCCAGGGAGGATGCTCAGGCCCAGTGGCTGGCTAGAACTGGTACCAGTCTGCCTCAGACTGGGAAAGCGCTGGTGTGGGAGCAGTGCGGGCGATGCTGAGGTGTGACGAGCTCCTGCCAGGTCTCAGCCTGCAGCTCCGGGGCTCGCTGGGGATGGAAACGAGCTCGATTGCAGCCCTGCGGCGCGCTCCCTCCGTCCCGTGCTATTTGTTTTATTTCTCGGGGTGGTGACAACATTTGGCCACTTTCGCCTGCGGAGGGAGGTCAGGCGCGAACGCGGCGGGGGCAATCTGTTTCTTCATGGAGGAAAAATGCTTCTTTCCATTCAAATATTTAAAAATAAGGATCTGGGAGCGGCTTTGGGGCCGCCGGGGCTTGTGAAAGCGCTTTATTTGTACTTGGGTTTAATGGCAGTGCGGCGCGAGGCAGGGAAGGGGAGATACGGTAACCATGGCCACCACCGCGCGGCTGGCGGCGGCGCGCCGGGGGGGTGAAAAGCCGCAGCAGGCACTTTGCGGAGAAAATGCTTGAAAATTTTTAAAAATTATGGGATGGGCTGCGTGAAAGCTTCCTCGCGGGGTGAGATTTGCAGGGGTCGCCGGGCGATGCTCTGCTGCTATTGGGGTCTGGTGGGAAGTGAGAAAAAAGTAGAAAAAAGTGAGAAAAAGATCGAAAAACTGAGGAAGAGCCAAAAAATGAGAAAAAGCTCCCCCCCACATGCAAAAAAAGTGACGAACGAGAAAAGAAAAAAGAGGGAAAAAGCGTGGAAGAACACAGAGCCAGCTGGAGGACCCCAAAAGAGCTGGGCCTGGGGTGGGCAGGACGTCGTCCCCCTGCCCCAAGCCCCGGCCCAGGCTCTGGAGCTGCCCCCCCTCTATATAAATGCTTTTTTATTTTTCCTTACTTGTTATTTTCCCTTGATTTTTCTTCCCCCCCCCCTTATTCCCTCACCACCCTCACTCAAGGCCTGCCCGCCGCAGCCCCCGCAGGCTCGTCGCCTTGTGGAGGTCGGGGACGGGGGGGGACAAAGGGGGGACAGGGGGGACAAGGGGGGACGGGGACCGGGATTTGGGGCGTCTGGGGGGGACACAGGGCCACGGCCACCACCCCGGGGTCCGAGGCCCAGGAGGGGCCGTGCCGGGCCGTGCCCATCGGGGGGCGGAGCGGGGGGGCCGGGCAGGGCCGGGCCGGGCCGGGCGGTGGTGAGCAGGGCCGGGGCCTGTGGGGCCTCTATGGGGCCGTGGGGGGGGCGTACCCCAAACCATGGCCCTGGGGGGGCTGGGGGTCTGTGTAGGGTGGGTTCCCCCAGACCACGACTATAGGGGCTGCGTGGGGCCTGTGCCCTTCCCAGGGCCCTGTGGGGTCGTGCAGCATGGGCTCCCAAAGACCCCGGGGCTCTGTGGGGCCTGTGTGGGGCTCATGTGGGGTGTAAGGAGTCCATGTGGAGTGGAATGGGCCCATATAGGGTGTAAGGAGTCCATGTGGGCTGTGTGGGGCCCATGTGGGGTGTAAGGGGTCCATGTGGGGTGCAGTGGGCCCGTGTGGGGTGAAAGGAGTCCATGGGGGGTGTAAGGGGTCCATGTGGGGTGTGTTCCCCATGAGCAAGGCTCTATGGTGCCCGTGGGGTCTGTGGGGGTGGGTTCCCAAACCCCAGCAAGAGCTTTGTGGGACCCATGCGGGGTCCGTTCCCCCTGCCCCTCCCCAGCCCAGTGGGGTCCGTGGGGATGCCCTGTGCCAGCAGCCCCCTCTGCAGGACCAGACCCCAAACCAACTCTTTCTGCCCACTTTCTGTCTTCTCTTCCCCAGCTGTGCGGCACAGGACACGGGGCAGCGTCCCCCTCCCGCACCGAGACCGAGCGTCCCCCCCACGCCGTCGCAGCCCGAAGGCAGGTGAGGCTCCCTAGGGACAAGGACAGGCTGTCCCCGTGGCGGGGACATGGTGAGTGCCAGCGTGTGCTGGCCCTGTTCCCTCGTGCCACGAGCGCCCCGGTGTACCCAGGCATGGTGTACCCTGCTCGGGTCCCCTGTGGGTTCCCCCCAGGTGCCTGGGTGGCCGGGGGCAGGCTGACGCCAGGCCCCTGTTTCCTTCTTTTCCCCTGCTAGATTTGAAAAACAGGTTGTTTTTCTGCGTGAGCAAGCGCTCGCGCTCCCATTGCTGCCAGGAGAAGCCTCGCTGAATGCTGTTTCTTGGAATAAAATGACTTTAAAATCTCTGCTCCGAAGTGAAGCGGGGGTAGAAGTGTTTGCAGCCTCCGCGGGCTGCATCGGCTCTGCCAGAGGGGTCTCGTGTGTGGGCACGCGAGTGACCCTGGGATGTCCCCACTGTGGTTGTCACCCCGCTCCTCCTGGCATCCGTGAGCCACATTAGCACGGTTTACTTTTCTGCATTTGTTTTTTTAGAGGGAGAAGTGTCCCTGCTGATCAGCAGTCGGTGCGTTTGCTGTTGGCTGGTGTCATGCAGCAACTCCTTGCTTGGGTTTGAAAATCTGGGATTGAAAATCAAGGATTATTCCTTCATTTTGAGGTGTAAACATCTCCCTGAAGAGCAGCGTGGAGCCCGGGCTGCAAAGCACTGAGGGTTTCAGCCCGAGTGTCTCTCAGGTGTCTGGGGAGGGGAGATTTGCAGAAGGACAGCGTTACATCCCACCCTGCCTGCACGACTCTCGCCTGTCCTTGCCGTCCTAGGGATCTCTGTGTCTTGGTGATGCCATGGGGTTGTTGGGTACAGATTGGCAACTCGTTGCTTGCGGGGAGGAAGGTGTGGGAGGGAAAAGTCAATTGTAGCCGTGCCGGAGCTGTATTACAAAGAACAAATTCTTTTCCCGAGGGCTTTTGGAGCGTTGGTTGCTGTTTTTTTTCCCTCCCTTTCTCTCTTTCTGCAGTAGAACAACTCATTTCCCCACCAAGGAGCCGGTCCCTTCCCTTCAAATGCCTGAAGTGGGGAGAGGGGCTCAGCACCTCCTCCCAGCACTCCGTGGGTCCCATGCTGCCATCGCCTCCACCCTGGCTGTCGGGGGAGAGGTCTCTTGGTTGCTGCTGTGGGGGCAAGGGGCCTCCACAGCCTTCCTGCACACCCTGACTCTCACTGATTCTCTCCTGCCCTTTTCTCCCCAGCTGACCTCCACGGGCCGTGCCGGACGCTTCTCGGAGGGCTTGTTCCTGCTGGAGCACGGTGATCACCCCAGGGTGCTGGTCTCACCATTTCCAGGTCCCCACGCTCCTCCGGTGACAGTGGCACACGAATGTGTCCTGGAATCATAGAACGGCTTGGGTTGGAGGGGACCTCAAAGATCATGCAGTTCCAACCCCCTGACGCAGGCAGGGATGTCACCCACCAGATCAGGTTGCTCAGGACCTCGTCCAGTCTGGCCTTGAACACCTCCAGGGACGGGGCATCCCCATCCTCTCTGGGCAGCCTGTGCCAGTGCCTCACCGCCCTCTGAGTGAAGGATTTCCTCCTAACCTCTAATCGAAATCTCCCCTCTTTTAGTTTAAAACCATTTCCCCTTGTCTTGTCATTATCTGGCCGAGCAGAAAGTTGCTCTCCATCTTTTTTACAAGCCCCCTTTAAAAGCTAACTGTAGGGGGCTGCTCGGGGAGAAAGGCAGCTGCAGGATGAACCTGGGGCTTGGCCACGGGAGGTTTGCACCAGCACGTGGCAGCTTTATTTCTCCCCAGAGAGTTTAGAAGTGGGACTTCTCCTCGCCCCGGTGCGTTTGGGGGCGCGTTTGCCTGCACTTCATATTTCCAGGGCAAGGAGGTTCCGTGCCATCCCTCCCTCTCCCTGTCTTTCTTTCGCTCTTCAGATGAAAACCTGGGTCTGTGATTCAGGGCAGAAACTGGAAATTTTCATCCCTTTTCTGGGCAAATACCGGCCGCTCACGGGGCGCTGCTGCCAGACCTGCACGCCGAGGAGCTGGGTAAGCCCGCTGCGGGGGCTCGGCCGAGGGGCTGGGGGTGCAGTGGCGGTGGGTTTGCCTTTCCCAGCTGGTCTGGGCTAACCTCCAGCCTTTTCCCTTGCCCTGCTCCCAGGATGGCTTCTACCACGCGCAGCTCTCCTCCCTCGGCTTCCGCAGCGCCGCCCAGGTGACGGAGGAAGACACCAGGTGAGGACGGGACCGTCGGTACCGGTGGTTGCGTGGGCGCTCGGAGCAGAGCCCCGTGCCAGGGACGCTGGGCAAATCCCTTTTTCTGGGTTTTGTTCTTGTCTGAATCCCTCGGGAACCGACTTCCCCTGCTGCACTGGAGTGCAGGGACGCCTCTCTGTCATCCTCGCTCACTAATTAGTCCAGAAAGTAGTCACGTTAATTATTTTTTGAGTGGAAGCCACATCTCCAAGCGCAGAGCGATAATAACAGCAGAGAGGAAAGGGCTTGGTCCGTTCCTCTGCTTACTGTCACCCTCGTGGCCTGGAAGAGCGGTCAGCCACAGTGTCAAGGGCTTGGGACTCCTTAAATCAAAACTTGATCTCTTGAAGCTGTTGGGAAGAGCCTGAGAGGGGGCAGAGGGTGTTTTCGTTCTCCCCTCTGGCTCCGGCACAAGGAGAAGCTCACGCACGCGGGGCCAGCTCGCTCCCACCCCTGGGAGACGCGAGATGGCCTCGCCGGCCCCCATGCGCTTCCTCCTCCCTGCGGCCCCGTGGGGATCTCAGCTGGTGTGAACCAGCCTCTGCTCCAGCTGAGGAGCTGACGTGGCCGCCCAGGAGCCGCTCGCTTGCCAAACGCCTGTCGTTGAATTTAGCCCGAGTTTTTGGAGGTGCCGGACTCCTCCGGTTCCTCTCCCTTTCCGAGCGGTCCCTGGCGGCTCAGCAATTCTGCGCTGTATTTTTCCAAATTGGGTCATTATGCTCCCTTCTGCTTGAAACATCCCAGCTCCCAGCTTTCAAACTCTTTGAATAATTCATCTCCGCTCAGAGCGCCTCAGGAGTTGCGGGATGCTAAAAACGAGGCTGGAGATGGGAGGCCGAGATCAAAAGCAGACAGCTTGGAGGTGTGGAGACCCTCTGTCCCTGCCTGGGCACCCACAGCCTCGTCGCACGCTGGGTCCCCCGCGCTCTGCGACGTCTGGAACATCATTTACACCCCTCTCTGACCCAGTGGTGCTGCCCAGCTCTGATTTGGGGTGGATTTGGGAAAGTCCCTGGCTTGGGACACGTGCAGCAGTGCTGGTGCTGGCAGAGGTGCTGGTGAGAGCAGCTTTGGGGGCATGTCAGCAGGTGCAGGGGTGGCTTGCTGAGGCAGGGAGGGCTGGAGGGTGCCTGGAGAGCTTTCCTCGCAGCCTGGAAGCCCCCAGCTCTTCCCTAGCAATGCCAGATTTCCTTCTGCGTGCCAGGAAAGCAGGCAGCAATCCAGTGAGGAGTGGGGCGGCCTGGAGCAGCGCTCTGCACCAAGCGGAGTGCTGGTGCCTCCATTTCCCCAGCTGTAAAACAGGGAGAAAAGTCTTAAATGTGCAAAGAGCAAGTTCGAGGGAGGCTGACGCGGTAACAGCCCCCTAAAAAAGCAGGGGGGTGCTCTGTCCCGCAGCCCCGGCTGCTCTCACCGCCGGCACGCCGCTCTGTCTCCGTGCCCAGGTACCGGGGCTGGCTGGTTCGACGCCTCTGCTGCTTCCTGGCTGTCTGGGACTGGAAGGTGCCCGCCGACACCCCCAGGGACCTCCCGGAGAGAGTCTGCCGCAGCCGCAGGTCGGTGGGGACAGCCGGGGGCTTCGGTGTCACCTCCCCAGCGGGACCCGGGCCCTGCAGAGGCGCGTCCTCGTGCAGAGGCTGCTCCGTGTTTGGTCTCTTGGCTGCTGCTGCTTTGCGGCGCCGGGTGACGTGGCCTCGTCAGGCACCTGTCACCTCGCCCCTTGTCACTGCTAATTATCCAGCACGGGGCTGGCAGCCGGTACATCGTAATTACTGTAACTCACAGCGGCTTTGGCTGAAAAAAAAAACCCGCGTTAACCCGCGCTTCCCACCTCGTCTCCCTCCCTTCCCCTCCCCTGCAGGGTACGGGACGTCGCTGCCGGCCAGGCCCGTGGCTCGGGGGGGGACAGCGAGTCCCGCCGGCGGTGGAAGGAGAAAGCCCTGGAGATCCTGGCTGGGATCCAGGCCCCGCTCTCCCTCCCCGTGCTCAGGTGGGTGCGGGGCCGCGCGGCAGCTCCCAGCCCCCGGCTGGGGCATTCCCAGTCCCGCTGCTCCACTCCAGCTCCCTCCTGCTCTTCAGTTGGGGCATGGAGCCCCTTGCCAGGGGGGTTTGCTCCTTGGGGTCTCGCACGGCCTCCTAGGGACATTTTCCCCTCCGCAGAGCTGGAACACAATGCTGGAGTGGTGGTGGTGGGGGGGAGCCACGCCAGGGGGATGGAAATCAAAGCAAAGCAAAAGAAAATTTCTCCTTTTTCTCCCCCCCCCTTTTTTTTTTTTCCTTTTTACCTCCTGTCATTGAGAAATTGGCAATTAAAGGTTGCATTGTACCCTAATTGCTCGTCTGATTGAGCTGTAATAAAAGAACCTTCTGAGCAGTCTGAAGTATTTAAAGGGAAGAAATTACCCAGGGGATAAAAGCGTTCAGATCCTTCCCGTAAGCAGCGTGCGGGAGGACGGGGAGATGGAGGGGTAATTGACTTGAGCTTTTGTTACCGGGGGGAGAGGGGGGTGGTCTTGTCACATCCAGCCTTTAGTGTTTTAACTTAATTTATAATAAAGCTGTTTATTTGCTTCATGGGAGCTGAGCAGTGAGATCGGGAGTCGATGCGGTGAAGCGAACCGTCTCGCACAGCCCCATTTGTGCCTGGCTGGGGAAACTGAGGCAGGGGAGGGTCAGGACTGTGCCTGGGAGGGGGGTGAGGGAGCTGAGGGAAGTGGCCACGTCCCCGGATGCTGCCTGGGTGCTGTCTCGTAGCCCGGCCGAAGTCTCCGGGGGGCTTTGGGTGCAGCCACGGCCCCTGGAGGGGTGCTCACTGCCTTGCTGTGCTGCCCCGTCCCGCAGGTTGTGCAGCTGGGTCCTGCTCCGGCTCCTGAGCCGCCTCTTCCTCAGCGTGCAGCTCCACCGAGGGCAGCTGGAGATGGTGCTGAGGGCCGCCACGACGGTGAGGAGCCCGGCCGCCCGCTCCCGGCATGCCGCGGCTGCACATCTCCCCTTCAGCACCCAGTCCTCATCGCCTCCTCCGTCCCCACAGCCCGACGTGCCGCTGGTTTTCCTCTCCACGCACAAATCCCGGCTGGACGGGCTGCTCCTCTCCTTCTTCTTCTTCTCCCACGGCCTGGGGGTGCCCAGGGTGACGGTGGGCAGCTTGAACTGCAGCCCTCGCCTCCGGTAAGGCACGGGGAGTCCTTTTCCAGCCCGGCACGTGGCTGCTTCCCTGCACAGGGTGAATGAGATTGCCTGTGGGGAGGGCAGAGGGGTGGCAGGGAGGACAGAAGGGTGGTAGGGAGAACGTGGTCCCATTCATGGGGGCCACCCACAGCGTTTTCCTCCCCAACAGGGCCTTGCTTCGCTGCCTGGGAGGGGTTTTCCTGCCTGTGGGGATGGAGCAGACATCGAGAGGCCAGGACGGAGGGCTCCCAGGTGCTGTGCTTGCCTCGGTAAGTCCAGCTCCCACATTCACCCCCCGTGCTGGGAGGGAAGAACCCCCCCGAGCACCCAAAGCGCTCGGTGAAGGCTTCTTGGACCTGCAGCACCACGTGCTGGCAGATGGGTGAGGCTGTCGGGCTGCGTTGAAGCCCCCGGCCGTGGGGGGTGGCAGCTCCCGCGTGCCCCTGCGGTGCCACCGGCACCCCCAGCCTCACCCCCTCTGCTCCAGTACGTCGAGGAGGTGCTGAGGAGCCGGCAGCCTCTGCTGATCTTCCTGGAGGAGCCCTGCGCCCCGCGGCGCCTTTCGGCCGCTGCCCGCGAGTGGCTGGCCCCCGTGTACCGAGCCGTGCGGGACGGCGCCGTCCCCGATGTCCTCCTGGTCCCTGTGGGCATCGCCTACGACCTGGCCCCCGACTGCCTCGAGGGCAGCGGAGCGGTGAGCGGCCCCGAGCCCACTCCTGCCCCGGGGCAGCACCTGAATCGGGGTGGGGGCGTCCCCCCTCCGCCGCCCCATTAATGAGTTAATTAACCCCACTTCTCCCCCAGCATGGCGCTCGGCCCCTCAGCCTCAGCGCCTGCCTCTGGGCCGCGTGCCGAGCCCTGCGCCGACGCCTCGGCTGCGCCCGCGTGGACTTCGCCCAGCCCTTCTCCCTGCAGGTACCGCGGCACCGCGTCCGGCTTCTGGGGCAGAGCTGGCTCCCGGGATGCGGCCGGGCCCCAGGGGATGTGCTGCCGTGATGCTCTGGGCTCTGCAAACCTCTGGGGGATGCGTGGGAAGGTTTGGGGATTCTGGGGGGATCCGGCATCCTCCAGAGAGCCGCTGAGCCCACGCCTAGGGGAAGTTGGGGCTCGGTGGGGCAGCTCTTGGTGGGACCAAGGGCGTGGATTCATCTCGGTGGTGCTGAGGGCTGCTGGCGGTAACGGGCTCCGTCCTCCTCCCCAGGAGTTTGTGGCCAAAACCCTCAGCAGACAGAGCAGCGCGGGGAAGCCGCCGGAGGAGCTGCTGCTGCCCACCATCCTTGGCACGCAGTAAGCCCGCGGCAGCCCCTCGCCCCCCCACGCCTGTTCCCAGCCCTCCCCTTTCCCACCTCTCTCACCCCCTTTTCTACATCTCCAGCCAGCTGCACAGCGAGAGGGCAGAGCCTGAGGGTCCGGCGCCTGGAACGGCTCCCGGCTCGGAGGCAGAAGACAAAATGATGGTGACCAAGCTGGGCCTGCACGCCCTGAGCGGTGAGGGGTCTGCTGGGGGGGGGGGGGTGGGGGGAAGGGGGGCGTCCGTCCGTCCGTCTGTCCTGAGCCGCCCGCCTGGCTGTGCAGGCTGTGGGGGGGAGCAGGACGCCCTCGGGGCTGCGTGTCCCTGCTCCTGCTGCTGCCTGGCAGCGCCCGTGCTGGAAATAGAGCGCAAACAACCGAGTGCCAAGGGAGACAAACGAGCACCTCTCGCTCCCCGCAGACGGCGCCGCCTGCTCCGCCGTCACGGCCGTGGGCATCACGTCCGCGCTGCTGCTGCACAAGCACTGCCAGGTGAGGCGAGGCGCCTCGCGGGGGGGGCTTCCAGGCTGGCCTTGGAGCCCCCAGCCCAGCTCAGCCTCCTCTCCCTGCAGGGCGTCCTGCTCTCCCGGCTCATGTCGGACTTCGCGTGGCTCCTGGAGGAGACGCTGGTGCGCCAGCGCGACGTGGGCTTCTCGGGGCAGCTCCGCGCCCTGGTGCGGCACAGCCTGGCCCTGCTCAGAGCCCACGTCACCCTCTACCACCTCGCACCCCCTGGTGACGTCCTGGTGGTCCCCGAGGTCTCGGTGGAGGCGCGCCGGGAGCTGAGCCACCACAGCGCAGCCCTGCTGCCCGTCTTCGCCGGCGAGGCGGTGGGAGGTGAGCAGCAGGGCACCGGGGGGGGGGTCCCTGAATTGGGGACCGGTGACACCGCTCGCTCCGCTCTCCTGGCAGCTTGCGCCATCCGCGCCCTGCTGCTGGAGATGCTGCCCTTCCTGGGGGCGGCCGCCTGCCCCTCCAGCATCACGCTGAGCCAGGACGAGCTGCTCCACAAGACCCTGGCGCTGCTCCAGCTGCTGCCCCCCAGCCTGCTGGGGCTCCAGGTGGGAGCGGGCGGCACGGGGACAGCTGCCGTCGCGTGGCGGTGGCCAGGCACTCGCCGGCTCCTCACCAGCCCCCTCTCCTCTCTGGCAGCCCTGCCAGCCCCTTGAGCACCAGAGCCAGGACGTCTTGGACAAGCTCATCTTGTGCGGGCTGCTGGAGGCTGATGAGGTGGGTGCCCCCGCTCTGCCTCTGCTCAGCCCTCACCGTGCCCTCCGGTCCTGCTCGGGGACAAGGGACTGGGGCGCCTGTCCCCTGCTCCCCCCTGGGCTGGGGAGGACCCCCCCCCCCCGGGCCGGGGTGAGGGGACAGGGACGCGCGGTGCCAGCTCAGGGGTGCCTGGCGTCGCTGTGCAGTCGGAGAACGAGCGCTGGCTGTGCGACCTGGCCCCGCGGCCCTTCAGCAAGTGGCAGCCCTGGGCCGAGGTGGATTTCACCGACAGCGACAGCGACGGCGAGGACGTCTGCAAGCGCTGCTTCAAGGTGCGCGGGGGCTCCCCCCTCCCCCCCCACGCCCCTGGGATGTGGCAGGGCGCCGAGGCTCCACAAACTCATTCCACTTCGGGCTCTCCACCCCCGCCAGCTCCGAGACCCCGAAGGCTCGCCTGGCCTCCTCCTCTTCCTCTGCCGCCTCCTGAGCCCTGTGCTGGAGACCTACGCGCGAGCGGCGGCTTTCCTGGAGCAGCCCAGCTGGCCCCAGCCTGGTAGGACCCCCCCCCCCCCCCCCCCAGGACACCCCCATGGCCCCTTCTTCTACCCCCACCCCAGCCCTGCTCGGCTTTGGGGGAAACTGAGGCACATCAGCAGCACCCACCCTCGCAGCCCCAGCCCCCGCTGAAGCCCACGAGGGCTGCGCTGCCCCGGAGCGGGAGGGTGTCGGGGTTTTCCCCCCCAACCCTGGTGCTGACCCCGCTCCCCCCGCAGAGGCAGCCTGCGCGGGCGCGCTGCAGCAGTTCCTCGCGGAGAAGGATGGTTTGGGTGAGTCGGGGCCTGGCGGCGGGGGTCCCCCCACCCCTGCCGGGCTGCAGGTGGGATGGGGGGGGGCTCCCTCGGGGATTTTTCTCCCTCCAGAGCGCCCCACCCGGAGCCTGGCGCTGAGCACGCTGCGGACCTTCAAGGAGATGGGGGTAAGCACGGCCGGGCTCTGCCCCCCGGCCCCATCCCCAGCAGCCTCGCTGTGACCCCCCCCCCTCTCCCTCCCCAGGTGCTGGAGGAGGCGCCGAGCCCCGCGGGGCCCCTTCTGCACCTCGCCCAACCCTTCCGCTCCTCCGAGGGCCGGGGGAAGCTGCGAGCCTTCATCCAGCAGTTCGTGCAGCCGTAGCCCCCCGGCCACGCGGCGCAGCAATAAACCCAGCTGCAGGCGCACAGGGAGCAGCACCCTCCTCCTCGTGCGGATTTATTGAACGCCGTCGCGGCCCGGCGAGGCCCGGGGATAGGGGGCTCGGTCGAAGCGGGGAGGGGGGGCTCGGTCCTCACACCACCTTGTTGCAGATGGCGCCCAGCTCCTCGATCTCGCAGCGCACCTCGTCGCCTGGCTGCAAGGCAGGAGGCGCTGGCGGCACCACGCCCGCTGCAAGCTCCCGGGGGCAAAGTGGGGGCTCCTGGGCTGAAGGGGTGCGTGCCCCGTGGGGAAGGGGGAGTGGGGAGCGGGGCGGGTGGGGAGGGGGGCCGCGGGGGGGTCTCCACCTCCAGCACGAGCTGGGAGCCTGGGAGGGGGAAGTTTGGGGCGCTGGGTGGGTCGGTGAGAAGGGGCAGGGGGAGGAAGGTGTAAAGCCTGCAGCGTGTAATCCGACCGGGAGGCAACCCCTGCTCCGCCACCCCAATCCTCCCGGCCCCGTTTCGAGCCCCCCACCCCGCACTCACCTTGAGAAACACGGGGGGCTTCCGGAAAACCCCCACACCGGGGGGGGTCCCCGTGAGCAGCACGTCCCCGGGGCGCAGCGTGACGAACCTGGGGGGACCGGGGGAGCCATCAGCCGGGGTCCCACATGCGGGGGGAGCCGGGACGCTGCCGGCCCCCCCCTCCCGGTGCCGCACGTACCGGGAGACCCATGCGACGAGCTGGGGCAGCCTGAAGACGAGCTGCTTGGTGCTGCTGCTCTGCATCAGCTGCCCGTTGACGCTGCAGCGGATGCTCAGGTTGTGGACGTCTGCGCAGGGGACGTGTCACCCCGGGGGACACCTCGGGGACCCCACGCTCGGGGCGGGTGGGGTGGGGGGGCGAGCCGGGGTCTGCCTCCCGCCCCGTCCAATCCCCACCTGTCACCGAGTCCTTGGTGACAATGGCCGGCCCCAGGGGACAGAAGGTGTCGAAGGTTTTCCCCAGCAGCCACTGCCTCCCGTTCCTCCGCATCTGCCAGTCCCGGGCGCTGACATCGTTGGCCACGGTGAAGCCCACGACGTGCTCCAGCGCCGCCGACTCCTGGGGGCGGGGGGGACACACTCAGACAGTACAGGGGGGGGGACGGGACACAAATGGCAGGGCCACATCCATCCTCCCCCCCACCCCCCCGCAGCACAAGGCGCTGCCGTTACCTGGATGTGCCGCCCCGTCTTCCCAATGACGGCGGCCAGCTCCACCTCCCAGTCCACCTCCTGGGGGACAAAACGGGGTTCGGGGGGGGCGGGCAGGGGGCTGCACCCCCCCCAGCTGGGACGGGGGGGGCACGGGGTGGTGGCCGCAGGGCACTCACGCTGCTCTCGGCCGGGTGCACGATGTCGTCGAAGGGCCCGACGATGGCGCTGGGGAACTTGCTGAAGATGAGGGGCTCCTTGGGCACCTTGACGTCCTGCTCCAGGCAGTGGTCGCGGTAGTTGAGCCCCACGCAGATCACCTTCTCGGGGTCGCCGATGGGGGCCAGCAGCCGCGCCCCCGCCCTCGGCAGGCGGTGCTGGCCCGAGGCCAGCGCTCTGCGGGGACGGGGCTGAGCGCAGGGACGGCACCAGGGACCCTCGGGACCCCAACCCTGGACCCCATAACCTGCCTTGGGACCCTGTAACCCACCTCAGGACCCCATAATCCACCTCAGGACCCCATAATCCACCTCAGGACCCCATAATCCGCCCCGGGACCCCGTAACCCGCCCCGGGACCCCAGCACTCAACTCCAGACCCTGGCAGCCACCTCTGGACCGTCACCCACCTTGGGACCCCAGCACCCACCTCAGGACCCTGCAACCCACCTCTGGACCTCATAATCCACCTTGGGACCTTGTAATCTGCCTCAGGACCTCAGCACCTATCTCTGGACCCCATAACCACCTCAGGACCCCGACACCCACCTTGGGACTCTTGTGGTATCCCTGCCTATGGCAGGGGGGTTGGAACTACATGATCTTTAAGGTCCCTTCCAACCCAAGCCATTCTGTGATTCTAGGACTCTACGATAACCACCTCGGGACCCCAAAACCCACCTCAGGACCCCAAAACGCACTTCAAGACCCCGTAACCCACCTCAGGACCCCGCAGCCCACCTCAGGACCCCATAGCCCATCTCGGGACCCCATAGCCCACCTGTGGGCCGCGGCTAGGCCGTGCTCGCCGGTCTCCAGGAAGGCTCGCATGGAGCGGGGCAGCGAGGGCTCGGCCTCGCTGAGGTCCACCAGGCCCCCGCCCTCCTCCTCCTCCAGCCCCAGCCGGGGCTCGGCCCCCCCGGGGCCCTGGAAGCGGACGAGGCGCATGGCGCGGGGCAGCGCCGCAGGCAAGCGGCCGGGGGGCATCCGGCACCTGCGGGTGGTGGCGGGGGGACGGTGGGCACCGGGGCTGGGACTGGGACCGAGCCCCCAGCCAGAGGGAGGGGGGGATCCCGGGCTGAGGGTGGGGAGCGGATCCCCAAAAGGAGGCTGCGGGCGGTGGATCCCTCCCGGGGGTGGATCCCAGGAGGGGCTGCAGATCCCTGCTGAGGAGGGGGTCGGGGTGCAGCTGGGGTTGGACCCAGGCGGATTTGGGATCCCGTGGCACAGCGGGGAGCATATCCCCCACCACTACCTAGCCCTGATCCCAGGGGATCCACCCCAAATCCTGCACAGCCCCGACCCCAATGGGATCTCCCCCCAGTCCTTCACAGCCCCAATCCCATGGGATGCTCCCCCAAACCTGCACAGCCCCAATCCCATAGGAATCCCCCTGAAATCTTGCATAGCCCCAACTCCATGGGACCCCCCCCCCAATCCCGCACAGCCCCAATCCCATGGGACCCCCCCAATCCTGCACAGCCCCAGTCCCGTGGAATCCCCCCCAAATCCTGCACAGCCACAGCCCCAACCCTGCACAGCCCTGATCCCATGGAACCCACCCCAAAATCCTGCACCCCAAATCCAGCCCCCGTGGGACCCCCCCGAAATCCTGCACAACCCCGATCCCATGGGAACCACCCCCCAGTCCCGCACAGCCCCAACCCCACGGGACCCCCCCTGAAATCTTGCACAGCCCCGACCCCATGGGAACCCCCCCCCAATCCTGCACAGCCCCAATCCCATGGGATGCTCCCTAAATCCTTCACAGCCCTGATCCCATGGGATCTTCCCCCCAAATCCCGCACAGCCCCGACCCCATCGGACCCCCCCCCAAATCCCGCACAGCCCCGATCCCAGGGGATCCCCCCCAAGTCCTGCACAGCCCTGACCCCAAGGGACCCCCCCCAGTCCTGCACAGCCCCAATCCCATGGAACCCCCCCCAAAATCCTGCACCCCAAACCCAGCCCCCATGGGACCCCCCCAATCCCGCCCAGCCCCCCCCCTCCCCCCGCCCCGGACCCGGGGGGGGTTTCCCCGACCCCTTCTCAGGGGGGCGCGGGGGGATCCCGGCGCCTTCTACGTCACCTCTACGTCACCGCCCTCCGGGCACGCGCTAACCCCGCGCCGCCCGCGTGAAAGCCGAGTCCCCGCCCCCCTCAGCGGGCCGGCCAATGGAAGCGTGAGGAGGTGGCTCCCCGCAGCCAATGGCGGCTGGGGGCGGGGGGCCGCGCCCCTTCCTCCAGGAAGTGCTGGCGTTGCTAGGAGACGGGGGCGGCCGCCATGATGGCGCCGCCGTGGCCGGCCCGGGGGCTGGGGGGAGGGACGGAAGGAGCCAGGAGGCGCCGCGCCGGGCACTTTTGGGGGAAAATAACCAAAAAAAAAAGCCAAAAAAAAGCCACTTCCCCACCTGGGGGGGGCCTTGGGGCAGCCTGACGGGGCTGGGGAGCGGGGTCGGGGTCAGGCGGTGCAGTGATGGGATGAGGGGTGATGGCTTTAAGTTAAGGGGGGGTCATTAGGGAGGAATTGGGGTCATTAGGGAGGAATTAGGAAAAATCCCTCGCCATAAGGGCGGCGAGGCACCGGGACAGGCCGCCCCGGGGAGCTGCGGGAGCCCCATCCCCGCGGGTGCTGGGGGCCAAGCTGGGAGCCCCCTGTGACGGTGCTGGGGCAGCCGCAACACCTGCGGTCACTGCTCGGATTAGGAAAAATTGGGTTTATTAAGGGCGTGTGGCTTCATCGCCTTGTCCGGTGGACAAATCCTGAGCCAGACCCGGGGTTTGTGCCCTGTGTCCCAGCTGTCGGTACCCAGTGACCGTTACTCCACAGCCGCAGCAGAAATGGGAGCAGTGAAAATATGTCTTTACAATTCCTGTTATTCACAGCCCACATAAAGTTCAAGCACCTTTTGTTGTGATTGCTCATCTGTTATTACAGGCCCGTGAAGTTTTTCAGGTCAGGATCAATGCAATCAAGCTTGCGTCCTTGAAGTCACGCTTGGGAGTGATTGTAATATAAGGTGTGGGTGCGATTGCTCTCTGATCCCACCCACACCAAACTCATATGGGGCATTGTAACGCACCACGGGGCCTTATCATCTGAATTAAGCTGCAAAACTCTTCATGCAGCCGTTCATTGCCCACCTGAGATTTGGTGTCCCTAAACTGAGCGAGGTGAGTCCCTGGGAGAAGGGACACGCTCTGCTGTAAGCACCGGCTTTGCCCCAACCCTCCTGTCTATAGAATAACACTCAGAACAGGGAAGGAAACCGGTCACGACGGCGTTTCCCTCCCGTCGAAGTGCCGGTGAGCCCGGTAGGAGGAAGGCAGCGCCATGGGATGGTCGCAAGAGGGCAGCGTTACCCTTCCGAGTCCCTGCGCTCCTTATCCCGAGCAGCCCCAGCACCGCGGTCCCGGTCCCGGTCCCAGTCCTGGTCCCGGTCCCGGTCCCGGTCCCAGCCCCGGTCCCGGTCCCGGTCCCAGCCCCGGTCCCGGTCCCGGTCCCGGTCCCGGTCCCGGTCCCGGTCCCAGCGCCCCGCTTCGCCCCAGTGCCACCCCTAGCACCCCTCCAGCCTGCACCAGCACCGCCACCTGCCACCCGCATCCCCGCCTTGCCTCCCGCATCCCCAGCACCTGCATCCCCAGCCCGTGCTGGGAGCACCCCAGGGTGCAGAGCAGGAGGGCGAAACAGCCCCCAGCTCCCCCGCACCCACCTACAGGGCAGCACAAACACCGCTGTCCCGGGGCCGCCGCCATCGGTCCCATCCCTTCCCCTCCAAGAGACACCCCTCCCCAAAAATCCCCACTGGGGTTAGGAATTGTTGGCACAGGGATGTGTTGGGATGAGAAATGGGGGGAAAAAGTCTGGTGGAGGAATGAGAGAGCGGCTGGGGGGCACCTGTTGGCCAGCCAAGGTCAGCCCGCCACAGGGAGGGGAAATGGTTGGGAGAGGAAATCATTGGGATGGGGAATTTGGGGGATAAGAAGTTCTCGTTATTATGGGAAACCACCAGCAGGAAGGGAAAGCATCATTGGAATGGGAAATCATCGTTGGGATGGGAAATTGCTGGGATGGGAAATCACTGTGATGGGAAATTGCTTTTGGGGATGGTGGTGTTGGGGATGGTGGTGGTGGGGACGCTGGCAGCTCACAGCACAGGCAGGAGATTTTTAGTAAAATAATGACAAACAGGGACTTTGTTAAAGGCTGTATTTCCTCGAGGGGTAACCAGCTGGCAGGAGGGCAACACCCCTGTATCCGTGGCTTTGGGGTCAGGGGGGTGACTTCCCCGAGGGGCTTTGGGGCCATTCTGGCTGCATGGAGGGGACCGAGGAGGGCTTGAACGCTCCCATGCCTGCCGCCCCTGTGGTCTGTGCAGCACCTCAGCATCCTGGGGCAGTCTTTGGGGTCCTTCAGTCCCACCTCGCAGAGGACGCCTGCCTCTCCCCGAAACCCCCGGCGTAGTGTCAGGAGGGGAGGTGGAAGAAGCGGCTGGTCCTGCTGCCGCCGTGGGTGCCGTGCAGCTCTCTGTGCCGCTGCGCTGGCAGCGCGTTCCCCAGCTCCTCCTCCAGCATCTGTGGGACAGAAACAGCATTTCAGCATCCCAGCCCCAGGTGGTGGGGAAGGCAGCCCTCCGTCAGACCCCCGGGGATGGGGTGAACGGGCTCAGGATGCTGCGGGCGCGGGGGAATCGCTCACCTCCTTGCGGGCAGCCAACCGCTGCTTCCACTCGCTGAGCTCCATGGCGTGCTCCTCGTCCAGCCGCCCCAACTGCCTCCTCTCCTGGTCCTCCAGCAGCTGCATCTTCTCCCTCTGGGAGAGGCGAGGTGGCAAGGGGAAGGGATTTGCTCAGGGAGAGGTAGCGGGAGGCGCGGGAAGGCTGCTCCCCGGTACCTGCATCTGCTCCAGCTCCACCAAGCTCTCGGCCTGCTGCCGCTGCAGCTGCTGCAGCTCCTGCGCCTGCTGCTCCTGCTGCTGCCGCACCTCCGCCTGCTGCCGCCTCTCCTCCTGCTGCAGGAACTGTGGGGGGACAGCCCCCGTCATGCTGCCTGTCCCCAGCCCTCCCCGGGCTTCATCCCCCCTGTGTCCCAGACAGCCCCCACCTGCTTGGCCAGCTCTCTCTGCTCGGCCCCGTTGACCTGGCTCTTCAGGTTGCCCTTGAAGAGGGCCAGGCGCGTTTTGGCTTCGCAGCGCTGGCTTTTCAGCAGCTGGGCCCGCTCCTGGGCCTGCTGGCTCCTCAGCTCCTCCAGCGAGAGCTGGTGGAAGCGGTGCGCCCGCTCCGTGTCCTGTGCGAGGACGGGGCGGTGGGGTGACCGAGGAGCCGGGGGGCAGGCAGGACGTGGCCGCCTGGCTCCGGCCTCACCTTCTCGTGGCGCCTGCGGAGCTGCTGCCGCTGCAGCGCGTGCTGCTCCATCACCTGCTGCCTGAAGAGCTGGTACTTCTCCTGCAGGTGCCCCTGCTCCATGCTCCACACCACCGCCTCGCGGGCTGCCGGGCGAGAGCACAGCGCCGTGACCACGACCCACCCCAGCCTCCAACACCCCCAGCTCCCCTCCCCGGGACCCCTCCGCCTTCCTCCTCCCAGCCCCGTCCACCTCGTCGGAGGCTGTGGATCTTGCTGATGCACTCCCAGTCGATGGACGTCATCTTCTTCTTGTGCTCCTGGACCACCCTCTGCAGCGCCGCGTTGAGCTCCTGCTGCTGCTGCTGCAGGAACCGCTGCTCCTGCGGCCACCCAAAGCAGACGGTCCCCAGTGGCACATGTCCTGGTGGCACAGCCAGGGGGGGACAGCGCCGTCCCAGACACTCACCTCCTTCCCATCGCCCTTCAGCTCCTGCAGCCTCCTCCTGCAGTCCTTCTCCTGGAGGGCCTTGAGGCGCTTGGCCTCGTCGCGCAGCCTGGCCGTGTACTTGAGCTCCTGGCACTCCTTCAGCTGCCGGTGGCGCCGCTCCCAGCTCCCCACCTCCCGGTCGTAGTACTCCTTCTTGCTCTGCCACGCAGGGGCAGGGGAAGGGTTAACGGGGGCTGCGGTGACACCCGGGCAGGGTGTCACGGAGCAGGCAGAGTCCCCTCCAAAAAGTGACCTGTGCATTGTGTCAATGGGGCTGGGGCAATTGGGGACGTGGCCACCAAACTAACTGACACCCCCCCCCCCCCGAAAGCATCTTCCGCAGTGGGACCCCAGCACCTCCCTGCGTGGGCTGGGGGCTGTGCACCCCTCTCTGACCCCGTAGTCGCACCCAGCCCCTGTCCCTGTTACCGTCATCTCCTGCTCGATGTGGCGGAACATCTGCTCCCGCTGCTGGTGGAACCTCTGCTCCAGCTGGCTCTGCGCCCGCTGCTCCTCCTTCTGCAGCACCCGCAGCTCGCGGAGCTCCTGGCGCCTAAAGGGGGGGGCGAGCTGGGGCGGGAGGGGGCCGCAAGCCTGGAAAAAGCCCCCCCCAGCCCCAGCCTCCCTCCTTCATCCTTCGCCCCTCATCCTCCCCAGCAGAAACCCGGAGGTCCGTGCTGCTGGCACCACTCACCGAGCCGAGCGCGTCTTCTCGTCCCTCGGCCCAGCCCTGCTGGCCGTCCTGGCGGTCGTCACGCTCACCTCCTCGCCGTCCACCACGAACCTGCGGGTTTTCCTCACCGTCCTTCGCAGCGAGGGGGGATCCTGTGGCTGGGGGCAACGGTGGGAGCTCAGCTGACCCCCAGATCGGGCAAACCTAATGTGGAGCCCGTGCAAAGGGGGCAGCTCCGTGGGTCACGTCACCTGCAAGCTGCTCACCTGCTGGGCTTTCCTGATGGAGGGAGAGGGCTGCAATGTCACGGGGAGGGTGCTCAGACCTTGTACGGCTGCAGGGTTTTCCACAGGAGGTGGCTCTTCTCCTTGCTTTGATGTGACAGATGGGTCCGGTGCGTCCCCTTCCCACGCTGCCCGCACCTGGGCAGAGGAGTGGACAAGAGCAGCAAAGCTCGAGGTGTTCGTGGCCTCTGGGTGTGCTCCAAGGGGCTCTGGCACCGCTCCGTGACTCTCCAAGGCACCCACCTCCTCTTCGGGTCCATCCCTCAAAGGCCCTCCAGGAGCTGGAGCGAGCTGTGCCCCATCTCCGAGCTCTCCGTCGTCCCCATCGTGTCCCCTCCAGCCATTCCCATTAGCATCCCCTGGCATGTTGTCTCTGGGACTGTTCTCTGCTTTCTCTTCCGCTTCTTTAAGCGCCCCCGGGATCTCCACACTGGATGAATCCCCTGCTGCACTCTGGGCTCCCTCACCGACAGGTCCCCCTCTTGCAGGGGCTGCTTCCAGCTCCTCTCCCACCGGCATCGGCTCGGCCAGGCTGGCTGCATCCCCCGCTGCGTTGGGGTCTCCAGCCAAACGCCCTTCCCCAACGCCATCTTCCATTTGGGCTTCTGCCGGCACCGGGGCTTCACTGGGAGAAGTTTCCACCAGAGTTTCATCATTGTTGGTGGCTTTTTCCTCCTCCCTTCCCACCTCCTGCCTAACCAGGGCTGAGGAGCCAGCAATGGGCTCGCAGTCGGCTGAGTTTTTCTCCCCCTCGTTCCTCTCTCCATCCTCTCCCCATCCGGTCGGGGGCTCCTGCCCCCCCTCGAGCACTTCTGACCCCACAGCTTCCTCCTCCATCGCACGGGGCACCAGTGATGCCCCCTCCTGCAGCACCCTTTCCCCCTCTGGATTGGTGTCCTCAGGCTCCCCATCACCTCCAGGTCCCGTGGGTGCCCTCTCTGCTCCGTCCCCGTCCTTCCCAGGGCCACCTCCAGCCCCAATGGAGCCAGCCTCAACTTTCAGACCTCGCAAGGGCGCCGTGACCCAACACTGATGCTCTGCGAGCCTCTTGAAGCTCTGGGCTTTGGTCCACAAGGGCCACAGGTCCAGGGCTGCCACCAGCTGGGAGCCGCCCCACGGTTGCTGCTCGGCGTGGGCGCCAGCACAGCCCAGGCGCTGCTTCGTCCTCCGTCCTCCTGGGTCCTCACCCAGCACCCCCGCGGCCGAGCCTCCGCACTGGTCCCCATCAGCTCCACCTGGGGGCCTGGGCAGGACCGGAGAGCTACGAGCAGCAGCATCGCTTGATTCCTTTTTCTCATCAGTTTTGGGGGGTGAAACAGGGCTCAGCGGCGCTGCGAGCTGTCCCTCCGTAGGCGTTTCATCCACGGGCGCTGTATCGGTGTGTTGGCTTCCCTCCTCAGCCTCAGGTCCAAGTCGGGGTTCTTGCATTTCAGGAAGGTCTCCCTCCTGGCCTGGCCCCGGGGGGGGCTCAGCGGGGGTGCAGGGGGTCCCTGGAGGGATGCTCCCCTCCTGCTGGCACCCCTGGATGTCTCCTCCTGCCTCCGCCGTCCCTTGGGGCGCACCCAGCGCCATCCGCTCCAAGCTGCTTGCCTCCCCCCCGGGCTGCTCCCGAGCTGTTTCTTGGGACTTGACCCCCCCGAAGAGCGACCTGCGCCGCATCAGCTTGAGGAATTCGGACGGCTTCCTCGAGGGGAGCCTCAGGGAGCCCGTGGGCATGGGCGAGGATTTCCTCCTCACTGGCTTCAAGTCACCGGAGGCTGTCTTGCTCCTGGGCACTACCTCCGTCCGGATGGGGGGCTCCTCGCCGAGCCCCCCCGCTGGGGCTGGGGGCTGATGCTCAAGGGGCCCCCTCGGGGATGGGGGGCAGGAGGAGCCTCCATGCTCCTGGACAGGCTGCGGGATGGACAATGGCAGGGAGGTGAGGTGAAGGTGATGGAAAGGGGAGCTGTCCCCTGCACCCACGGCGCGTTGGCTGCTACTCACGCACCGAGGGGACCGGAGCTTCCTCCTCATCCTCTTCCTCCAGCACGTCTGCCCGGGCCTCGGCCACCAGCTCCCGCAGCGGCCGCTTGTCGGAGACGCCCGCCACGAAGGGGTGCTGAGAAGGAGCCGGGAACGAGCAGGGATGGGGCCAGGGGCCACCACCAGGGACAGGCAGGGAGGGGACGGGATGGGGGCCACCCACCTGCAGCAGCTGCGTGGCTGACCAGCGCGCCTCGGGGCTCTTCTCCAAGGATTTCCTCAGGAAGTCCTTAAAGTCTTCGGACCTGTGGGATGGTCCCCGTGAGCACAGGGGGAGCTGCTCCCGGCTGTGGTCCCCAGGGGACTTGGGGGGGTGTTGGACACCTTGGCAGAAGGTCCCCAGCCCGGCGCTGCCCACCCATGTCACCTGCCGCGGGTCACAGCGGTGTGATGGGAACCCCCTGGTGCTGTGCCGTGGAGGAACCACAACCAACATCACCCATCAGTCCACGACCCCGTCCTGCCTGCCCCTGCCTTGGTGTCCCCATGGGACCAGCACTCGGGAGGGGTCGGTGACAAGTGACGGGACGTGAGGGCATGGCCGCATGTGGCGCCAGGGGAGGGTTGGATCGGGCGTCAGGAGGAATTTCTTCACGGGGAGGGCGGTCGAGCTTTGGAAGGGGCTGCGGGGGGAGTGGTGGGGTCCCTGCAGGTATCTGGGAGCTGTGGACGTGGCACTAGGGGACACGGGACAGTGCTGGGGCTCAGGTCAGCTTGTGAGCGCGAAGGTCTTCTCCGTGCCGGGCGACCCCAGGGGGCTCACCACGCGCTGCATGGGGACTCACCACCTCTTGGGGTGACGCAGGGTGGGCGGCTGGGACTTGGCGATCTTCAGCAGCACCCGCAGGGGGTTCAGCTCGTGGTGGGGGGGCTCCATCTCGGCCATCTCGATCAGCGTGATGCCCAGGGACCAGATGTCGGCCTTGTAGCCGTAGGGGTTCTCCTTGGACGTCTCACACTGCACCACCTCCGGGGCCATCCTGCGCACAGGAGTGAGGGGAAGGGGCCAAGCCTGCCCGTGCTGGAGCTGGCGCCTCCCTCTGAAACCAGCCCCAGGCTCCTTCCCCTCGGAGATCTGACCTCTGACACCCCCAGCGGGCTGTCACCCACCAGCAGCCCCACTCCCCTCCGTGCTATTGAGAAACCCAGCCTGGGACTGGTGCTGGGTCTGGCCGAGATGCTCCAGGGGTTGCAGCAGGAGCAAAGCTGGTGGTGAGCAGCCACAGAAGGCGCGGGATGCTCGGGACACCCCAAAACCCCACCATCCCCCCGGGATTTCCACCCTGCACCTACCAGTATGGGGTGCCGATGAAGGATGCCCGGCGCTGGATGGTGCTGGAGTTTTTCGCAGAGACGCCGAAATCGGCTGCAGCGCAGAAAGCGGGGCTTAGAGGGGACCCTCGGGGCAGAAACCACCCCCAGGGGGGTCCTGTCCTCACGTCCCCCTGGGGCTCACCCAGCTTGATGTCCCCATCGAGGGTGAGTAGGACGTTGCCGGCCTTCACGTCGCGGTGGATGATCTTGCAGCCGTGCAGGTACTGCAGCGCCAGCAGCAGCTGCTTGCACGCCGCTCGGATCTGCTCCTCCGTCAGGCCCTTCTCCAGCTCTGCCAGCAGCAAAAATGAACCCCGCCACTAATGAAACATGCCCCCCCTCCTGGCTGCACCCTGACCCTTCCTGCAGGGCCTACACCTGCCTCAAAATACTTCAAAATTTGCCAATCCCCCTTCCCACCCCTCCGACAGCCGCGCTTGTAACCCGGAGAGCATTTATTTACCCAAAATCGCTGCATCCACGGCCCCGCCGGGACAAAACTCCACCAAGATCTGTGGGAAAGAGCTGAGTTTTCCACCTAAAATCTGCAAGCGTGCCCTCGCCAGCCCCAAAGCCCCGTCCCCGAGGACGCTTCGCCCCTGCCGTGTCCCCGCTGCTCACCCAGAGCCGCCCGTCCCAGTAGAGCGCGTCCAGGAGCTTGGTGATGTTGGGGTGGTCGCAGCCCGCCAGGATCTCGATCTCCACCACGTAATCCTCCAGCTCCTCCTCGCTCGGTGTCTCGATCACCTTCGCCGCCGCCAGCGCCCCCGTTGCCTTGTTTTGTGCCTGGGGGAGAGGTTTTCCGCCTGCCCGACAGCACTAGGGGGGCACTGGGAGCGTGCCCGGGGGCTCTGGGCGCTACTGGAGGGCACTGGGGGGGAGCTGGGGGTCTCTCAGTGGCAATGGAGGGCACCGGGAGGTGCAGAAAGTGCTGGGGGGCGTTGGGGAGCTCTGGGAGCACTCTGGGGGGCTCGAGGCAATACTGGGGGGCACAGGGTTTGTATGCAAGGTGTTAGTACTGGGGGATACTGGGAGGGCTCTGGGAAGCACTGGGGGGCACTGGGATTGTACTACAAGGTGCCGGACAGCACTGGGGGGGTGCTGGGGGGGGGGGTCTCGGTGGTACTGGGTGGCACTGGAAGGGACCTGGGGGTCTCTAGGCACCAGTGGGGGACACCGGGAGGTTATTGAGGGTCTGTAGGCAGCACTGGGAGGCACAGGGATTGTACTATGAGGTACTGGGGGGCACTGGGAGGCCCTGCAGGTTTTAGGGGACATCTTAGAACTGCAGCCCACCCCAGCAGCAGCCTGCATGGGTTTGGGGCCGGGGGAAGAGGGGGATTTGCCCCATCCCTGCTGCCTGGTGCCCACCCCAGGTCACCGGGTGCTACAAGGAGGCATTCGGCCAACCCCCAAAAAAAAAGAGCCGGTGCCGAAGGGAAGGGGATGGTTTAGAAGCGGGGCCATTGTGCACCCCCAGCCCTGGTGCCGGAAGGCGGCTGCTGCTGCTTTGGGGCCGGAGAGCAGCAAATCGGGTTTCCTGCCTCTGCACCGCGGTGGCAGCGATGGTGCAGGAGGAAAACATCCCTGCTGCGCCCCACCGCTGGAACGGGGGCGGCGAGCGGTGGCCCGTGGGGACCCAAAACGGGGCTCCCCCCACGCCAGGAGGTGTGGATGGGGCTGCACTGAGCCAACGCTCAGGGACATGCACCCTGCCACCCCCTGCTAGAAATCTGGGGCCATTTCAAAGGTTTCTGGCTTGTTGCATGATGGCGATGAGCTCCGCGCTTGATGGAGCACGGAGGATGAAAAAAAGAAGAAGAAGAAAAAGAAAAGAAGAAGAAAAAGAGAAGAAAAAAGCGCGTTTCCAGAATCCTCGGGGACCGGCGGTGGTTTTTGGCTGCTCATTTCCCCCCTACCTTGAAGACCTTGCCGAAGGCCCCGTCGCCCAGCTCGCCCAGCACCAGCCAGGCCTCCTCGGGGTCGACGTCCCGCTTGACATGCTCGCACCGCCTCGGCTTCTTCTTCTCCGGACCCAAGCGGAAAAGCCTCCGGAGGAAAGCCATGGGGCTGGGGGCTCAGGGGGGGCCGGCAGCCACCTCCATGCGTGGGGCCGGGGCGAGCCCCGGGGGGTCTCGGGCTCCCCTGCGAGGTGCCGTGGCAGCCCGCGCTCTTCCTGCCCCGCTCAGGAAGCGGCCTCGCGGAGGGCGCAGGATGTGCGGAGGCTGCAGGCGGAGGCTGAGCGGCGGAGGCCGTAGAGAAGAGGCTGCGCTGCCCCAGGGTGGGGGTTCGGGGTGTGTAGGGGCACCCAAGGGTGCTGCCTGCACCCGCCCCCTGCAGACACCCCGCTCCTTTGGGGGCTCCGTGCCCCCCCGTGCGCGGCTCCATCACCACGCAGCAGGTGTGCACGCATCCAGGTGCTCGTGCCGACGGGTCCCCTTGCCCCCAAGCGTTTTGGGGACATTAAAAGCAGGCTTGCTGCTCTGACAACACCCCCCCCCTCACCGAGCAGGGTGGGTTTGAGGCGCCCACCCAAGGCCGTGGAGATGGGATGGAGCCACGGGGAGCCCCCCCGGGGCGGGGCACAGAATTGGCCGGGCAGGGCTGAAACAGTGCCCAGAGGAGTGGGGCAGCCCTACAGGGCGCCATGGGGGTTTCCTCAGGCCTCACGGTGCTAATTGGTTTTAATCAATTAATTGCCGTCGTTAGTCACGGCATCGTTAAGTGACATAAGGGAGGTGACCGTGAGGGGGGGACAGCTCGGGGGGGCCCCAGGGCCACAACAAACGCACTGGTGGCTGCTTACACCCCAAGGGGGTGTGGGCGCATCCCCTTCACCCCCCCAGACCTGCTTGCACACCCAGGCAAAAGCTTTTCCTTCCCAGAGGAAAAGCCAGCAGCCAGGCTTTCACTTTGCACTTCTAATTTTCCTTTTCCTTTTTTTGCCTTCCTTTCACTTCCCTTTTTTCTCTTTTTCCCATTTTTCCTTTTTTTTTCTTTTTCTCTTTTTTCTTTTTCCCTTTTTTCTTTTTTCCCTTCTTCCTCCTTTTTCCCTTTTCTCTTTTTTCCCTTTTTCCTTTTTTCCCTTCTTTCCCCCTTTCCCTTTTTTCCCTTTTCCCTTTTCCCTTCCTTTTTCCCTTTTCCCCTTTTCCCTTTCTCCCCTTTGCCCTTCCCCCTTCTTTTTCCCCTTTTCCTTTTTCCCCTCCTTTTTCCCCTTTCTTTTTCTTCCTTCCTTTCCTTTCCTTTCCTTTCCTTTCCTTTCCTTTCCTTTCCTTTCCTTTCCTTTCCTTTCCTTTCCTTTCCTTTCCTTTCCTTTCCTTTCCTTTCCTTTCCTTTCCTTTCCTTTCCTTTCCTTTCCTTTCCTTTCCTTTCCTTTCCTTTCCTTTCCTTTCCTTTCCTTTCCTTTCCTTTCCTTTCCTTTCCTCCTCTCCCCTTCCCCTTTTTTCTTTTTTCCTTTTTCCTTTTTCCTTTTTCTTTCTTTTCCCTATTTTTCCCTTTTCCACTTCTTTCTCTTTTCTCCTTTTCACCTCTTTTCCCTTATTTCCATTCTTTTTTTTTTTCTTTTTCTCCTTTTTCCCTTCTTAATCCCCCCCCTTTTCCCCTTATTTCCCTCCCCTATATCCCCAGCAGACCATGGCAGGACCCCGGGGTGCTCTGCCCAGGGCTGACCCCCAGCACCTCTCAGCACACCGACGACCCCAGCGCTGCCTCGACCCCTCCCCAGCCGCTCGCTGCTTCCCCCGAGCACAGCGGTAAAAACCCAAACCCACTGGGGGGAGATTTTCCCTCGCGGGCTGGCCCCCACCGGGGGGGGCTCAGCCTTAAATTCGGTGTTTCCCAGCCTGACACCGGCCCCTAGCTGCACATTTGTCGCTCCCAAACCCATCGCGAGTCCCAGGAGGCTTCGCACAAGGGGAAACTGAGGCACGGGGCGGGCAATGCGATGCGGGGCCCTGACCTCCTGCCGATACCCCCCCCCCCCCCCCCCCACATGAATAGAAACCGGAGCCGGGAATAGAAAGCAGAGGTTTGGGGTTTTTTAGCTCTTTTTCGCCATAACACACTGTATTATTGGGGTAATTTTGCTGCCCCAACTTCCTGCCGCGGTCGGGGCGACGCCGCCCGGATCTGCCCCGGCATCGCCGCGTCCCAGCGGGGCTCAGCACCGGGGGGTCCCGGGGGGGGGGGGGGGGGGGCAGCGTGGGGGCGAGGTGCTCCGGCTGCGACACGGGGGGGGGGTGGGGGGCTTTAAAGTCCCCATCCCAGCAATGAGCGTTCACCCCGGGAATAAAAACAACAACAACTTTTATTCCAATGGCACAGGCTGGGGGCTGCGGGGTGGGGGGAACCAGGGCCGGGGGGCCGCACTTGCCCCCCCCCCCCCCCAATTTCTCCCCTTTTGGTGAATCTCACGGGAGGCCCCTCGCGAGCAGGGGGGGGGACGAGGGATGGCTTTCGCTCTGACTGCTGCTGAGTCAAGCCCAAGGGGGAGCGTTCCTGGAACGAAAGGGTTAATGTCACACCCAAAAGCCCCCCCCCCCAGGTCCCCCCCCTTTCCCTCCCCCCGGGCTCAGCCTGCTTCTCCCTCTCCCCCCACCCCACTGCCTTTTGGGGGGTCTCAGCCCCCCCCCCCCCCCCCCCCCCCGTTGTCCCCTGCCCAGCGGCTCCTTTGCCCCTTTCCTAGCCCAAGGTGTGGGGGGGGACAGGAGCGAAACGTCCCCGTCCCCCTCGACCCCCCCCCCCCCCCCCGGTTCTGCTTTTTCTGGCTGTTTGGCCCCAAATGAGTCACCGGGGGATTTTTATTTTTTTTTTGGGGCTCTTTCACAACCCGGCGGGGGGAGATTCTCGGCCGGGATGCCGAGGGGTTGAGCACCCATGGGTGCTCCAGCGGCTCCCATGGGTGCTCCAGCAGCCCCCCCCGCCCCCTGTTTGCAGGTGGAGGGACCATGACACCCGGGCTGGGGACCAAGGACAAGGCATGGTCCCTCTCGGTGGCACGGAGCCGCCGTCCCTGGAAAGCAGCACCCAGCACCGGAGCGGTGCCGGGGGCTCGCTCCCGCTTTACCGGACGGTCCCAGCCCCGGGGGTGCAGGGGGGGGACACGTACCGGTGGCTCGGTCCCCATTTCCAGCCCCAGAGGGACACCGGGCAGGGACAACGCACCGGTGCCAACTCACGGCCGACACACCGAGCTGGGGGTGCGAAGCCACCCGGGGAGCGGGGGGGACAAGGGCCACGCGCCCACCGGCACCCAGGGTACGGGGACCCGGCCCCGGTGATGTCCCCAATGCCCCGGGAGCATCACCGGGACTGGGGTTGGGGGGGGGGCTGGAGCCGGAAAGTCCGGCACAGTCATACAGCGAGGTGCCGGCTGCCGGTTGGCGAGAGCCCCGAAAAGCCCGTCCGTTCCGGTAAGGAAAGAGTCAATCGCACACGCACACGCAGAGCCACACACGCCACTTCCCTGAGTGGGGATGAGTCATCCTCAGCCCTTCATCCCCGTCCCAGTAACACCAGCAGCCCCACAGCGCTCTTCCTCCGGCCGCCCATGAGCCGCTCGGCCTTCGCCTCCTGAACCGGTGAGTGCCGGGGGGCACCGGGCTGGGGGAGGGGGGCACCGCGCGGCCCCCGGCCCACGGGCACGCCGCGTGGGGCCGAACACGAGTGGGCTCCGGGCACGGAGTCCCGGCGATGAGCCCGGAGCGAACCCAACGGCACCGAGCCCCCACTTTTTGGGGGCTGCCCCCCCCCCCCCCCCTCGTTTTGGCGAGGGGCTGGGGTTGGGGTGGTGGCGGGCGGTGGGCACGCGGCGGTGGTGGGCGCAGGGTGGCAGCGGGCCCGCGGTGACTTCACACGTTACTCACCCGCCTGGCACCGGGCCCGCGCTATTCCCGGCCGTGACGCCCCCGGCGTTCGCCCCGGCCGCCGCCGGTCACCGGGAATTTGGGGGAGCGTGGCGGGATCACGGGAGCATCCCGCAGGCCTTCGACCGGGAAGCGCGGTGCCGCGGGGGGCACCGGAGTTTGTTTGTCACAAACTTTCCTGCTTTGCTACAGCGCAGCTTTCCCGCGCCCGTTTTCTTCTTTGCCCCCAAAGTGGCTGCTTTTTGCCCCAAAAGCCCCCGGCCCCCCCTGCGCTCGGGGCAGCCGCGCGCCGGTTTCCTGCTTTTTTCGCAGAAAGGGAGGAAATCGCGTCAGCCCCGCCGCGCTCGCAGTGCCGGGAACCGGGCGTGAGCCGGGAAATCACAGCCGGGGCCCGGGCTGTGCACGCGCACGTTCACGCGTGTTTCTGCATGTGCACACGCGTGGCTGCGCGCACCCCACACGGGCACAGCGTGTGCCTCGCGGCACCCACATGTGAGCACTGGCACGCACATGTGTGTGCTCAGCTGGACCCGCATGCACACGCTTCTACTCACATGCACACACCTAAACTCACACGTCTATACTCACACGCATGTGCCTGTACTCACATGCACACACCTATATTCACATGCACACACCTATACTCACACTCACACCTATACTCACATGCACACACCTATGCTCATATGCACACGCCTCTACTCACGTGCACACGCTTCTACTCACACGCACACACACCCACACTCACAAGCACACACCTATACTTACACACACACGCATGTCAGCACATACCTGCACACATGAGCACGCTGGCACATGTGTGCCCAGCCAGGCACACGCGTGCCCAGCCTGGCACACGCGTGTACAGCCCCCTGGGCACGCGCCCAGCTGCACCCGCACCCACCCACCGCGATGGACGACCCACCTGCATGCACCCACCTGAACACACGCGTGTGCACACACACACATGTGTTCACACACACCTGCACACACGCACTGAACACGCCTACACACGTGTGCACACGCACGAAGCCGCGCACACACGCACATACACTTCCCCCATGCACACACGTGCGCAAACATTTACCCCCACGCACCCCCTTGCACACGCGTGTTCCCCGCGCCCTCCCCCCCCTACGCACGCACGGGCGGCAGGACTACAACCCCCAGCGTCCCTTTCGCCAGCGGGGACGAGCAGCGAGGCCGCCCAATCGGCGACGGGGGCGTGGCGGCGCCGCCCAATCGGCGGCGGGGGCGTGGCGGCACCGCCCAATAGGCGGGCAGTCACATGGCGCGGCGGCGGCGGCGGCGGCGGCGGCGGGTGAGCGGCACCGGCACCGGGACCCCCCCCCCCCCCCGGGGCTGCCCCCCCCCCGAGCTCGGAGTATTCGGGGGTGACCGCCCGTTCCCCCCACCCCCTCAACCCCTCCACCGCCTTTTGTAAAATTTTTTAACCATTTTCGGAGGGTTTTCCCCCAAAAGTTGGCGCTGGGCAGGGAGGGGCAGGCGGGGGGGGGGGGGCAAAATTAATTATTTTTTTTGGGGGGGGTGTGAAAGATGTGGGGGGGGGGGAGAGACCCCGGTGGGCGACCCCATGGCGCGAAGCATCCCACTTGCTCCTTATTTGGGTGGGGAGCGAGAATTTGGGGGGATATTGCCCTTTTTCCCATATTTTGGGGGGGGGGGGGGGAGGGAGCAGCGACGACTGGGGGGGGGGATTGGCGATCTGGGGGGATCTTGCCCATTTTCCCCATTTCTCACCTTTTTCCCCCCCCCTCGGCAGGGCTCACCGTGAGGGCGCCGCCGCTCCCCGCATGGAGGACAGCCGGGAGCAGCCCCCCGGCCCCGCCGAGCCCCCCGCCACCCTACACAGCCCGGGGGCCACGCCGCCGCCCCCCGCCCCGCAGCAGCCGCCCCCCGTTTTGGGGCAGACCCCCGGGCACGAGCCTCCCGCGCCGGCCTCCGACGGGGTGAGAAAGCGAGGAGGAAGAGGAGGAGGGCGCAGTTCCCGGTTTTGGGGGGAAAAAGAGCAAAATTGGGGTGCCGGCGCAAAGCCCGATGGAGGCGGGGGGGCCCCGGGGGTGTGGGTCCGGTGGGTTTTAGGGTTTGTGGCCCCGCGGCCGCGCCGCTCCCCGGCGGCCTCTGTTTAAAAACGAGCCTCGAAATAGTTCGGCCGTTGAAACGCCGCGGCTGTCACAAGCGGTTAAAAGAATAGAAAGAAGAAGAAAAAGTACTTTGGGAGCCGAGCAGCTGCTTTGCCCAAAAATAGCAACAAGTTTTATAACTCCGGAAAATGTAGAACAAACAAACGAGAAACATTTTTAGCTGAGAAAGGAGGCGGGGGGGTAAGGGGGGGAGGGGGGGGGGGGTGGGGGACGGAGCAAGAATTTCTGCCCTTCTGTTTTCCTGGAAGCCGGTCCTCGTGTTCTCGCGCGGCTCCAGCGCTTTGACCAACTTGGCCGCCTGCCCGGGCTGCCGAGTAACGAACGGAGAGCTCAGAAAATGCCCCCGGGCTGCAAAGGGAGGGGCGGGGGTGGGGGCTCCTGCCCTGCCTCAGTTTCCCCTCCAGGACCTTTCTGTGCCCCCCACCCCGGGCTGCGGGGTCCCTCCTGACCGCTGTGTCCCCAGGAGCCGCCGCTGCCCGAGGATGGCCCCGAGCGGCCGAAGGCGTCCGAGGAGGACGCGGTGGCCAGCGGGGAGAAGGAGGAGGAGGAGGCCTTCCTCGTCAGCCTCTACAAGTTCATGAAGGACCGGCACACGCCCATCGAGAGGATCCCCCACCTCGGCTTCAAGCAGAGTACGGCCCCATGGGGCAGGGGGGAGGCTTTTGGGGGGATTGAGGGCTCGGAGCGGGGCCGGCGGGCGCTGTGCCCTGCTGACGCCTTCTCCTCTCTTCCCAGTTAACCTCTGGAAGATTTACAAGGCGGTGGAGAAGCTGGGGGCCTACGAGCTGGTAAGCGGCTGGGGAGCACCCACGGGGGCCGTCCGGGGGTTTGGGCAGGGGTTAACCCGTCCCCACTGCAGGTAACGGGGCGACGGCTCTGGAAGAACGTGTACGATGAACTCGGGGGCAGCCCCGGCAGCACCAGCGCAGCCACTTGCACCCGGCGCCACTACGAGAGGTAGGGGGGCAGCGGCCCCGCTCCGTGCCTCAGTTTCCCCTCCCTGGGATTCGTCCGAGGCCGGCGCTCACGGCCGCCCGCTCGCCCCGCAGGCTGGTCCTTCCGTACGTGCGGCACCTCAAGGGCGAGGACGACAAGCCGCTGCCCCCCAGCAAGCCCCGCAAGCAGTACAAGGTCTCCAAGGGCGCCGAGACGGGCGAGAAGAGCAGGAGGAGCAAGAAGGAGAAGGGCCGGGAGCAGGTGCGCAGCCCCATGGGGCTGGGATGGAGCGTGGGAGCAGCCCCCAACCCCCTGGAGACCTTTCCTCCATCCCAGGCACGTGGGAGGACGTGGAAGAGCTGGGGCAGGAGGAGAGCAGAGGACTGAGCCTCCAGCAGTGGAGGACACTGGGGGGGAACCCAGTGGGGTGGGCGGGGGGCCCAGCACCCCCACCCCAATTTCCCTTTGGTTGCAGATGCCGCCGGAGAAGGCGAAGCCTGAGGCTGTGGCCACCCCTGGAGGCAGCAAGGAGGAGCCGGCGGAGGCCCCGGAGCGAGGCCGACCGGCCGAAGGACGCGCCAGCCCCGCAGCCCCAGCGCCAAGCCCCTCAGCGGGGTGTGCAGGCACCTGCAGAGCCCACGCCGAAGCCTACAAACGCCTCTTCTCCAGCTTTTACTCCAAAGGCAACCACCCCATCATGTCCCCGCTGGCCAAGAAGAAGCTGCTGGCCCAGGTGAGCAAGGCCGAGTCCTTGCACTGCCACAAGCGCCACTGCCCAGAGGGCCGGCGGGGGGCGAGCGACGCTCACCCCAGCACAAGCCCCGAGCCCCCCCGGCCAGCAGAGGAGCGGAGGAGCCCGGAGCCTCCTGGATTTAAGGATCCATCCCGAGGCAGCAGGAGTGAGGTGGGATCCGTCCCCAGCGCCTCCCCAGGGGGGAGAGACAGCCAGCCCTACCCCAGAGCCGAGGAGGGGGGCCCCGCGCCCGCCGTCTTCACCGGCTACTTCCACGCCTACCACAACAAGGTGCTGAAGCCCGTGAGCTGCCACCCCCTCGGGGGCTACTTCTCCAGCTTGAAGGATTTTTTGGAGCCGCAGCCGGAGGACACGGAGCAGCCCCAAGACCTGCGGAGCAAAACGGGGCAAGCGTGGAGCGGGGAGGGCCCGCGGGCGGCCGCTTTCACCGCTGTTAAATCTTGCCGGGTGCCCCCCGGGGCCGGCTTCGCGCCACCGACGCAGAGCCCCACAGTGCCGGGGGGCAAGCGGAGCCGGGAGGAGGAGGCTTTCGGCCCCGGCAAGAAGCTGCGGGCTGTGTCCCCCTTCGTCAAGGAGCCCGAGGGCAGGGACAAGGGCGCTGGCTCGCCCAGGGGCCAGCAGGTGCTGGCCAAGCCCAAAGCCATCGTGCCTGGTCCCGCCTACACCGCCCCGCTGCCCGCCGTGCCTCCAGCCCCGGACGTTTACAAGGGAGCGATGCTGCGGTTCCCGGTGAGCTTCGCCAACCCGCTGGAGCACCTCAAAACCCCGGCGGCGCCGCTGATGCCGTCCCTCTCCGTCAACCCCTTCGTCATCCCTGCTTTCCCCAGCCCTTTGATAGCCGCCTCCACGCAGCCCTCCGACCTGTGCCGGCCGCTGGCGACCGGCCCCGGGCACTACCCCACGTCCTACGAGAGCTCGCTGCAGCACCGGCTCTACCCCGTGGCGACGTGGCACAGCCAGCCCACCTACGCCACCCCGCACGCGTCGGCCTTCCACCGCAATGCCAAGCTGTAGGGTTTTCGCCCCGATCCGGACCGGCCTCGTCCTCGCAGACAGGTGGCCGTGGGGGTGCCGTGGTGGCCGGAGCCCATCGGCGCTTCAGAGCCGCCACGTCCCGCGGCAGAGACGAGCTGAGCTGGACCGTGTCGTTTTTACTTCTGATCTTAGAGCTGTTTGTATCTGCCATCGTTCGCCGGTGACTTAACTTCCAGTATCACAAGGTTATATATATATTATATATATATAAAAAAAGGGAGCAAAGTGAGCTGCAGGTTTCTATTTTGTTAGAGAGGCCGTGCCCCGTGCAGTTTCACGCGGCCAATGCCGAGAGGAGGCAGAGCCGAGCAGTGGCTGTCCGCCATCTCACCAGGATGCTCTGTAACTCCCTGGGTACACAGCCCCTTCTCACTCCTAGGAAGCAATGCAATTTTATTTTTAAACGACGTTGCCTTGAGCAGGGGGTTCCTGAGGTTGTTCAGGGGCTCGGGACCGCGGCAAAAGCATCCGTGAGAAGCGCGCCGGCCGCTCCGCTCGCTGCCGCCACGCACCTCCAACAGCCGGAAGGGCTGAGCCGGTGGCAGAAGGCAGCATCCCAAAATAAAACTGGCTGGATGGTCCCAACCTGGCGGTGTTTGGGGTGTCCTTGATTTCTGGGATTTTCGGGGCGGGGCTGGGGGGGGACCAGCCTCACCCTTGCAGGTGTTTTGCAACCTGTGGGGAACAGGCTGAGACATACCTGTGGGGCTTCCCCTGTCCGGTGGGGAAGGAGGGGTTTTCCTGCGTTGTTTTTGGCAGCTTTTTCCCAGCCCCGGGGAATTTCAGCTGTTTCCTGGAGCACCCGTGTGCCCGGCTGCGGGTGCCGTAGGGCTGAGGGCAGCGCAGTGATGGCACCGCAGGGAGGCCTCCTGGCTCTGAAGCGCTCCTGCATGGCTGAGAACATCTGGGAGGGGACAGATGGACAGGCAGGCAGGCAGGCAGCACCTTGGACGTGAGCTGGGGAAGAGAGGAGCACGCTGGTGGTGGCCAGATGGCCCAGGACAACTCCAGAGGAAGGAGCAAACCCGCACAGACCTGCACAGCACATCTCCAGCTGCTTTCTGCCTGCAGGAGCTCCTGATGAGCCATTGCAAACGACCTGAACTCTTTATGGGACCCTCAGGACTCATTTCTCTTGTGCCAGCTACTTCCCACGAGAGCAGCTGCTGACTGCGATCCTGGCGCCTTGCTGTGAGCCGTGGAAAGGGCGGCGAGCCGGTGGCACTTGCTCATCCCCAACGAGGGTAACGGCTTCGGGTGGAGAAACGGAGCAGCAGCAGTAAATCGGCTTTGAAGGACCACTTCTGCTGCTTCCACAGAAAGCAGAAAAAGAGCTAAAGTTATCCCCAAGCAGTGCTGGTCACTGGGATGCCTTTAGGGTTAGACTTGGTGAGAGGAGTCGTCATCGCTGCTGAAATAGGGAGCAGCTTTCTGCAGCATCGTGGAGCCAGCCAGTTCTGGGTCCTCCAGCCTGGACGTCAGACGCACGCTGCTGGCTGCCCCGGCACTCCTCGTGCCCCAAGTGTTGCCACCAAAACGCGTACAGCTCTGTGAGCCCCAGGGCTCGAGTGCTCCCTCAGAGCTGCCGCACTCCCTCCGCACGTGGGAGCGAGGGCACCGGGGCGAAATGGGAGACGCCCCATCCCTCAGCCTTACTGCAGCAGGGAAATTGTGACTTGAAGCCTAGGAAAGACAGCTGGGCTGCTCGAAAACACGGCAGGGCGGCAGCTGACCAAGCTTTTAGGAGCCGTGCACGTGCTTCTGTCCGTAGGTCTCTCAGTTGAAGTTCATCCAGGCTGCGTTTTGCCCCGATCCGTCCCCGGGGGGACTGGCAGAGCTGCGCCCCGTGGCCACCCCTCACCTGCAGCAGGTCACGGTGTCCCTCGCGCAGCCGCGGTGCAGGAAGCAAGCCGAGACCCAGCCGGTCCCCGCTTGGTGCTGGCTCCCGTCGGAAAGGTCCACGTGCTTTTTGGGAGGTGCAAGGCCACCTGGGGAAGAGAAAAAACAGTAGGAGGTGGTGCGTTTTGCACCTCGGGGCATCCAGTCCCCTCTTTAACCAAAGCGAGCCCCCGACTTGGTGCAGGTAGCAGCGGTTAGCAGCAGGGCTCGGAGCAGGACCAGGGTAAAGTCAGGAGAGCAATGGGTCCGCAGCCGCCTGCTCAGCTCGGCGCTGCCTGGCCTCCCAGTTACAACCCCGAGGATATTTGGATACAACCTCCCCTGGCAGAGGTTTTGCCCGGACTGAACCCAGATGGCTGGCAAAGTAAAACCTTGCCAACTTTTCCACAAAACCCCAGGGAAAAGAGGTGAGGTGAGGCAGGCCCTGGGTGCGGCAGGGCTTGGGAGAGCGGTCCAGTGAAAGGGCAAAACTCACGATCATTGCTCAGCACCCTCAAGACCTCTACTCACCAGCGTTGGGGCGCGAAGTCCAGTGCACAAGAGGCAATAGCGAGGCTCTGAAGGCCACGTGAGGTCCCCGAAAGCTGGACAGCGTCTGGAGCGGGTACACGGACAGCGCAGGAAGGGTGGGACGAGCCTCGTGCCATCTCCCTCCTCTCGCGACGAGCAAACCCAACCGAAGGTTGAGATGTTTATCCCCTGCGGCTTTCCAGGCTCCCCGTACCGATCACCCTTCCTCTGGTCGCTGTCTCAGCTCGGCAGAGCCAAAAATAGGGCCTTCTCACGAGCCAGCGGGATGAGGAAGTGAGCGGAGATTTCGGAAACGTGCCTGCAGCGGGGTGGGGAGCGCAGGGCTGCCCCGGCACCGCAGAATCCCATTCACAGGCTCGTGCTCCCTGGACGCACCTCGGATGGCGCTTCACACCCCACATCCCTCGGGGGAAGCGAGTGTTGAGGGCTCAGGGCCGTAGCGTTGGGCACAGGGATTAGCCCCAATAACCACAGAGAGTCCCCCAAAATCACAGCCCTAAGCTCTGTGCTGTGAAAGCACCCCCAAGAGCCCAGTGACAGCCCCAGGGGCATTGCTGGTCCTGAGCCCCAGCAGACACAGGCCCTGGGAAACCACCTTCGACGTCCCCAAACCCAGCCTCACCTCATCCCCTGGGCACCCATTTTGGGGCTCAGCACCTTTGCGGTGCCCTTTCTGCAGCTTCCCCCATTTCAAGCACAACCTGCTCAGGTCCCCGGTGCTTTCCCCTGCTTGGTAGTGCTGAGCCCCCACGTAAGTCAGGCCTTTTTCAACCAATTCAAATATTCCAAAAGTAGAAGGGAATTTCTACCCGGAGGAGGGACATACGGATGGATGGCAGTGGCAGGAGGAGCCTCCCTCCTTGCTGCCCAGCCTGCTCCCAGGACCCACAGCATGAATTTTTCCCTGCCTGCACACTGCTTTGTCTGTCTGTGCACCCGTGGCGAGAGAAATCAGAGAAATTAGGCCCTCAACAGAACTGGTCTCTTCCAAACACCCAGAACACCCAACAAGCCCACAGCTGGGCTGCCACCAGAGCTGCTTTTGGAAGAGACAGGTACAACGAAGTCAGTAAAGAAAAAAAAAAAAAAAAAAGATTTATTAAACAGCAACAAAACCAGAAAACATCCCCCTAGTTTGCTACAGCCGGAACCAGCCCCCGGTCACCACGGGGCTGCTCCTCTCCCGTCCTGCAGCCTTGTTGGGTCTTCCCACGGTCCTGGCCGAGGGGCCCCGGGGTCCCTACGGCTTCTGGCTGAGCGTGGGCCCCGCCGCGGCGATGATGGAGGAGCTGGCCAGGCTGCTGCCCAGCGTTATCAGCGTGGTGCCGGCCCCTCCCGGCAGCACGCCCTGGGGCAGCAAGTGTCTGTTGGCCAGAGCCTCTCTGGTGTGGATGATGGTGCTGCCGTCGTCCACCACAGAGGGAACCCTCCCCAGGGTCTCCATTGTCCCCAGAGCGTGGCCGAGGGCCGAGGCGCTCTTGGTCAGGCTGACCTTCTCCCCGAGGTGCCCGAGGTGCCCGTCGCCCTTCACCGCGGCCAGCGTCGAGGTGAGGATGACGGTCTTGGAGGCGGTCTGCAGGACGGGTCCCACCTTCGAGTGCACCAGGCTGCCGGGAGGACTGGGAGTGCCGGCCAGCGGGGAGGTGGCGAAGGTGACGGCGCCAGTGGGAGAGCTGGCGGACGAGGAGGAGGAGGAGGAGGAAGGCTGGATGCCTGGCAGTTTGAGGGGGACTGAGGTAGCCTCACCCATCACGGACTTGGTGAGCGCAGAGAGCTTGGCGTCCGACATGACGTACAGCGTCTTCATGGGGCTGGCGCTGGTCACTGCAGGGAAGGGGAGAGCGCGGTCAGCGGCCGGGGGGACGAGGTGCCCACCCCGAGCTGAGCCCCCCCGGCAGCACAGCTGTAGGGTTTCAGGCTGAAGAGAGAGAACTTGCCTCGTTTTGTCATCCACAACAAACCCCAGTGCTGTCACAGCCTGGGCAGAGCACTGCAAGGAAACCCCAAACCTGCCAGCTCCCTTCCCGGACCTCTCAGACCCCACAAAAAGCCTCTCTCTTCCTTCAGTGTCTCACCCAACACAGTCCCTTCCCGTGGGCACGGGACCTTGTGGCTCTTTCTTGGCCAGGTACATGCCATCCTACCCTCCGAGCTGCCACAAACACGCTGAGCTCACGCTGCTCCCAGCGGCCTGGCTCAGGGCAAGCTCTCGCTCGGCTCAGGCATCTCCAGCTCCATCCCACCAGCAGCGAAGGCAGACGCTGCCGCAGGTGCTCGGACACTCACCACACTCCACCTTTGGGCAGCTAAAAGACATCAGGCTTCCCAAAATGAAGCCCTTGGTGCTCTGAGGCAATAGCTGAGGTTGCGCGCGGTGGTTACCCCATCCAAGCCTGCTCCCCGGCCACATCTGGGGTTACCACAGCCCAGAGTGCAAGGGGGGAGGGAAGGAGACGTTTCTGCAATCTGATCGCTGGGGTCAGATGCGCTCAGGACATTGAATAAAGCCTGGAGACCTACTGCTGGTTAAAGACGATGCTGACCAGAAAGACCCCGACCTGGAGAAGCCCACGGCTCGCTCCTGTGGTCACCCAAGGCCACTTGCTCTGTCCCCCAGGAGCCCACATCGACGAGCAGCACAGCAGCAGTGCTGGCTCACCCGAATCGCACCACAGCTCCGACACAACGGTGTCAGAGACGTATCGCGGTGTCCCTCACGCTCTTCAGCGGCAAGAGCTCGCCACAAGCTCCGCCAGCAGCGTGGAGCTCTCCAGATCAGGGTGCCAGGCTCAGGCACGGAGGACACAGAGCGAAGGCTGAGGACTGACTGTCTGACCAGGGTGGGGTGCTGACCCCACCGTCCTGGAGGGGATGAGAGAGGCCAAACGTGCAGCGGCACAGCAGGAACAGGAGGGTAAAACCGCTGCACAGGCTGGGAAGGGGCACAGAGACATGACGATGCTGTCGGGCAGCAGCACACACTGCTCCATGAAAGCAGGCTCCCTGAAAGCTCCACGGAAGATATTCCGGCTGGAATACCTTCTGTGCTAACACCCCAGTCCGCCCTGCTGCTCTGGCAGCTTTGCTGCAAACCGGTCCTCCCCCTGCACACAAAGCCAAAATGAACCTCAAATGAAAGCAGGTAAAGTTCTCCACGGATCTGACTTCATCCACTAGTTACGACCAAAAAGAACCCACCAAGAACACAACATAAAATGGCAAAGTAAAGCAAAACAAAACACAAGAACACAGAAGGATTAAGCCCAGTGCTTCTGCAGCTCCCTGTTGAGTCCTGGGGGAGACCAGCAGAGACTGGGGGGTCTGAGCCAGCGCCGACGATCAGTTATAGCTGGGTCTGACGCCTGCGAGGAGCCAACGGCACGGTGAAACAGCACACGCATCGGCGTGGTGCAGAGCAGCCTTGTTTGACCTCTGGAAAACTGGCACAGCTCCCCCGAACGTCACCCACCAGACCTGGGTGCTGAATACCTACCCGTCCTTCCCCTGGCTTGGCAAATCGGCTGGACCGAGGGAAAGGAAAACATTTCTGGCGTGGCTGGAGGCGGGCTCTGCTGTGCAGAAGCCTTTTGAGGATGCGACGGGCTGCATCATCGCCCTGTGGAGGTTTTTGATTTTTTTTTTTGTAGTGTGAGGCTACTAGCTGGGTATGCAATGTTTGTTCGGGTGTAATCGGATGGGTCTGCTCTCTCCAGGCAAGGTAAATAAACGTGGGCAGCAGGGAGAGTGCTTAGTGCTACCAGCGTGTGGTGGGGGCCCTACACACAAACTGAAGGTAATCCCCCGCTGCGTTCGGGCTCAAGTTTTACACCCCGCTCTTTGTCAGCTGCACGGAGCGAAATCAGAACTGCATGTACTCGTGCAAAGAAACCACAGGGGACCTAACTCAACGGAGGAGGAAAAAAAAAAATAAGAAAAAAAAAAGGCAACGGACTTAAAAATAAGCAGCATTCAGGCAGCTATTCCCCAGAGGGACTCCGCACACGTCACCCGGCAGGCATGGCTCCAAGCCGGCCTCCGCTCTGGCCCCCAGGCCGGCTGCCCGCGCCCCACAACTGCCATGCGCCTCACCTACGGGTGCTGCCGCGGCGGTCAGGTGGGCTGCGGGGTCGGCAGGAGCCATCTCTGCGCCAGCCTGGGCTTTGCTGAGATCCATCTGAGACAGCAGCTTGCCAGGAGAGGCGGCGCTGGAAGCTGGGGCGGCCAAGTTCCCAACTGCACCGTCTGGAGCCTGGAGGGGTTAAAGGAACGGAGAGCTGCTGGGAGCGGCCGCGGCGCTGCCAGGAGCGCCAGGACCCCAGGCGGAGCGGGGTTCGACCATCGCTGGGGGGGCTGCAGCCGTTCCTCAGGGCCTGCGCTGTCCCTCACCTCGAAATCAGAGCGCGCCTCCTCCCTGCGTCTTCTAGCCTTGCCCTCGCTCCCATCAGTCACGTCTAAACTCGAGGGAAAATCCACACCGAGAGACAATCCGCAGAGATCTGTCCTGTAAGGCGTGATGGCGCCGCTTACAGAGCCCAGCACTGTTGGCAGCGCTCGGGCTGGGACTGCCACAAACTTGTTCCCTTTTCCTGGAGTGGGGTGGCTCTGTCCCCACCGCGGGCTGCCAGGGAGGTCAGGCCTGCTCTCGTGCTCTCTGTGGCACCAGCGAAGCAACCGCCAGGAACTGGAGCTCACGCACAACTCCCACAGCACACAGACCTGCTTGTGAGAACAAGGCGCTGTTACCGCCAGCACCGGTGAAGTCCAGCAGACTGGAAACGGCACACACCAGACGAGCTCCCCGGGTGCCAGAGGAAGACTACAAGTCCTTCTGGTGTCCACCGGGTGTTTGCAGATGTCCACCACTGGGACAACCGGGCAGCTTGGATTCGTGTCCTAAGGCGCACGTGGCCTTCAGGGGCTGACAGGCTTCAGGCAACTCGCTCACTCTCCTCCACCACTGCCAAACATCGCCAACAAAGGCTTAGCTCCGGTCCGAGCCCTTCCTACCTGATGCTCGTGCAGGCCACAGCCTGCTCTTCCACGCCCTGCGCAGCAATTTGACGGTGCTCCATTCATTTTAACTCATTTCTGCCCCTGGGAGGCAAAAAGGTCAGACTCCAACAAGGGGCGGTACGTCCACCACCAGCACGGCTGGCTCCGGGCAGCACCAAGGGCTGGAGGCTCCTCGCTTGCCTCGTGCCATCTAGGTAAGATCCCTGCCCACAGCTCAAACCGTCACACCTCAGCTCGTAGCTCTGGCCGTTGCAATGTAAATGGTTTTCCGCCTCGTGGCGGGACAAGAGCACGATCCAACATCGGCATCGCTACATTTTACGGAGCTGCTATCGGGATACAACCACGCTGCAGAGAGGAACTCACGCAGAAAGCACCGCTCAAACCACGGTGGAACAGTTCCTTGAGAACAGGAGCTGAAGCTTGCTTGTATTTTCACTTTAAAGCCACCCAAACACTCTTCTGCTTTTCTTACTCTGCTACTCGCAGAAAACATTTGCGCCAAACTCCCCGGGAAGATTCCTCAGCCTCCCGCCTCCCCTGTAACGCCCGTGGGGGAAGGAAGAGTTACCCACTCAAACTGCACCTCAGCTGCTACAGGCATCGCCCCAGCCCCCAGAGTTTTAAATCACAGCCGATGCGTGGGCTTCACGCTTCCTGCACAGGCACAGTGGAGCCGTCAGCTGGAATTTCAAAGGAAACCCAACCAACAAAGGCTTTGGCTACCGCTGAAAACACAAGAGTTTAAGCTCTGGCATAATCCCCCCCCAGCCTTTTGTAAATTTGCTCTTTTACAGGAAGCCCCGGTGGATTACGTAATCCTATGTGCTAAAGGTACACAAGCTGATGTCAAGGGCTATAATTAGTTACAAAAACACACAGCTCATTCCATTTCCTGTAAAAGCCTGCTTTCAGTTTGCTTTTGAAGCAGCTCTCACAACCGACCTCACAATTAAGCGCTACCCTGAACACACAAGCTCAGCATTGTAGGTCCAAGCCGCAGCCTGCGACCAGCTATGCAGTTTTCTAGGATCAGCGAGGCAGTCTCAGGTGTCGCTGCCTTAAAACCCCAACCCACAAAGGAACCCACTAACCCTCGAGCAGTCCGTGCCAGGTCTCATTACACCTGGTAGCTGCTGATGGATTTTGAGTGTCTCAAACAGGTAACAAAGGGCACAGAGAGAAGCACGCCAGGTCTCGTGGTTTCTTCCAACGGCCTCTGAAGAGCCCAAAAACTGAGACTGGGAGCTGCGAGGCGGCACGACGTGACTCACCCTCTGCTTAGGCGGGAGCTGCACTGAGTGCCACTAGCTCTGCGTTTCCGAGCTCTACCTTAGCCGGCAGCAGCCCGGCTCTGCCAGCGCTCGCAGGCTCTGGTGCGCTACGAGGCGACTGGAAGAAACACAGAGAAGTCAAGGGAGGAAGGACGCGGATGCTCCCAGACCTTGGCTTTAACCAGCGGCAAACCAGGAGCCTGGGTGGAAACTACCGGCAACGGCGGATGCGAGGCCAGCTCTGAAGCAGCACGGGACAAACTAAGGACTCGTGGCCGCTGTTAATACTTACCCAGCTCCATCCAGAGGCTTCACCTGTAGACGATGCCTCCCTACACATCTCAGGGCTTTGAGCAACCCTGAACGACCTCGGCAGACAGCAGCAAGGAGCAGAAGCACGCTCCCTGCCTCCACGACACGAGCTGCCTCACTAACAGGGACCAGAACTGCAGGGCTTCACCTACAAGGCAAAGATTGCTCTGCGTCTCCTACACCAGCTCACCTGCCCCGGGCTGCGTTAGCGATATCGAGAGCAGGAAAACCCCACATGCAAGAGAACAGAGCCGCGGCCACGCCGGAGAGACCTTGGCATCCTCCAGTGCCTTCAGCACCAGCTTGTAGGAACTGGAGCTCGATCCCCGCAGCCCTCGCTCCGTGCTCACCCCACTGCCCAAGCGTTTATCACTCTGGGAATTTGTTCTCTTGGTCTTTAAATTCCTGTTTGCCTGCAAATGCCTGTCTCGAATCACTACTTGGCTCCTGCTGGGCAGTCAGTTGAACCCCGAAGTTTTTAGGCTGGGGGATGTTGCTGGCGCCTCTTTGTCCCTGCTCTGTGGGCTCCTCTGATGACCCCAAGCTAGCCCCCAGTTAATTCAAGAGCTCCTGGCAAGCTTCAAAGCTTTCGTTTACCTCCAAAGCTTGCTGCTTTGTTGTACTGTCAGACCCTCAACAGTTCAGTTTGTGGTTCCCTTCAGGCTGCTCATACAGAAATTGTTTCTGACCATCCCAGGTTCCCCAGGGCAGTGGTCATAGCCCCAAGCCTGCCACAGCTCCAGAAGCCCGTGGACAACGCTCTCAGACACAGGGTTTGATTTTTAGGGGTTCCTGTATGGAGCCAGGAGTTGGACTGCACGGTCCTTGGGCGTCCCTGCCAGCTTGGGATGGTTTTATGGCAGAGCCAGCCAGGTGCTGCCTCCCACACTGCTCATCCTCAGACAACCAGCCCTCCCTGCAAAGCCTCCTTCAGTCCCATAAGGCAGATTACAGGGCTGCCTGTCAATCCTGTGTCCCGCCAGGATAATGCCTACAGGAGAGGCCTGAGTGCTGCACAGCGCTGGAGCTGGGATCACGGGGAAGCCACCTGAGCTTGGGCTAAACCTTGCTGACGGCACGTTATGGCCACCACTCACCGAATGTCCCAGCAGGGCATCGGAACCGCTCTTTCTACCCTCACATTTACGGATCCATCTCCAAACTGGCAGTGGTTTAGGACAGAGCCCAGGGACACACCTGCAGCAAACGTACCGCGTCTGCTACCTCCAGGTGTCCGGGTGGAGAGGTCTGCGTTACAGTACCCAAGACCACTGCCTTCACCACCATGACAAAAAAAAACCCTCTCCAATTTCTTGTGCCCTCAACTCATCTGCACCAAGCCTCGTCCTGGGAAGCTGGGAGGCAGCCAGGACCCTTCCGAGACAGTACCTGGCACACCTCTAGCATGGGCACGGCAAAAGCATTTCCTTCTGTCAGCGATCCATCGCCACAAGGAGATCTGCTGTGAACAGACAACTTCTGAGCATGCACTGAGCACTTCATATATTGGTTTTAACAGCACAGCAGCGAGACGGGGCAGAAGCTGAGGTCCTGCAGCGGGAAAGACTCCAGCACCCTGACACCCGCTGTCACATCAGGGCACCTGAGAGTCAGGAGCAGCATTTCTGAGAGGAAGACACCATCAGACAGCACAGCCAGCCCACTCTCCTGCCTGAACAGACAGAGGACAGACGCTGCAGCAGCAGCCCTCCTCCTCCCACCAAGCCCTGTTACTGCCAAGAGAGCCCAGAGCCACGACAAGAGTTTCCATTCCGATGTCAGCGTTAGGAACTAGACGGAGGTTTCCTCGGTGCGGTACCAGCAGGACACCGAGTACAATCTCTGGAGGAGACGACCTTGCTGCTAACAGATGCGAAGATAACCCGGGTCCTCCGACCACCACCTTGCAAGGCCCCTCTCTGCACAGCCTCAGCAAAAGAACGAGGCTCAAACCCAGGAGAGATGCCATGACCAAGAACACTCTCCCCAGAACAGCCGTTCCTGCCCGTGAGCTTTCTCTGATCACAGCAAACACTCTCTCTAGGGAGGAGACGCCGAGGATTACCTGAGGGGCCTGCGTCTGCATCGGCTGCTCGTCGAGCTGGGGCTGCACAGCCCCCATCGCAGCCTGGCTGAGCGTGGTCACTCGGCTGGGCTGCCCACGCAGCGTCACAGTAATGGTCGTTGGGGCCTTCAAGCCTGGAAAACACAAGCGAGACGTCCCTGAAACACAGAACTGCAGGGGCCACCTTCACCCACGGGGCTGCATCAGGGGTCTCTTCCCAGCAGAGGAAGCTCACGAGTTGCTACCACACGCAGCTTTGCACAGCTACAGCTCAGAGCACCACAAAGGCGAAATAAACTCTGGAAACACCAGGCCTGGGGTGCTCCGGAAGCCTGCAGCGCTTGCTTGCCTCACCTGCCGCCTGGTTGGAGATCTGAGCCAAGCCAGGGAGGCTGCTGGCCAGCTTGGCCAGTCCCCCGTTGGTCAGCAGCTGGTGAATGGCCGTGGGTTTCCCGCTCGCCGAGGCTCCCACAGACAAGGAGGTGGCGACTGGGATGGTGCGGACGATCGTGCCCGTGCCTGTGGTGATGGCACTCAGGTTCTGGATCGGCGCGGGTGTCTTCACAGCTGAGTTCTGGAAGGGGAAGCAGAAGCACTGAGCACCTGGGAGGACTGGGGACGGTGGGATGGCACAGCCTCTCCCTCCCGCAGGAGCTAGAGGTCAGATGGAGAGTTTCCACACTTCATCCCGGTAGCCACAAGCAGGTCTACAAGAAGGTCAAGCCATCCCTTCCCATCTGCATGTACTCATTTCAACCTGAAAGCACAACTGGGAGAAAGGCTGGCTCCACTTCTACTGAGGCCTCTCAAACTGGAAGGATGGGGAGCACTGCCTGACAGGGTCACAGAAGGACACGAGGAGGACAGATTGCTGATCCTCCCCTCTCCATTCTCCAGACCCTTATTTATCAGCATTTTCTAGGTGGCTGCCAAGCCCACTTTTGAGTACAATTTCCCACAGCTCTGTTCCCTAGAACCAAGGCCTTTTACGGGAACCCGTACCCTCATCACCTGTCAAACTTTGGGCACATTATTCCAGCTGCAGTTCACACCCAGCACCACTCGTCTCTCCCGGTCCTACACCACGCATTATCTGGGCTCCAGCTCCCGCCACGTCACCCCCGTACTGCTTCCCTCCAGAGAGGGACCTCCAATGTTTGCAGGCTGTGTACCTGCACGGGTGACCCAGCAGCAGCCACGCTGGCAGGAAGGGCTGATGACTTGGTCCCGATGTCCTGCAGGCTGAAGCTCAGCCCTTGCAGCAGGCTGCTGGCAGACGCTGCTCCTAGAAAAGAGGAAAGAACAAAGAAATTAGTCCTGGAGAATTAACCACCATGAAATTCTAGGTCTGTCATGCAGCAGTGCCTGCAGAACTGTCCTTTGAAGAGCAGCATCCCAAGCAGCCCGCAGGGATGCTCCTAGTTACCCTATAAACACAGCCCAACACGTTTCACTGCTGCAGTGACCAACAACGCCATCTGTGAGAGAGGGAAGGCACGGTACAACTGGGCAGGAGCAGTCGTACTGCCAAAAGGAGGTCGTTTTTGGTATCTCGAGGCATCATTACATGAAAATGATGCAGTGAACGGGTCACTGAACCTTCAGCCTCATTTCTAGCATCCCTCTGGCCCTCCACGGGCTCTGAAGAGCAAAGCACTGCAAGCGCCACCTCAGCCACTGCAGGGCCGAACCCAACGCAACCAGTGAACGCAAGAAAGAGGATCCCCCGAATGATGTGGAACCTGGTTTACCTTTTACATTCACAAGAGACAGGTACCTTGGAGGGCACTGGCTGGCTGGGCCTGCATGCAGTGGGCGCTGCTGGCTACCAGCCTGCTCTGCAGGGCATGGAAAGCGCTGGGCGCCGTGCTGCTGGGGATCACGGCAGACGGAGCAGGGCTCATGGAGGAGGTTTCTGTTGCTGAGCTCAGCCTACAAAGCAAGCAGAAGAGAAAGGCACCTCTTAGTGATAAAATGGGCAACGCAAGATGGCTTCGACAGCACGCTGTCACCAACCTAGCGCAACCAAGCGGGGCTTCTGGAAGCGTAAAGTGGGGAGGCGATGAGCTAAAATAAAACAAAGCAAGAGACATTTCCCTGTGTCCACCACAGCGAGGAGCACCTGGGGCAAAATCTGTGCATTTCCAGATCAGAAGGAAGGTGCTGCAAAGGCTGTGCCAGCCTACACAAATGCAATCCACCTTGGAGTGAAAAATTTCCCATTAAAAACCTACTTCCTATCTGAGAACAGCTCTTCTTCCTCTCCCCATCCAGATCAGTCGGGGTCCAGTTCTCCAGGGCATGGTTTAAATTAAAATGGAAAACAGTGATGTGAGAGATTGTCAACACCACATTCGTTCCTCAGAAGAAATCCCAGTGGCCCGTTAACTTCAGAGCCAATATTGAGAATTCTTTCGCTATCTTTGGAAAAAAAATGCTCAACTATCAAAGAACGAAGACAACACTGAATTTTTGGCAAAGACAACGGCACAGTCATTCAAATGACGAAGATAAGCAGTCCTGCAGCAAACTTGGATTTGGAAAACCATACAGAAACGGCCCAGCAGCCACACCACCTTCCCCATCTGCCCATTTCCACCGTTCTCAGACTCAACCACCAGTTGACAAACAGTTTTCGAGAGCCTAAGTGTCTCCCATTCTTCGGAGAAATCCAGTCATAAGCAAGGTACCAGGAAGCTCCACGCACAGAACGCGCCACGCTGTGGTGCTTCATTCACACCTGCAGCCTCTCAAGGAGGTGCAGGGCTTACAAAACCAAAGCTGCACTCACTTGGAGGCGGTGAGCAGTCCGAAGGGCTCCTTCACACCTGACACGGACTGGCCGACAGCCATGGGGACCGGCTTTCCAGAGACAACTGCAAAAGAAAAAGAAGAAACCTAACTCTCCCTCCTCCATGAGGCTTGATGGATTCCCTGTCTCACGCACTACCCCCAGGCACAGCCCAGCGCTGCAGGCCACGGGCTCATCCTGCTCACAAGACCTCTTCTCAAGGAAACCTCCGCTGCAGCCATGAACACACGCTCGAGGCACCGCGCTACAGCAGGTCAGGAGTAGCGGAGAGAGCAGAGTTGTGAATAAAAACCAGAAAGCTGCCGTCGTCAGAGCGTGACGACAGGCAGGACTCAAGGAACCGGCTCAAAGTCCGACAGCAGCGGCCACTCAGGCCCTCACCACCAAACGCAATTCTCTCTCCTAAGCGTCACCTCCACTAATCCCCTCCTCCTACTCCTCACGGCACAGAGCTACCGCCTCCAGCGCTCAGTTAGGGTCTGGCTGGCTGCTGGAGATGGATTTTGTAAATTTTGTAAGCATTCCTTACAGACACTTTACAAAATACACAGGGATGCGGCGAGTCGCAATATTTGTTTATTGTGTCACAATATTTGTTTATCGCGGCCTTTGGGATACAACTGCGTTTGTCTCGTGCATTCCTCCTGCTCACGCACGGTAAGAGGGAATTCTCGTTTGGTTCGTGTTTACTTCTGCAACTCATTTCCTTTCTGTGGAAAGAAGTAAAGTTTGGAAAATTAAAAAAAAAAAAAAATTCCGGAAACCAGAGATCTTCAAAGCTGCCCGAAGATGAACTGTAACCCTACGGAAGGATGTGTATTTATTAGTTAATTTTCACATTTCAAAACAACCGCTAATTAACCAAGAAATCCTTCTAAAGGAGCACGGTTATTTCTCAGCTTGGAAAACCCTCCGATCTCCTAACACTTTGAACGGAGACGTTGACCTTCCAGCCCTGCACTGCACCGAGCTAGCGCTAAAAACGAGCACCAGCATTACATGTGTGGGGCTCTGAGCTCCAGAAGTCCTTTGCACGAGCACAGAGAGCAAGAAGGCAAAATCCTCCGAGTACAGGAGCGAGAGCAGCCAAAGCTTCTGCCCTCCTCACGAAGGCTCGAGGGGAAGACGACGGAGCACATCACCTCTTCTTGGACAGAAGGACCTCTGCAGCGCCCGCGGCAGCGGGTTTTCTCAGCCCCGCAGGCAGGAGAGGAGCTGGAATTTGTTAACACGCGTATGAAGGGCGAATTGTCCTGGACTTCAGGCCACTGCACAGCCCCAAGGGGCACTTGGCTGAATCGTGAAGTCCGAACACGCGGAGAGGTCTTCCAGAGGGAGGAACGTCGCCGTCATCCGTAAAGCAGGAGCGCGTTCCCAGGGAGAGCCTTGCTTCCGCTGCGGGGGACACGCGAGCAGGCAGCAGAACCGGAGACCCACACGACCTACGTGGAGCGAGGCTGTGCCAGGAGCGGCACCTCGATGCCTCCCAGGAAGGTACAAAATTCGCCTCGCAGCTCACAAGGCTGCCGTCAGGCGCCTCGCTGAAGTGCGCGACCCGAACTGCTACGGAAAACGTCCCGGCTACGCGCTGCCAGCCCCCACGCATCCCCTGCTACCCCCTAGAGCACCACATCGCACCTCGAGCCTCCGTCTCCTTCCTGCAGCTGCCTCCTCAAAAAGCCAAAAACCACAGCTCCCCTCCCCACCCCACGCCGTGCCCCGGAGGAGCCAGGCGCCGCCACGACCCGCTCTCTGCTTACGAAGCGGCTTTGCAATCGCAACTCACTTTCTGCCTGGGTGGTGAGGGGTGCTCCGTTCCCCACGCCCGCAGCATCTCCGTGAGAGACAATGGTCACCTTGATTTTGGCTCGTTTGGAAGTTTTGCTGCACTGGGTCGGGCTGGGGGTCTGATGCCTCTTCAGCTGCACGCGCACATCGTCTCTCTCAGCCCCTTCCGAGTGCTCTGAGGAGACTGGAACTAGGGGACACAGAAGTAGCTTTTTGAAACCGACGGCCGATTCCTCGAGGTCAGTGCTGCTCCAAGGCGCGGAGGAGGGACACATGCCCATGCATACTTCCACAGCTCCCTTCATGCCAGCCTTGCCCATCTCCCATGCACCGGGACCCCTCGCTTCTCCTTTTCACCACCTACGCTGACTCCTGCGTGCCCTACGCTGCTGCCTCAGGGCCAGCGCTTAGCTTAAGCTGCTCACAGGCATACAAAGCCCGTCCTGCCCTCTGCAGCGAAGAAAAAACGGATGCCTACAGTAATAACACATCTTCGCGTGAACACTTTTCCTTTCAAAGCACGGTACAATCGCTCCCAGCATCCGACCCTTCCAGCAGCCCTAACTTCCAGACGAGGGGGACGAAGGTGCAGACTTGCAGAGCCGGTGCAGGCGTGCTGTCAGTGCTGGGATTAGAAAGGAGGTGTTTGTGTGCCTGTCACTCAGCACGTCCCTTCCAGCGCTCAGAACCGGCCCTCAGAGGGCTGGACAGGAGCGCCCAGGTGGCCGGGAGGCGCTAAGCGAAGCAGCCATGAGCACAAGAGGTGCTGCAGCAAAGCCAAGCCCCCCGCACCCTACGCTGCGTGGCACTAGGGAGAAAAGCAGCACGCTGAGACTTCTCTTCCACGCCAAGGGCTCGTTCTGCTGTCGCGTCCTTTCGACCCATCACATCCGGTTCGTTCTGCCTACGGCACAGGCTTGCTGGGGAAAGGATTGTGCAAAAAGCACAGAGAGCCCGCTACAAGCGCTTTTGGGTGGCATGGGGACAAGAGGGGGTCACAAGACAGGATCAACGGCACGGGGACAAGATGGGTTATCCCATCTGTCCGTCCTCTGCGCACTCCTCCGCCGGCGTACGGTCACCCGGCCCCGAGCTGAAACGCTGGTGGAGCAAACGAGAGCGTGGATCTGCCTCCTGCTGCGGCGCTGGCAGCCTGGCAGCGCTCACAGCCGCAGCCCTGCCATGATCTGTGGCAATGGGACAAGCTCTGGAGACCCCTCTCCACCTGGAGCTTTCAAAGAATGCCGTGAGGCAGCTAACTCCCTGCTGGTAAACGTCCTGGGTTTCTAAGTCACCAGCCTGGAAGCCAAGCTACACGCATCTTTTTACTTCTATATATGTAATCGGTACAGAGATGTGCACGTGTACGTGTCTTTACTCCTCTCCCTGCACACCCCACTACCTGCGTGTCTGTGAGCTGCGGGCTGGGACAAGGCTGCACCCAAATCCCTCGGTGTCAGGCGACTCGCAGCAGCGTTTCGGGGCTGCTCTGCTCCCCTCGACAAGCTCCGAGCCCGCTGCGCTGCTATCGCTGCAGACCCGCAGCTGGAGCACGTGAATTGGTCACACTTGTGCACGCTCCCATGCCTCCCGCTCGACTGCGAACACGCTCGGACAGAACCGCTGCCCGGAGGGACCTCGCCCGGCGTGCACGGACTGCAGGCACCGAAGCCCCCCGGAGTGCCACAGTGAGTGCCACCAGCCAAGCAGGACGGTGAAACGGCACACGCACAGGCAGTGGCGTTAGGTGCCCCTCAAAGCGTCACTGAGCAGCGACCCAAAGTCCCTCCCGGTCACCACGAGCGAGAGCAGAGCCTGCTGCTTGCTGCAGAGGCAGCCCGTGCTGTACGAGGACTCTGCTGCAAGGGGCTCAGCGTGTCTTTACAGCTCCAGGGGGGCGGCGGTCACCCCCACGTACACAGCACGCGCGCCCCAGCTTCCTACCTCACGGCTCAGGCAGCTGAGCCAGCGCAGTAACGAGCCCTGAGATGTTAACGACTTTCAGTCTTAGCAAAAGGCAGGGCAGGCTGGTGCCAGAGCATCCCCGATAAAGCATCCGGGCACCCGACTCGGCCACCGTGGTTTCTCTTCCCCACAGGTACTGGGTAAGGGCAGAGCTCCACGTGAGCTCCCAGGCTCATCTCTACAGACGGGGAGACCACCAGCTCTCTTGAAAACGAGGCTTGAGGGAGAAAGAAACCTTTAAGGCCACCACCTTGGTCTTTGTGCCTCAGGGCTTCGTCCCCATGGCTGTGCACGCATGTTTGGACTGCGTCCTGTGTGTGCTCAGCATGCTGAAACAGCACGGACGTCACTGCATCCTTGGCAATTAAAAGCACCGGCACTCGGGGGGCTGCAGGCATTTGTCACCCCCAGCAGCGCTCTCAGCTCCTGGGGTCACCTGAGCTGAGCACGGCCGCCCCACACGACAGCGCAGCCTCCCAGAGCCTTGGATGTCAAGCTCTCTTCCTCCCCTAGCCCCAGATCTGCCCAGTCACCGCCTTCTGAGACACCAAAACACGTCTTCAGACATGCTGTGGATCCTGCCCCTCAGTACCTAACCCTCGGAGCACCGCAGATGCTGACCTCCACCTCGGGGTGCTCCAGCACCCAACCAAGAGCCCCCAGGATCACAGACTGCTCACCTCGGCCTGTCTCCCGCTCAGCACAGCCAAACCTGTCAACAAACTCAATCCTTTACATCCTTCTCCCACCACGCCGCCGTCACCCCCCGGCCATCCCTCTCCCTCCTCTCTTTGCTCTTCTCTAACGCCCTCTGGCCAAGAAACGCTGCTCCAGCCTCTACGCCTGCCCCTTCCACTCGGGAGCTCCTCGCTTCCACGCCCGCCGGCAGCCACGTTGCAGTGAGGAGCTCCACCAGCATGCGGTCGGTCTCTAAGCTTCCCAACAAGTCACCACACCGTCCACAAAGCTTCAGTTCGGAGCAGAACTGCTGCCGGGCTCCAGCAGCATTCACCTACCGGGGCAGGGGCAGGGGAGGAGCTCAGGAGGCGTTAGTGCTCTCAGCTAGCACGCGAGCCGTTTGCTTAAGCTTCAGATACAGCAACGAGAAAGCAAAAAGCAGGGGGCGAGGGGACACGTTGGGCCACATCCCCCAACCAATGCAAGGGAAGAGGAAAATGATGAAAGAAGGAAGCCAAGAGACAGAGAAAAGGAGGGAGATGGAGAGGGACAGAGAGAAGTGAGGAGATACTCACCAAAGAGACATGAAGAGGTGCCAGGAGGAAGAGCTTTCCTCACCAGCATGTTTTGTTTCAGAAAAGCAGCAAACTGAGCTGAAATGAATCAGAGAGAATTACAGTATCACAGCCCGGCTCTGGAGGGGGGCAGCGACCTCCAGGAACACCACTGCGACGCGCAGAGACCTGGCAGCAGGCAGGCAAACAGCTCAGGGCACGAGGAGACACGCTCAGCTCCTCTCCGGATGGCAGCGCAGCGCATCCCGCGCCACACCGGGCGTCGCCCCAGCTCCTGCAGGGTCCCAGCAGCACGAGCCCTCTCCAGCCCCACAGCCAGCGCGTCCCTCACCACCTGCTGCCACGACACACGCACGGACGGCACGCCGCAGCAGCGCTCCTCACAAAACGAGGCGGCCTCACTCCACTCAGCGAACCATCCTCCTGCCTCCCTTACACTACCTAGGAGCTTCCTCCTCGGCTACGACAACGGAGGAACAGAGTTCGTTAGTCCAGGAGCTGAGAAACTACGAGATCCAAGCTTGAATCTCCCCCCGGAGCCTAGCCTGAGTAACACAAAGACTTCAGAGAGCGCGTGGTTGCGCTGCTGCAGGAGACAACAACAAGTCTGATCAGGTCTGTCCTGAGCGAAGGAACGAGGCCAGAGGGGAGCACGGAGAACTACTCCCCACTCCTGCTGTTCTGGCCAGAAAGGATCCTCAATGAGGAAACCCTCACCTACAGCCACAGCTGTCACAATCAGACTGAAGCTGCGCAAAAAAGGTTTTTAATCAGCATCCAACAGGACAAAACCCCATAGCTCAAGCAGTTCAGAGCGGGTTTTCCTCTGCTGTTTCACGCAGGATGACTAATTACCAAAGGCCCACTGCTCCAGTCACAATTCAACAGCCTCAGCCATCACCTGAGAACCTTTAATCTCCCTCCCAAGCAGCCTGGAGACACCAGTCAAGGGGCTCGCACCCAAAAGGGAATCGGAGCATGGCTACGTAGCGGTTTTGTCAGCCAGAACACGTGAAAATCCTTCCCACTTGGAACAGCAGCGAGGCTCCATGAGCTGCAGAAACACCGTTTCCAACCTAATTTCAACCCCCTACAAGCTGCTGCCTTCAGCCGACAGGAACGGGGAACTGAGCTGCAGAGCAAACTGCCACGGGAAGCTTGGAGTTCACGACAGGACTCAGAAGACAAAACCTAAAAGAGTCGGGGCAGATAAAGACCAAAAATCCAGGTGCTCGGTGGGAAGAGGGTGGAAAAGCCGCAGGAGGTTACCTTGTGCCTGCTTGTGTGTCAGGATAGTGTCCGTCCTCTGCACCTGCCTCTTGAGCAGCTGCGTGGTGCTGATCTGGGTGGGCTTCTGGATGGAGGACACCGCAGCCATTTTAGTCTTGGGGCTCGACGTGGGGCTGCTGGAGACGCTGGATAAGTCCTGCTCGAAGAGAAGGAACACCTTACCCCCGTGTTTCCCCGAGGAGAGGCAATCCTAACCCTCAGCTCAGGCAAGAACGTGCATCCCTCTGCTGAAGCAGGTCTAAATCCAAAGGTTCCTTTGCCCCTTCACAAGCCTTCAGTCCTTTCACATCCTCTCGCCTCCCTCTCCCAGCCCTACCACATCTCAGCGGCGCACGACATCTCTTTGCCCCATCTCAGCGTTCCCCTGCTCGCCATATCCCAGAGGGAGCCCCTACCTCCGAGCCCGAAGGCGAAGCGGGCACTTTGGCTGCTGGTGAGGTGGGCCTGCTGGATCTCTCTGGCAAATCAAACGACAGATCCCTCCTGGTCGAGTCACGCGGCTTCTTCTTCTTCTCAGCGTCCAGGTCACGGGGATCAGAGCCCGAGTGGCTCTCCGCTCGAGTGAGGACTCCAGTCAGGAAGTCAGCTATTTCATCCTAGGCAGGATGAAACTCCCAGTTAGGCTATGCAGTGCGCAGGTCTCTAAATAATTCAGTTTCACGGCTAAAATTTCAAAAAAAATAACTGAAGGTTCTCAAAGAAAAACTGGTAGGGCTCCCCGGATTTAACATTCCACAAACAGAAATCCTAAACCCTTGCAGACAGACCTTGATTTCTCACCAGAGCTCCTAACTCCACTGATTCTGACACATGGAAGAGAAACGTGACGGTTTCCCTAATGCTCCCCAAAGTACTGCTTGCTTCCCCAGAGAGATGAGAAGACTCAGAAAACTGATCTTTGCTTAAAGTACACAAACAGGAAGCTCACGTCTCTCCTCCTGTCAGAGGACAACCACTTCAAAAACCACTTGAGAAAGATTATGTTTGTTCAACCAATACTGGCAGCGAGGTTGTAACTTGTGACCACAGACATTTCAGCAGGCTTTTTACAGGTACGAAGCGTACGGGGAAGATTTCCGTCTTTACCTGGATGCACCTGTCCACCATACTCTGGGTCAGGCCTTCTGACTTCTTTTTGGCTTTGCTTATCCTAGTAAAAAAACAAGAAAAAAAAAAAAACAAAAACCGTCAAACAAGTGGAAGTGAACAAATACTGTTTTTCCCCTTTCACACTCATTATACGATTCTTCACCAGAGAATAAAACTCAAACGATGGCCGGTTTGCTCCCTTACCCACTTTGACCCTACAGAGTAAGGATGAGCTGCGGCTCCCTTAGCGCTCAACTCAAGAGCACCGTCTGCTGGCAAGACGAGATTCATCCTCAGAAGTGCTGAGATGAGCTTTGGGGACAGCAACAAGGGCCCAGCATCGCTCAGTCTATGACTAAAGCTTCTTGCAAAGCAAATACATTTCCTTTCCTTCAGAGCTTCGTCTCCAGACCGGTATCAGAGCTTGACTCTTCTTTCTTTCCTCTCCCTTAGTAACTATTTCTGCTATGGATTTCTGACTTTGACAGTGCTCCAAAATATTGTTTGCATTGTTGGATCCAGCTCTAGCATCAGGCTAAAGCTGTTCTCATACACAACTTGCTCCCGTTTTTGGTGCAGTTATCCCAGAGACACACGAGTGCGACTGGAGAACAAGCTCCAAAGTTCACCGAAACCTTCAGCGCCTCCTGCAAGGCTCTTGGAGCCTCCCTTACCCCAATACCAGACACAACCTCCATCAGCTGCATGTTCCAGAGCCAGGGTGGCAAGAAAAAGCAGATTACTAGCTCTAGCGTCATGCTGTACTGTGGCCTGGATCTTCTACTTCCCACTGGGAGAAGCAATGGGGATTTATCCCAGAAAAATCACCCAACCAACCATCTCTCTATCCAGCACACTGGGCTTTGACCAACTGCTCACTTTGACAGAGCATTATTAGGCAGGGCCACGTGTTTTTTTGTAAGCAGCACGCTCAGGTCTTGCCCAGCGCTTCAGGGCAGAGAATCCACCTCACAGGACATCACCTGAGATTGTCGTCTGCTCCTCCCACCACCACCATGCTGTTGTCAGCTCGGATTTTCTCCCGGAAATCTTCCATCGCTTCGATGTTGCACTGCAGGGAATTCTGACCGATCACAAAGAGGACAGGGGTCTTCATCTCCAGGAGGGGGTCATCGACGTCCTGCAAGAGCAAGGGGGACTGTAATTCAGAAGGGCTGTTCCAGGATGCAATCTTTGGGGCCAAACACGTTTCTGAAGCATTTCCCAAACAGGTAAGCACTTCCCAACAGGAAAGCACGTGCCACGGAGGAGCAGGCAGCACGTCACACGCGATCCCAGTGTGTACTAACCACATCCTAGAGGAAAGGAAATTATGAATCGCGTGGTTTGCCTGGACAAGGTGGCACATCTCAGACACCCTATTTCAACTCATCCTTCCTCTTCCGAGCTTTTGCCACACAAACCCAGGACAAAGCTGAAGCAGTGCCAGCAGCACCACAACTCGCAATGAAGCTTTCTAGAGTGAGCCCCAATGGGATTTATGCAGTCATCCTAAAGAGAAGTCTGCTCAAGCACTGCACCATCCCCAAAGAATGTCTTTTACACAGGGCTGATACGGATTTCCACTACAGTCTCAGAACTGGTTATTTCACCAGCACAACCGTAATCATTCCCAACATGGTCACAAACTGCTCAGCTAACACAGGAGCGATTTGGGATCCACGTAAATGACTTTAAGTCATCATCTCTGGTGCCAAAGGACACAGTCAACAAGCGACGCTCATGTAAGACCCAAGGAAGGAGCTGCAAAAACACATTACAGGAGGGACAAGCAAACACAGGACTTCACACGCCTGCTATCGCATCAGGAAACCTGTTATGGATGCAACACTTCTGCCTGCTGGGCACATCCCCTCCAAATAAAAAAAATCAGAGACATTCCTCAAAAATTTTCCAGGTATCACTGGACTTCCAAACCACATTCTACAAAACAGTCTAGGGAGGTTAATAAACAAGCAGTTCTTTAAATGGCCCCCACCCCCTTCAGTCCTTACCCCTCTGGGGCCATCAACTGTTAGAAGAGGGAATCCAAGGCACACAACTGCAGTGACGTACTCCATCACTGAAACCTGGGTAGAAAAGCAACAACGGTCAGCATCCTCACAGTCCTCTGCTGTAAAGGTCGCTTTGCTAGGCTCAGGGCACGGAGATCTCCCACATATTTAGACTGTGCTTCGGTGCTTAAAAGCATTGGGGGGGAAAAACACCAAGGAACTCAAACTCCTTTATGTCCCCATGGCCAAAAAGGATGCATCTCAAAGCCAGGCCTCAGCAAGAGGGAAGGGAATAGAATAATAACCCCCCAGAGCCTCAAATGCACCAAACTCTGACCTGAAGTTTTCAAATTGTCTGAGAGAATGCAAACGAAACAGGCACTTACGTGACAGGCCACCAAGGCACCCGTGTTCCACCCGATCAGGATGATCGGCTTGTGAGAGAAGTGGTTGTGAATCTACGGGAGACAAAGGACAGCGATGGAGGGACAGACGACGGGACGCTGCCGCTGGGCCCCGCAGCACCTGCAGGCGAGGGCGGCACAGGCTCGCCCTACTCTCGCTGCTCTTACCTCCGCCACTTTGCTCCTCACCGCGCCGATCATGTGCTCGAGACACTGCAACACTCCCACCCCGCTGCCGTTGTTCAGCAGGTGGGTGGCGATGGGAATCACCTGTCAGTTGGAACGAAAAATGAATAAATAACAAAGGCGCAACAGGCACCAGCAACAGGCACAGGCCGGAGCCAGTTTATACACAACTTTGTGCTTCGTCTCTCCCGTGGAATTCACTTCCAGCTGCTAAAAACAGAGGAAACAGAGAATTCCCTCCAGAGACAGCCTCTGCTGCTCACCTTGCCCCTATACACCCAGTATGTCCAACACAGAGCGCTGCGAGCAGCTCTGTAGCCAAGGTGCTCCCTCCTCCAACCTCTTCCTACGGGAAAACTCAAATTCTTAATGAAACGATACAACCTGAACTGCTGGAGACAGTTGACTTTGGATGGCAAGTCTCCCGACGTGACCCCAAACTAATCAGACTGGGCAACTTCAGCCCAATTTGTGCCTTAGCTGCCAAACACCGCAGGTGGCAGATGCCAGCTTCTGTTTTTAGCAACGGCAAGTATTTTGGTGCACCAACGGATCACAAAAATAAGCTCAGCAGCTGCAGCCTACCACAGCTGCTAACGTGAACTAGCTACTAATGTGCCTGCCTCCAAACCCGACCGTACAAACCTTTCCCAAGCAGGAAAGCTGCGACTGCCAGAAGCGGTGCCGTCGAGAAGTGGGGAACATGGAGTTGGAGGGGCCGGAGGAAGCAATCAGGATGAGGGGGGAACCAGGCAGTTTGCTCTGCAGAATTCAACGAGAGATACATGAGGGAAGGCGACCTCTCGGCCCCAAACCTCGCCGCCCGCTTCCCCGCCCTCCTGCTGCTCCAGACCCTCACGTGCACCAAGGGGTTCACGGGGGCAACTTAAGCAAAGCTTCACACAAGAGGACACCGAGCGGCTACGCGAGCTGCTTCTTGGTGGTAAGCCCGTGGAAGAGCATCCTCCCAGGGGGGGCTGAGAAGGAGCAACACTCTCAGCACAACCCTGATAAGCCACAGAAGAATTAAAACGGTTATTTATAAACCCAAAGCCCAGCCTGCACTACTAAGTGGGAGGGATCTTGCCGAGCTCATTAAATGCGCAAGCTTTCCCCAGCAGATGGTACCTCGGGATAGTATGGGGGAAAAGGGTCCAACAAAAGGAGTCCCCTCATTGAGCAAGCCTAAAAAGCAGGAGGAAAAGAGCCCAAGGAGCACAAAAGAGACAGAAGGAAGAAGAAAGCAGAAGAACGGGAAGAATAAAGCCGATCTGCATCTGGGCTGGGGCAATCCCAAGCACAAGCACAGGCTGGGTGGAGAATGGATTGAGAGCAGCCCTGAGGAGAAGGACCTGGGGGCGGAGGTTGATGAGAAGCTTGACACGAGCCAGCAATGTGCGCTCGCAGCCCAGAAAGCCGACCGTGTCCTGGGCTGCCCCAACAGCAGCGTGGCAGCAGGGCGAGGGAGGGGATTCTGCCCCTGCTCTGCTCGTGAGACCCCACCTGGAACCCTGCATTCAGCTCTGGGGCCCCAGCACAAGAAGGATGTGGAAGTAGCAGGATGAGTGCAGAGGAGGCCACGAGGACGATCAAGGGGCTGCAGCACCTCTGCTATGGAGACAGGCTGAGGGAGCTGGGGGTGTCCAGCCTGGAGAGGAGAAGGCTCCGGGGAGACCTGATAGCGGCCTGCCAGTGCCTAAAGGGGGCTACGAAAGCTGGAGAGGAATTCTGTCCGGGAGTGTGGTGATAGGACAAGGGGGAACGGCTTTAAACTAAAAGAGGGTGGGCTGAGATTAGGTATAAGGAAGAAATTCTTTACTCTGAGGGTGGTGAGGCCCTGGCACAGGTTGCCCAGAGAAGCTGTGGCTGCCGCACCCCTGGCAGTGTTCAAGGCCAGGCCGGATGGGGCTTTGTGCAGCCTGGGCTGCTGGGAGGGGAGCTGGAATTAGATGGGCTTTAAAGTCCACCCAGCCCAAACCACTCTGTGATCTGCGAACGGCCTCTCGCTCCCCGTGAGCCCCAAGAGGTACTCACTGGTTTATTATGCGACAAGACACCCACTGCTGGGTCCCAAGGTCTCTTCAGCAGCAGAGACAGAGCCTCAGCTCCTGCTGCCCCCGTCTTCGCGGTGGAGGAGAGCAGCATCCTATCGATCAGGGTGGGGATCTGAAACCAGAGGCCAGAAAAGACTGAGTACACGCACACTGTTCTTCCAAGGGGCTTTTAAACATCATCCCTGCCACCCCAAGAAAAAAAAGGATAAAGACTCCATCAGCTTCCTTTCAATGAGCTTTATAAAGGGAGAACGTGGTAAGAGAGGGTAAGGCCTCTCACTGCTTTCATCACCTTTCCTTTAAGCGTTTGCAGAGCGTCCAAGTACGCAGCCAACACTGGCAAACTGAGGGTTTCCACTAACGTTGTGTGAAGCCACTGGATCAGCTTGGTGTCCCAGTTCACACTGGCCAGCGCCTGGCGGACCCTCCGGGCACATTTGTCCACCGCTATCCTCCTCAGGACCGGCTCGTTGCAAGCCTGAGAACCAGGAAATTAAAGGAGAAACACACAGTTACGGGAAAAATCAAGCATGCCACGTGCATCCCAAACCACAGGAAAGCATCAGCCTGGGCAGCTCAAAGCCCTCTGGCAACAAGCAAGGACCAACACCCTCTCGGCGGGGACAAAATCACGCCTCAAACAAGTCCCGGGCTGCCTGGTTCTTAAGACCACAGAACCCCAGAGCCAAGACTTCCGTCTTGACTCAATCGCTTTGCGAGGGGGGACGAAAAACACACAGGCAACGAATCTGCCGGAAGGTAAAAGAGCAACAGGGAGTAAAAGATCTCACCCCTTCGTTGGCCAAGCGGGCCAGCCTGTCGGACTGCAGCGCTTTGTGAATCTTGTTAAATAGCTTGTTCTGAGCCATTGTCCAACCCGTCCTGGGGAGAAAAAACAGAGGTAACGTCGATCGCTTGGACGCAGGCATCTGGGTCGGGCGAGCAGGCACAGCTGGGCATCAGCTGCACCTCCAGAACCCGCTTACAGCTATGGAGAAAGCGAGTTTCGCTAGCGAGGATTTAAGTTAAAAGATCGCTCAACAAAAGCACCAGGTTGGAAGTGTCACCAGGGCACACCCGGGAAGCATTGGAACAACAGAAACAAGAAATAAGACCAAAATAACTGTTCCTTTTAGCAAAGGTTATCTCCCTGTCTCTCAGAATAACCATTCCTGAAAACTGACTGACTACAGTTACGGAGGGGTGGGAATTTACACACGTCCGCGTTTTTAGTCTTCAACACTGGAATATGGCTGAGCTGGGGACCTGCGTGTCACTGTCCCAAGCTCCTCCAAAGAGAGGAGAGAGCCCCACACGAAGCGTGCAGGAGCTTCAGCAGCTGGGCCAGCCTCTACCATTAAACCTAACAGTTCTCACTGCAGGCAGACAAAGAATTTGGACACCAGAATTCATTTTCTTTGAACATTACGTTCAGGAACGTCGCTGCGTATTACGCCACACCGAAAAACCCACGCTGGGCAGCGTGGGGTCGTTTCGAGCCCCAATTTGTTTTCCCAGCTGGCCCCAGCTACCTGTTGACGTGTTCCTCCCAGTCATCCGGCGGCGGAGGGGCGTCCGCGTCCGTGCGGGCAAACATGACGTGGCGCTCGCACTCGTTCATCACGCTGCGCGCCTTCTGGTTGTCGTAGAGCGGCACGGGCGTGGGCGTCACCGTCTCGACGTCGATGGGGACATCTGCTTCGCTGTGAGGAAAAAAAATCACACGTTACAGAGCGGGATCACTCGCCTCGGGGTCTGCTATGCTGGTAAAATGAGAAAGGATTTGTAGCCAGCTGGGGTCCTAAGTCCGGCCACGTCTCTCAACGCCCGGCTCTGGCTGCGAGAGTGAGCGCAGCAGCAGGAGTTGTCTAAGTTGTGTGAACACGAAGCACTGGAACATCCTGACTTTAACACTTAATGACGCAGCCAGAGCTCCTGGCGGGTGTTTGCAGCCAACCACAAGCCCCCGAGCTTCATCATCAGCTACTGCGCCGCTCCTGACAGAGCCCAGGCAGCTCCCGAACCCCGCTGGGACCCCAGACCCTGACACCAAGCCCCCACGCCACGGCCCCGAGCACGCTGCTGTGCCCCCAAACCCGGTCACCCCATGCCCTGCCCTGACCCCCCCCAGGCCCTGCTGCATCCCCCAGACCTTCCCTCGGCCCCACGCTCCCCACCACAGAGCCCAGGACTTGCTCCAGAGTCTCCCCGACCCACGTCCCCCAGGCTCTGCCTCACATTCCACCATCCCCCCAGCCCCACAGACACCCGAAAAGCTTCCCAGCCAACAACCGGACCCTTCCCAGCCCCGCCCCATAGTCCCAGGTCCTATACAGCCCCCCAGCCCCATACTCTCCCCTCACAGCCCCCCAGGTCCCACAGGACACCCCCTTACTCCACAAGACTCACGCTGTCCCCTCAGAAACCACCCCAGGTCCCTCCTTACATACCCCCAGGGCCCTACACCCCCTCACATGCCCCGCAGCCCCCCAAGTCCTACAGACCCCACGCTTTCCTCTCATGACCTACCCCAGGACCTTCCTCACAGGCCAACAAGCTCCTCCAACCCCTCACAAGCCCCTCAGCCCCCCAAATCCCCTAGTCCTGTCCTAGCTCTAGTCCACACCTGCCCCTCAGAAGCCACCCCCAAGACCATCCTCACAAGCCCCTCAGCACCCTACAATCCCTCACAGGCCCCCTCAATCCCCCAGGTCCAAACAGACCCCACAGTTTCTGCTCAGGAGCCACCCCAGGCCCCTCCTCATAGACCCACAGCCCCCTACACCCCCCCACAGGCCCCTCAACCCCCCAGGTCCCACAGACCCCACACCTTCCACTCAAGCCCTACCCCAGAACCCTCCTCACAAGCCCCTCACCCCCCAAAACCCCACATTTTCCCCTCACAACACATCCCAGGTCCCTCCTCAGAGGCCCACAGCCCCCTACAACCTCTCACCGACCCCCTCAGCCCCCCACGTCCCACAAACCCCACATTTTCCCCTGACGGACCCCTTCCATCAGGGGAACACTTCCCAAGGACCTTCCAGCCCCCCAACTCCCCCAGACCGCCACTTGCCCCTCCGAAACCACCCCAGCCCATCCTCACAGCCTCACAAGCCCCTACAGCCCCTCACAAGCCCCTTGGCCCCCCAAATCCCACAGACCCCCCCCCCTTTACCCTCAGAAGCCACCCCAGGACCCTCCTCACAGGCCCCTCAGCCCCCCACACTTCACAGGCCCCACACCTTCCCCCAGACCCCACCCCAGGCCCCTCCTGGCAGCCCCCCAGCCCCCTACACCCCCTCACGGACCCCTCAGCCCCCCCCCTCCCCCAGCCCCCCCACTTTCCCCTCACAGCTCCCTCAGAAACCCCCCCAGCCCGCTCCTCACAGCCCCCCCCACCCCCCAAACCCCCCATTTCCCCCTCCCACCCCCCCCAAGCCCTTCCTCACACCCCCCCAGCCCCCTCCACCCCCTCCCAAGCCCCTCAGCCCCCCCCGAAACCCCCCGGACCCCCCCTTTTCCCCCACCCCCTCCCGCCCCCCGCTCACAGGGCGCTGCCGGGGCTCCGCCGGGGGGGCAGGAAGAGCATGCGGGCCGGCCGGGCGGCGCTGGCGTCGGGGTGGGCGCTCCAGGGCTTGGCGTAGCTGTGGTCCAGGCACACCAGGTCCAGCTCCCGCTCGTGGGCCGACAGCTGCAGCAGCAGCGACGTCCCCATCCTCCGCGCCGACCATTGCAGCTCCCGGTCCCGGTCCCGATCCCGGTCCCGATCGCGATCGCGGTCCCGGTCCCGGTCCCGCTGCGCCATGGCCGCGCCGCCCCCCCCCCCCCCCTCAACTGCGCATGCGCCGCCGCAGGGAGGCGCCCCCCCCCCCCCCCCCAGAGGAGACGGCGCATGCGCTATGGGAGGGGGGAGGTAAGGTGTGGAGACTGGATCGCGCGGAGCGGGGCGGGCGGGGAGGGGAGAAGGGCTGGAGAGTGGAGTCCGGAATGGGAAGGGGCGGGAGGGCGTGGGGTGGGGACAGGAGGGGGTGGGGACGTGGGGACGTGGGGACATGGGGACGTGGATGTGGGGATATAAGGGTGCGGGGACATGGGGATGAGGTGGATTGGGGCATACGGATGTGGGAGCACGAGGATATGGGGGTGTGGGGACACAAGGGGATGGGGACATGGGGACATGGGGGTGAGGTGGCACCGAGCACACGGATGTGGGAACGCTAGGACATGGGGACATGGGGACACAGGGACACGGGGACACATGGATGTGGGGACACAGGGGTATGGGGAGGTGGGGACATGGGGCTCATGGGTGTGGGGACACGGGGACATGGAGCACATAGATGTGGGGACAGTGACATGGGGACATGGGGACACAGTGACTTGGGGCACATGTATGTGCGGACTCAAGGATATGGGGACATGGGGACATGGGGCACGTGGAAGTGAGGACACAAGGACACGGTGACTTGGGGCACATGGATGTGGGGACACAAGGACACACAGACATGGGGACATGGGGGCACGTGAGCATGAGGACACAGGAACAGGCACAGGCATGTAGTGACAAGGGGCACACGCACATAGGGACATGGGGACACAGACATGGGGATGCGGTGACATGGGGCACATGGACTCAGTGACGTGGGACACTAAGACATGGGGACACAGGGACATGGGGACGCAGTGACACAGGTATGCACAGATGGGTTACGCCGTGATGCAGGGACACAGGGACACGCAGAAAGTGACACAGCACAGTGACATGGCCACGCATGGACATGGCACAGGGTGACATGAGTGCACGGCGGCAGAGGTACCTGGTGACACAGGGACACCCGCTGACAGCAGCAGTGTCCCTGCCTGTCCCCACCGCAGCGCATGTGGTGTCGTTCCAGAACACAGACCGGTGGCAGCGCCGTGGTGACAGTCACTCGGTGGCACGGGGACACAACACAGGGACACAGCACGGGGACACAGCCATGCTGCGGCTGCTGGTGGCCAGCGCCCACATCCCAGCAGCCACGGGCGCCGGGCCCGGCATCCACGTGTCCGCCCGCTTCAGAGGTACCGGGGGGCAGGGGGACACCGCGGTGGCCGTCCCCATGAGATGGGTTGGCGTTGGCCATCCTCGTGGGATGGGGTGGCATCGGTCATCATCACGGGACGGGATGGCATCGAGCATCCTCATGTGACGGGACGGTGCCAGCCACACGTGGGGACAGCGTGCGGGGACAGGGACAGTGCCACCTCAACATCCCCAATGCAGGCTGCTGCCACTGTCCCTCCTGTCCCCCCCCCCCAGGTGTCCCCAGGAGCACCCGGGTTGTGCCGGCAGAGCGCAACCCCACCTGGAACGAGGTGACGTGGCATGGGGACAGCCAGCAGTGGCATGGGGACACTCATGCCACCCTGCTGACTGCTGTCACCTGCCCCGCAGACACTGGTGTGGCCGCTGGGCACCCGTCCCCTGCGTCCCTCAGCCAGCCTGGCCCTGCGCCTCCGGCACTGGGGCCAGCCAGCACCCCAGGGGTGAGTGGCACCCATGGGTGGGCACTGCAGGGTGCTGTCCCCAGGCTGGCTGTGCTCACCGTCCCTGTCCCCCCAGGGATCTGGGTGCCACCACGGTGCCACTGGGCCGGCTGGCAGAGGAGCCCGGGCTGCCGCTCGCCCTCAGCCACCTCCCGCTGCTGGACCTTCGGGGACGTCCCACGGGGGCCACTGTCACTGTCCGCTGCTCCTACGTCCCCCACAGCCAGGTGGCAGCAGGGGACACCGTGCCACACCAGCAGGGATGGAGGGCACCCTGCCTGTCACCCCCATGCCTCTCCCCGGTGGTGGGGACAGCCATCGGGGTGCCACGGGGGCCACCACGCCACAACGTTAAGCCCGCGACGGGGAGGAAGGAGGATTTCCAGGTAGGGCACCCAAGGGTGCGGTGGCACCCAGGGCGGTGTCCCAAACAGTGGCCACCATGTCCCCACGTGTCCCGTAGGTACGAGTGAGGGTGATCGAGGGCCACCAGCTGCAGGGGAATGACATCAAGCCGGTGGTGACGGTCCTCATCGGCGAGCACCGCTTCAGGACCAGGATCCGTGTGGGGAACAACCCCTACTACAATGAGGTGGCCCCAGGGGATGGGGACCCGCCGGTGTCCCCCCCGCCCACCACCACGCTCACAGTTTTGCCCAATTCTAGGTGTTTTCCCAGCATTTCCACCTAACGCCTGTCCAGCTGGCAGCAGTGCCCATCCATGTCCAGGTCGGGGCCGGTGGCACCTGTGGGGACGGTGACAACTGGGTGGCCGCTGACATTGTCCCCAACCCCACAGGTTCTCAACTCCCGGGCCATCCGCGCTGAGGCCACCATCGGCGCCTTCAAGGTGAGGCTGGCAGCAGGGAAACGGGGTGAAAAACCCCATTTTAGCCATTTTCCTCCCTTTTTGCTTCCCCGCAGCTGGACGTCGGCACCATCTACAATGCACCCGGTAGGTGAGCCCCCCGTGGGGCGGTGGGTGCCCCCTTGGGGTGTCACCACGCCCCGGGGAGGTGACACGGGTGTCCCCGCGGCAGGTCGCAGGCTGAGCTGGAAGTGGCTGAGCCTGCAGCACCCCCGGCGCCCCGAGGCCGGGTCCTGCGGCTACCTCCGCGTCAGCCTGGCTGTCCTCCGCGCTGGCGAGCCTGTGGCGGTGAGCACCGTGCCCAGCACCCTGAAACCCCCCTAGTGTGCACCTGTGATTTTTTTTTTAATTATTATTTTTGATTTTGGGTTATTTTTTCCCTCCACGCCAGGAGCCAGAGGAACCAGCGGGGAGCGAGGAGGTGGAGGCCAACCTCCTGCAGCCTTCGCCGCTCACCCCGTGCGTGGCCACGCTCCAGCTCCGCGTCTACCGCGCCGAGGACCTGCCCCAGGGTGCGCCACGGGGATGGGGGACACGGGTGTCACCGGGTGTCCCTGTACCCACTTGTCCCCCCTCCCCGATGCAGAGGAACCGACCCGGCCGTACCTCCCGGCAGTGCTACCGGCCGGCGGCAAGCGGGGCTTCGTGGCGGCGGCGGTGCAAGCCAGCTTCGCCGGCAGGACGGTGGGTGGTGGGGAGCACCCACAGGTGCTGGCGGTGGGCGGGGGATGATTTCTGTGTCCCCTCCCCAGCTCTGCACCCGGGTGATGCCCCCCGATGCCAACCCTGCATGGAACGAGGTGCTCTTCTTCCCGCTGCGGGTGAGGTGCCCCCCGCACCCCCCAGGTGGGGACCCCCATTAAAACCCTTATTAATTAACACTGTCCTTTCCCCCCAATATTTTTCTGTCCGGCAGCTGCCTCCTGTCTGTGATGCCATCGAGCTGGCCATCATCAGTGGGTAAGTGGGGTGCTCCCCAATTTGGGGGGGCCCCCGGCATCACCCCCCACCCATCGCTGCCACCTGTAGGTCCCGCGCCAAGGTCCTGGGCACCGCCACCCTGCACCTCTCCCAAATCTCCTCTGCTGGTGCCGAGCTTCAAGGTGAGCGGGGTCCAACCTCGGGGGGGTCCCAAGCACCTTCTTCCCCCCCCACTGAACCCCCTTTTTTGCTCCCAGGGGGGGTCTCTGGCTTCTTACCCTGCTTTGGACCCAGCTTCCTCCCCTTCTACGGCCCTCGGCCGGATCCTGCCAGGAGACCCAGCACCCCCAGCGTGAGTGCAGTGGGGGGGGGGAGTAGCACCCATGCTGGGGGGGGACACCAGCCCCCAGCTGCTCCCCCCCCTTTATTTTGCAGGAAACCAGGGTTGCATACCGGGGCCGGGTGCTACTGGAGCTCAGCACCCACACCGGGAGCCCGGATGGGCGCCAGCAGGACACCATCGCCCCCGAGGACATCGCCCGCGTGCAGGTGGGGACACGGTGCCATGCCACTGATGGGGCTTTTGCTTTTTAATAGGGGGGGAGCAGTATTTATTTGAGGGGTTTTGGCTTTTTTATCCCCAGCGCCTCCTGCCCCAGTGCCGCCGCTTCGGGCTGTGCGGGGTGTTTTACTCGGCCACCATGCTGGCACCCGCATCCGAGCTGCTGCGCTTCGAGCTCAGCATCGGCAACTACGGGGACACCGGTGACCCCACGTGCTACCCCGCTGCCTCTGCCACCCCGCACGGCCACCCCCTCTTTGATGGTGAGCGCAGGGGACACCCCTGTCCCCCCCCCCGGGGTCACCACAAGGATGCTGATCCCACTGCGGACACAGGCAATCGCTACCACTACCTGCCCTGGTACGACGCCAAGCCGGTGGTGGCCGTCACCTCCATTTGGGAGGACGCTGGCCTCCGCTGGGACGCCACGAACCTGCTGCAGAACATGGCCCGGAGGCTGGTGAGCACCCATGGGTGGGGGAGGCGGGGGGCGAGCACCTAGCGCAGGCGGCTTTTGGGCAGCGGTGAGCTCCACAGGAGGGAAACGTGGCCGCGCTGCGGGATGCGGGGACGGCCACCTGCGGGGACGCCGGGAGGAGGCTGCTCCGGGAGCTGGCACGGGACTGCAGGTGAGCACCCATGGGTGGCCCATGGGTCCCCCAGGGTGCAGCACCCCTGAGACATCCCCACTGGCAGCCCCCCAGCAGCCCCCAGGGTGCTGGTGGTGGGACATGGAGGGGAACCCAGCACCCGCTGAGCTGCACTGGGGCATTTTTTGGGGGAAATGGGGCATTGGAGGGAAAAAAGTGGGTCATTTGGGGATAAAAATTGGATGTTTGGGGGACAAAATGGGTATTTGGGGGGGAAATGGGGCACTGGGTGGAATATGGGGAATTTCTGGGGTGGAAATGGGACTTATGGGGGAAAATGGGGCATATCTATGGGTGAATGGGGCAATTTGGGGTGAAAATTAGATATTTGAGGGGGAACAGGAAAATTCTGGGGAGAAACAGGGCATTTTAGGGGGAAATGGAGCATATCTGGGGGAAAATGGGGAAGTTCTGGGGTAGAAATGAGACATAGGGGGAAAACGGGGCATATCTGGAAGTAGAAGGGGTATTTCTGGGAGAATATGGGGCACTTCCGGGGTAGAAATAGGACATTTTAGGGGGACATAGTACATTTCTAGTGGAAAATGGGATATGTGGGGGGGAGGAAATGGGGCATATCTGGGGGAAATGGGGCATATCTGAGGGAAAATGGGGCACTTTTGTGGTGTAAATTGAACATTTTAGGAGGAAACAAAACATCTCAGGGGCAGAAAAGTGGCATTTATGTGGGAAAACAGCACACTTCTGGGCTGGAAACGTGGCATTTTGGTGCAAAATGGGGCAGTTCTGTGGGCAAGCATCCCCGGCATGCCCCCCGCTGTCCCCATCCCGGTGTCCCCAATCTGGCAGAGTGGCACTGCCAGTGCTGGAGGCGCAGCTCCCCAAAACGCCGCTGGACACGGAGCTGCGTGCTGCCCGCCTGCACCTGCTGCGCCTCATGGCCGCGGCGGCGACCGCCGGCCCCCCGCGCGGTGGCTGGGCCGCGCTGCTACCTGAGGCCGAGGCCTGGCTAGGCCGCGTGGCCGCGCTGGCGGCCGAGGTGAGGGGAAGGCCCCAAATTCGAGGCCCCTCTCCAGTGCCTGGCCCTGGGGCTTTGCCCTCAGCCCTGTCCCGTCCCCAGCCGCAGGCCGGTGTCCCTGACGTGCTGCTGTGGCTGCTGAGCGGGCCACGGCGGGTGGCCTGTGCCCGCATCCCCACGCACTGCCTGGTGTTCTCACCCCACGGCCGTGCTGCCTGCGGGAGGCTCTGCGGCCGGACCCAGACCCTCTTCTTGGGGGTAGGGGGCAGCGTGGGTGTCCCACGTCCCCGCCGTGTCCCCTCGGTGTCCCCTTTGTGTGTCCCCTCTGTGTCCCACCAGTGTCACCTCCATGTCACTTCCACATCCCCTCCATGTCCCCTCAGTGTCCCATCAATGTCACCTCCCTGTCACTTTCACTTCCCCTCCATGTCCCATCTATGTACCCTCCACATCCCCTCCACATCCCCTCCAGTTCCGCTCTATCTCCCCGCCATGCCCCAACCATGTCATCTCCATGTCCTCTCCATGCTGCCTTTGTGTCCCCTCTGTGTCCCCTCCACATCCCCTCCATGCTCCTCCTGTCCCCGCCATGTCTCCTCCACGTCCCCTCTGTTCCATTTGTGCCTTGTCTGTATCTCCCCATGTCCCCCATGTCCGTCCACTTCTCCCATGTCCCCCCCCATGTCTCCCATGTCCCCGACATCCCCCATGTCCCCCCACATCTCCTGTGTCCCCCATATCACCCCACTTCCCCATATGCCCTCTGTCCCCCATGTCCATCCACATCTCCCATGTCCCCACCACATCTCCCATGTCCCAGAGATCCCCCGTGTTCCCCCATGTCTCCCCACTTCCCCCATGTTCCCTCATGTCTCCCATGTCCCCCACACCCCCCACATCCTCCCCCCTGTCTCCCATATCCCCCATGTCCCCCCACATCTCCCGTAAGTCCCATGTCCCCATGTCCCCCATGTCCCCCAGGCCTCGGGCCACATCCATGCCCAGCTCCGTGTCCGGCTGTGGCTGGGGCACGTGGCTGAGAGCCGGGACCTGCCGCGGTGCCTGGAGGGCACCCTGCGCATCTATGCCGAGACGGTGAGCACTGGGAGGGACACGGTGACATGGGGACATCCCCGACGTCCCCCTGAGCCCCCCACCCTGGTCTTGCTGCAGTATGAAAACCAAACGAAGCTCCTGGGCAAGTGGAGCGGGAGGGGGCTGCCGGGGCGCCCCAGCTTCTCCGACATCACTGGCAAAGCAGGGCTGCCCCGCCACCGGATCCGGCCCCCCAAGGGCTGGCGCTGGGACGGACCCTGGGCTGTGGAGCCACCGCGGCGGTGAGCACCCTGGGGACCCTGCGCTGAGCTGGAGGGGATGGGGAGGTGACACCGGCTTGTTCCTGTCCCCAGGCTGCTGCTGGACACCGAGGCCAACCTGGGCAAGGTGCTGGAGGAGGTCTACGAGAATGAGAGCCGGCAGCCCGGCGGGGACTGGGGACCTGCTGCCATGGCCAACACTGATGCCGTGAGTGAGGGGTGACACAGGGACACCAGGGATGTCACTGGAGTGACACCAGCACACCAGGGCTCAGCTCCCACCTGACGCAGGCTGGTGCAGCAGTGCCCCCCAAGGATGAGGTGGCTTGTCCCCAAGGCTGGCACATCACCGACGGCTGGCGGGTGGACGTGGCGGGGGCTGTAGATGAGGCCGGTGAGTGGGCATCCCCAGCGGGTACCATGGGGAGGGTGGTGGTGGCAGAGGTGACAAGGACACCTGGGTGGCACAGGCTGGGAGTACGGGGTGAGCGCAGCACCTGGCAGCCCCCCACTGGCATGGCACCCCGCCGAGAAGACGTACCACACACACCGGCGACGGCGGTGGCTGCGCACCCGCCGCAGGGAGCCCAGCGCCCAGGGACAGGAGCAGGACGTGGCCACCTTCCTCCAGCTGGTTGGGGCAGTGGGGACAGGGTGACAGGGATGGGGGTGACAGGGTGGGGGTAGAAGGAGTGGGATGGCAGGGATGGGATGGCAGGGATGGGGGTGGCAGGGATGGGGTCACTGGGATGGGTTCACAGGGATGGGGTGGCAAGGTTGGGGGTGGCAGGGATAAGGTGGCAAGGAAGGGGGTGATGGGATGGGGGTGACAAGGATTGGGTGGCCGGGACAGGGTGGCAGGTAGGAGGGTGGCAGGAATGGGGTGGCAGGATTGGGGGTGCTGAGGATGGGGTGGAGGGGATGGGGATGGCAGGGATGGGGGTGACGGGATGGGGATGATGTGAAGGGGGGGGCAGGGACAGGGTGGCAGGGAAGGGAGGTGACAGGATGGGGGGTGACAAGAACAAGGTGGCAGGGATGAGGTGGCAGAGACAAGCATATGGCCACCAGTGCCCTGCCTTGAGCATCCCCATCTGCTCCCCGTGCCACCGTCCCCTGCGTGCCACGTGTCCCCGCAGCACAGCCCCGAAGCGCCGGCGGCGGACGAGGCGTGGGAGTACGCGACCCTGTGGGGCTGCCGCTTCCACCTGCGGCCCCGCGCTGGGGACCTGTGCCGGCGGCGCTGCTGGCACCGGCGCATGGTGCCATCGCAGTCCTCATCCGTAGCCCCCCTCTTCCTCCTAGAGGGCTCCCCGGTACCGCAGCACCCGGCCGCCACCGTGGGAAGGGGGAGCTGGGGAGGGGGCAACGGGGACGGGGTGCTGGGGAGGGGGCTGTGAGGGTGGGGGGCGGCAGGGCGTGGTGGGATGGGGGGACAGAGGGGGAAAGGGATGGGGTGATGGAGGGAGGGAGGGACAGAGGGATGGATGGATGCAAGGACAGAGGGATGGACACAGGGATGGAGGGACAGGGATAAAGGGAGGGACAGAGGGACACAGGGATGGTGAAATGGAGGGACAGGGATGCAGGGCAGAGGGATGGACAAAGGGAGGAAGGGATGGAGGGAGAGAGGGATGCAGGGATGGGGGATGCAGGGACAAGGGAACACGGGGATAGCAGGATATGGGGACAGCAGAACCCAGGGACATTGGGATGCAGGGACAGGGGGACATGGGGGTGACAGGGGGAGTCACAACGGGACCCAGGGATGTAGGGACAGGGGACATGGGGGCATCAGGGGAAGGCTGACCCCTTGCCCCACATCCCAACCCCACAGGGCACGGAGGCGGCAGTGCTGGAGGGCGAGCAGCCGGCAGCAGGGACCAGGGGCCAGGGACACCCGCAGCAGCCCATGCCCCTCATCCTCTGCACCTTCCAGCGTGAGCCCCAGGCTGCTGGGAGGGGAGGGTCCCGGGGGGGCTACAGGACCCCCTGCCACCCCCTGCCTCTCCCACAGGGCCCAGCTACTTCCAGCTGCGCTGCTACCTCTTCCAGGCGCTGGAGCTGGTGCCCCACGGCACCAAGGCCACGGCAGGTGGGACCCCCCCACCCCTCCCCGGCACCCCGGACCCCCCCAGCAGGCACCCCGGGGTGCTGACAGTGGGTGCCGCTCCCGCAGACCCCGTCGCCCACGTGTCCTTCGTGCACGTCAGCCAGAGCACCCGGGTGCTCACCCACACCCTGGACCCGCGCTGGGACCAGGCGCTGCTCTTCCACCGGGTGCTGCTTTACGGGGACCCCCGGGGGGTCCGTGACGAGCCCCCAGCTGTGGTGGTGGAGGTGTTTGACCAAGAAGGAGAGGTACGGCAGGGGGGGAGGCACCCATGGGTGGGGGACACTCATGGGTGGGGGGCACCCATGCCCTGGTGCTGCTTTGCAGGGTGCTGGCAGCTTCCTGGGGAGGTGCGTGTGCACCCCGCTTGTGTGGCTGGATCCGGGGCACCGGCAGCCCCCCCGGCTGCGACGTTACCCGCTGGAGGGGCCGGGAGGGCCGGCGGGGGAGCTGCTGGCTGCCTTCGAGCTGCTGCATGAGGCTGAGGTGAGGGGTGGGCGGGGGGGTGGCGTGGGGGCACCCGGAACCTGTCCCCATCGTTCTCGTGCCCCCCAACCCCATCAGGAGGGGGCCCTGGCGCAGCTCAGCACCCCGCCGTGGAGGGACGGCACCTTCAGCGTCCCCCTGGGCATCCGGCCCCTCCTGCGGCTGGTGGCACTCGAGGTGACCCCGGGGACAGGGACAGGGATGGGGACAGGGAGGGAGATGGGGTGGGAGGAGGTTTGGGGGAGAACGGGGTGGCTGGGGAGAAGGATATGGATGAGGACAGGGCAGGGACGGGGACAGGGAAGAGAACAGGATGGGGACTGGGATGGAGATGGGATGGGGACTGGGATGGGCACAGGACTGGGACAAGATTGGGACAGGGGTGGGGAAATAGGAATGGGACATGGAAATGGAAATGGGATGGGGACAAGGTCAGGGATGGAGACTGAGAGGAGATGGGGCAGCGATGAAGAAGGGACTGGGGACAAGGACAGGGATGAAGAAAAGGATGGAGACGGGATAGCGGCAAGGGCAGGGGGTGAATGGGTGCCGGGGGGTGACAGGAGCCACGCGGGACCCCCGCAGGTGCTGGCGTGGGGGCTGCGGGGGCTGCGCGGCCGCTCCCTCCTGCCCGTGCGCGCCCCCCACCTGGAGGTGCAGTGCGGGGGCCAGGTCCTGCGCACGCCCCCCATCGCCGACCTCGCCGCCAACCCCAACTTCCCCATCAACGCCTTCCTGCTGCCGCTGGTGAGGGTGCGGGGACGGGGGGCAGCCCACCCGTGGGTGCTGCCGGCGGCACCCAGGGTGACGGCGAGGTTTGGCCCCAGCACCTGCCAGCGGAGGAGGAGTATGTGCCCCCCCTCCGGCTGCGGGTGCTGGACACGCAGGGGTTCGGGTACCGGCCCGAGGTGGGGCAGGCGTGCGTGCGGGGCCTGGGGCGCTTCTGCTGCCAGCCCGACGGTGGGGGGCGGCCGTCTGGACCCGGTGCCTCCCCAGCGAGCCCTGGCCCTGGTACAGCCCTGCCCTGCCCCTGCGCATCCCTGGCACCCTCCTGCCCCATGCCTGCCCTCTCCCTGGTAGCCCCTTCCCCATCCCTGGTACTTCTCTTCCCGTCCCTTCCCCATCCTTTCCCCCTCCCTTCCCCATCCCTTCCCATCCCTTCCCCATACCGGGTACCTCCCTTCCCCATTTCTTCCTATCCCTTCCCCAACCCTTCCCATCCCTTCCCATCCTTTCCCCATCCCTTCCCAACCGTTCTCATCCCTTCCCCATCCCTTCTTATTCCTTCCCCATCCTTTCTCATCACTTCTTATCCCTTCCCACCCCTTTCCCACCCCTTTCCCACCCCTTCCCATCCCATCCCATCCCATCCCATCCCATCCCATCCCATCCCATCCCATCCCATCCCATCCCATCCCATCCCTTCCTCATCCCTTCCCATCCCTGCCCGTCTCTTCCCCTCTCTGGGATGATTTCTTTCCCCTCTCCCCACACAGCCGCTGCCTGGGACAGGATCGCTCAGGTGAGTCCCCCCCCTGCCCCCCCTAAGCCCCAGTCCTGGCAGCACTGGCCCCACAGCAGGGTCCCCGGCCCCCCACCTCCATTCCCCAGGTGTCCCCTCTGCTCCCTGCAGATGCTGCCCAAGATCACCGCTGAGAAGGGGGCTACGGACAAGGTGGGCACGGGAAGAGGGCCACCAAGGGCACCGGGGCTGCCCCTCCCTGCCTCACCCTGCTCCCCACCAGGCTGCGGAGAGGGAGGAAGAGGATGAGGAAGAAGGAGACTGGTGGAGCAAATTCTATGCGGCCATGGGGGACACAGCAAAGAGCCACCGGGGGACACACGGGGACAGCCTGAAGGTGGGCTGGGGCAGGGGACTAGGATAGGGATGGGGAGGGGACAAGGACAAAGATGGGGATGAAAACAGAGATGGGAATAGGATGGGGATAAGGGGATTGGGACAGAGATGGGGTTGCATTAGGAACAGTGATTGGGATGGGGACAGGAACAGGAAAAGTGATGAAGAAGGGGATGGGATGGGGACAGGGACAGGGATGGGGACAGGAATGAATACAAGACAAGGACAGGGACAGGAATAAGGATGGGGAGGGGACAGAAATAAAGATGGGGAGGGGACAGGGACTAGGCGGGGAACAAGGATGAAGAGATGAGGACAGGGACAGGATGGAGACAAAGATGGGACGGTGATGAGGAAGGCAGTGGGATGGGGACAAGGCTGGGGATGGGGACAGGGATGAAGACAAGATGAGGACAAGGACAGGGACAGGAAGGAAGGTGGGATGGAGATGGGGACAAGGCTTGGGATGGGGACAAGAAGAAAGAAGGGGACGGGGACTGGATGGAGAGAAGCACCAAGACAGGGATGGGGCTGAGCTGGGGCTGGGGACAAGGACGAGGACAGCGATGGGGACAGTGCCAGCCGCACCAGCCACCTCCGTGCCCCCAGGTTTACAGCTGCGAGCTGGAGGCAGTGCCCGAATTCGAGGGGCTGCAGGATTTCTGCCAGACCTTTCCTCTCTACCAGCCGGGGGGGCCACTGGGGGCCGGGGAGGACCCTGTGCCCGTGGGCGAGTTCAAGGTGAGAGCCCACGGTGTCCCCTGGGGACCCCAAACGCGGGGCCAGGGCACCTCGGGGTGCACAGCTGGGCTGTCCCCCCCCACCTCCAGGGGCTTTTCCATCTCTACCCCCTGCCCGAGGACCCTGGGGTGCCCCCCCCACCACGCCACTTCCAGGAGCTGCCCCCCAGCCAGCCCCAGCAGTGCCTGGTGCGCATCTACGTCGTCCGCGCCTTCGACCTGTCCCCTCGTGACCGAAATGGGCTGGTAAGGCCACCCCTGTGTCCCCCGCACCCCATGTCCCCCTGGGTCACCCTGATGTCCCCCCCACCGCTGCCAGTGTGACCCCTACATCCGCGTCTCGCTGGGGGCGAAGACGCTGGGCCAGCGGGACCAGTACGTGCCCAACACCGTGGAGCCAGTTTTCGGCAGGTAGGGCCAGCGCGGGTGGCTTGGTGGCACTGCCACTGCTGGGTGGCACCAGGCTGGCACCCAGGTGAGGTGTCCCATGAGGGTCCGTGCTGGTGGGTCCCCATTCCTCGTGCCACCAGGTCCAGGTGCCAACAGGTCCCCAAGCTATTAGGTCCCCATTCCTCATGCCACCTGGTCCCTGTGCCACTGGGTCCCCAAGCTGTCAGGTCCTCATGCCACCTTGTCCCCAGTTCCTCTGCCAGCAGGGCTCCATGTCACTGGGTCCCTGTTCCTCATGCTGGAGGGTTCCTGTGCCACCACATCCCTATCCCTCATGCCAGCAGGTCCTCATGCCACTGGGCCTCCATACCAGCAGGTCCCCGTGCCACCAGATGCCCCATTCCCAGTGCCCACAGGTCTCCATAACACCAGGTCACCATGCCACCAAGTCCCTTGGCCAGCAGGTCCCCATGCCTTTAGGTCCCCATTCTTGTACCCTACTTCCCATGCCAGTACACCCTTGTGCCACCAGATCCCCATTTCCCATGCCAGCAGGTCCCCATGCCAGGAAGTCCCCATTCCCCATTCTGGTGGGTCCCCATACAATCCAGGCCATCATGTCACCAAGTCCCCGTGCTAGCAGGTCCCTGTGCCAGGAGGTCCCCATCCCACCAGTTCCCCACGCCACCAAGTCCCCACGCCAGCAGGTCCATGCCTGCAGGTCCCCATTCTCGTGCCAGTGAGTCCCCATGCCCTTGAGTATCCCCATACCCTTGGGTGTCCCCATAAGATTGGGTGTCCCCATGCCCATGGGTGCTGGTCCCCGGGGCTGACGGCACCGTGCTGCCAGGATGTTCGAGGTGACGGGCACCATCCCTCTGGAGAAGGACCTGCGGGTCTCGCTGCTGGACTACGACCTGCTGCCTCCCGACCAGGAGATCGGCAGCACCACCATCGACCTGGAGAACCGGCTGCTGTCCCGCTTCCGTGCCCACTGCGGGTTGCCCCGCCTGTACCGCACGTGGGTGCCCCAGGATGGGCACGGCGCCGGGGCACTGGGACCTGGGGGGGGACGGGGCAATAGGGACGGGTGGGGGCATGGGGTTGAGTGTGGGGAGATGGGGAGGGAGCGGGCACAGGGGAATGGGGACAAGGAGATGGGGACAAGGAGATGGGGAGGGCACAACAGGGTGGGCACATGGGGATGGGGACAAGGTGATGGGGACAAGGAGGCTGGGAGGGCAGAGGGGATGGAGCTGAGGAGATGGGGACAAAGGGATAGGGACAAGGAGATGGGGAGGGCACAGGAGGGTGGGCACGGGGTGATGGGGATGAAGGGGTACATGGGGATGGTCATGGGGATGGGGACAGGAGATGGGGACAGTGGGCATGGGGATGGGTACAAGGAGATGGGATGTGGTAGGCACCAGGATGGGCACATGTAGAGGGGGACAGGGTGGGTACAAGAGGATGGGTGCAGGGGGATGAGGATGGGGCTGGCACAGGGATGGGCACAGGGGAATTGGGGCCAGGGAGATGGGGCAGGGGAGGCCCACAGACACGAGGACATGGGATGGGGTGGGCGCAGGGGGACAGAGTAGGCACAGGGAGCTGGCAGCGGCACAAGGGGGAAGTGGACAGGGGGATTGGGTGGGCACAGGGAGATGTGAACAAGGAGATGGGGCTGGCACAAGGATGGGCATAAAGGGATCATGCGGGCTCGGGGCTATGGGGTGGGCACAACAAGTGGCACTGGGAGCTGGGGAGGGGACACCACGGCCCCCAGCCCCTTCACTGTGCCCTCAGCGCCGGCCCTGGGCGCTGGAGGGACCAGCTCAGCCCCAGCCGGGCTCTGGAGCACTTCGCCTGCACCCAGGGGCTGCCAGCACCCGAATTCAGCACCGACGGCACCGCCGTCACCTTCGGGTGCTCCACCTTCCTGCTCAGCCATTTCGGTGCGTCGGGGTCCGGGGGTGCTGGGGAGGGGTCATGGGGCCCCTCCGGTGGTGCGAGGGCTCGGCCTTGCAGAGAGCGGCCCCCCTGCGCACCGGCACCCTGGGGCGCCCCGGGAGCGCCTGGCCCTGCACGTGCTCCGCGCCTGTCGCCTCGTCCCCGAGCACCTCGAGACGCGGACGCTCTACAACAGCACCCAGCCCGGGCTGGAGCAGGTGCGGATGCCAGGACAGCGGGGAGACGGGGATCCTGGGGCACAGAGGGACGGCGGGGGGAAGGTGGGGACCCTGGGGTGACAAGGACCCTACAGTGACAGGGGCTCCTGGGCAGGGAGGGATGCTGAAGAGAGGTGATGGGGACCCTGGGGTGATGGGGACATGGCTGGGGAGGGACCCAAGGGTTATGGGGACTTTAGGGCATGAAGGGATGCTAGGGAGTACGATGGGGACCCTGGGGTGACAGGGACCCCCCTGACAGACAGGGATACCAGCAGGGGGGTAAGATAGGGACCCTGAGCCATAAAGGGATACACAATGGGGACACTGGGGTGACTTGGTTGGGTGCTGGGGGAATAAGGGGAACCCTGGGGTGACAGGGACACCAGGCCAAGGGGGGGGATGCTGGGGGCAGGTGGCAGGGACATTGGGGACACCCTGGGATGGAGGGGGACAGTGGCACAGGAACAAGGGTGCCGGTACCAGCCTCCCCCCGCCCCACGGTGCAGGGCAAGGTGCAGATGTGGGTGGACGTCTTCCCTGCCAGCCTTGGGCCCCCTGGCCCCCCCGTCGACATCACCCCCCGCAAACCCCAGAGGTGAGCACCCCGCTGGGGGACAGGGACGTCCCCTGGGGGAGGGGGGAGGGAGGTGGCACGTCCCCGTCCCCCTCCAGGTATGAGCTGCGCTGCGTGGTGTGGAACACGCAGGACGTGGACCTGAGGGACACCAGCGTGGCCGGGCAGAGGATGAGCGACATCTACGTCACCGGGTGAGCCACAGCCACCGCCGGGGGCCCGGTGGCAGGGCCAGGGACAAGGGTGACAGCCACATCCCGTCCCCCCGGGGCATGGCAGGTGGCTGGACGGGCTGGAGGAGCAGAGGCAGAAGACGGACGTGCACTACCGCTCGCTGCAAGGGGACGGCAGCTTCAACTGGCGCTTTGTCTTCCGCTTCGAGTACCTGGTGGCCGAGCGGCTCTGCGTCCTGCCCCGAAAGGTGCCGGGGTCCCCCTGGGGCAGGCACAGGGCTGGGGGGGGCACCGAGCACGACCCACCCTTCCTTCCCTCTATTTAGGAGCATTTTTGGAGCCTGGACGAGACGGTGCAGAAGCTGCCCCCCAAGCTCATCCTCCAAGTGTGGGACAACGACATGTTCACGGCCGATGACTTTTTGGGTGAGACCCCAGCTCCCTGCCCGGCGGCTGCTGGGGCAGAGGGGGGCACCCACGAGTGATGTGGGCACCCACGTTTTGGCTTTCCCCCCCCCCATGCAGGCGTCCTGGAGCTGGAGCTCAGCCGGCTGCCGCAGCCAGCCCAGCGCCCCCAGGACTGCGCCCTGACGCCGCGGCCGAGCCGCTGGCCCTGGCGGGGGGTGCGGGGACCCCCCCACCTCTCCCTTTTCCGGCAGAAGCGGGTGAAGGGGTGGTGGCCCTGCACGGTGCAGGAGGGTGGCAAGCGGCGCCTCTCGGTACAGCAGGAGGGGTGGGGAAAGGGTGGGCAGCGATGAGAGGGGGGCGCAAATCCCGGCCCCCACCCCCTGAATCCATCCCCCCCTTCAGGGTAAGCTGGAGCTGAGCCTGGAGCTGCTAAAGGCCAAAGAGGCAGAAGAGCGGCCGGCAGGGAAAGGGCGAGAGGAGCCCAACATGTACCCGGCCCTACAGCCACCCATGTAAGCCCCCATGTGGAGCCCCCACCCAAAAAAAAGGGGTGCAGGGGGGTGGCGGTGGGTGCCCCCAGCTGGGTGTCGTTGCAGGCGGCCGGAGTGGTCGTTCCTGTGGCTGCAGGCACCGCTGCGCAGCCTGCGCTACGGCCTCTGGCACCGGCACCGCTGCCGCATCGTGCTGGGGCTGGCCCTGCTGCTGCTCCTCGCCCTCATCCTCGCCTTCGTCTATGCCGCTCCGGTGAGCGCAGTCCCCCCCGATCCCTCCCCCTGCCAGCCCCAGAGCCCCCCCTGAGCCCCCCTCTCTGCCCCCCGCAGGGTTATTTGGCCATGAAGCTGGTGAACCCTCTGCAAGGCTGGCATCTCTTCGGCAGTGCAAGCAAGCCCTGACGGGCCAGCCCTGCTCGGGGACGCCCCCGGGGCACGAGGATGCTGGGTGCAGGGAGTGCCGAGGGGCTGCCACCCCCCAACGTCACCTCTTCAATAAAATGGGACCCAGATGACATGCAGAGCATCATCCCCCTACTCTGCTGGCTTCATCTTGGGGAGCAAGGCACCACGGGGCCAGGATGTCGCCCTGGGGTGCTGGGGCTGGGCCGTGTCACACACCAACGTCACACACACCAACGTTTATTCCAAGACACCAGTAACAGCTCTGGGAAGAGGCGCACGCATTTCACTCCTGGTCATCAGGCAAAAAAAAAACCCAGAGGCAAAACGCCAGAAATAGTCCTTTCAGGCCACAAGAACGCCTGGGCACTTCTAAAAAAGCTTCCACCTACCCCGGCGGCAGCTTTCTGCCAAAAAAAGCAGTGGTTGCTCACAAAAAACCACCGCTTCCCGTGGGCTGGGACCTGGCCCGGGTCAGAAAGCACCCCGGGAAGCAGCAGGGTGCGGAGGACACAGCTCCCAGCCCTGCCCCAGGGCCCCAGCAAGGAGGGTGCTGCAGAGATTCGCCATCTGGACGTGCCCAGAGCTGCTGGGAGGCTCCTGGGACAAAGTGACCTCATTTTTCCCTCTCTTGGGTCCCTCCGGGGACCCCCTGCCACCACCCCTCGCTCTGGGAAAGCGACCACAGGAGCTCGAGGCAGTCCCCGGGGGGAAGGCGGCCGCCCCGTCCCTTTGCAGGTAAAACCGGCCGCGCCGTTCCTTCTGGCGACCGCTGGCGAGAGAAACACAGCAAGAAGGCGCTGAGGTAGGAATAAACTACAGCTCCCTGAAGGGCAGCGGGAGCTGCGGCTCCGAGAGGCACGCGCAGCTCGGCTCCTCCTCGGCGGGGTCGGGACGCAGCGAGGGGGAGCCCCGGGGAAAGCCGGTGAAGCCACGACACGGCATGCGGACGGCACCGGTGCGGAAGGCGTGCGGAGGCAGCGGCATGCTGGAGCGGGGAGAGGGGCCGAGCCCCGGGAGGCGGCAGCAGCAGCAGCAAACGGGTGGTAAAAGAGGGGAGCACGGAATTAAGCCCCCAGCGGCCAGGCAGACTGCCAGCTCGAGCTGCCTGGGATGGGGAAATCCATCAGCAGCCCGAAAACATCAAACCGGGGAGGCTGAAGGGACCCAGAGGGGTTGTGCGGTGGTGGGGGGAGCTCAAGGTGCCAAGGAAAAGCAGTCCGGTCTCTAAAGACGGCCTAAAAAGCAGCCGGGGGGGGGATGAGCAGCTCGGCAAACCCCTCCTAGAAAGGAAACCGCTGCAGAGGGGCTGTCGTCAGAGCCTGGCAAGGAACGCAGGCGCTTGGCTGGGCTCTGCTCGCTGCGTTGCTCTCAGCCGGGATTTCACAGCCGAAGCAGTGACCTCTGTATTCCCCGGACAGCAGAGAGGCGGCTCGGCGCTGCCATAACCCCACAGCCCAGTCCCAAACAGCTCCCAGAGCGAGGCTCCTGCTCCCAGCAAACCCTCAGGGGATGGCGGCTCCGTCCCCGCAGCACCCGGCCCCAGCCACGCCGCGCTGGGGGTCCCCGCTCGCACCGGGGGGTCCTGGAGTCTGACGAGAAACGGTGGCCGTCCCCGCTGGGGCTTTGGGGACACCGGGGGCCCTGCCACGAGGCCGGGTCCATCGCGCTCTGGCCAGCCTGGGATGGGAGCTAGGGTGTGGCTAGCGAGGGGCCATCCCAGGCAGGCTCCCAAGTCAATAGAAGTGTTTCCGGCTCTGCTCCTGCCACTTGTTGTAGACAATGACTCCGATAACGATGGCGAAGACGATGGCAACCAGGGAGAAGAAGACGATTAGGAAGAGAGCCAGGCCGCTCATGGGCTCCAGCGGCGCCTCCACTGCGAGACAGAGGAAGAAGAACGGCTGTGAGTTGGACGATCAGCTCGCCCCCGTCCTGCCACCGCTTCGGCCATGGGTTTTCCTGCAGGGAGCTCATTTGGAAGGACACAAAACCAGTGGGAAGAGCTCCTGTGGCTGGGAACAAGGCTCTGGGTGAGAGCCTCGCAACACAGCCAGCGGACACGTGAGGAGGGATGTTTCTGGAGAGGAGCAAACACCACCAGGGCCCAAGCCTCCGTGAGGTTTCGGCAGACCAGCACACCTCGTTTTGGTGATGCCGTGACCACGGTTAGCCCGGCACGCTCTGGGGGGCAGCACTTCTCCTCCAAGCGTGCCTGTGCCAAACGAAGGCAGGCTGCGACCCGGATTGTGTCACAGTGGGTGAGAGAGATCTGGGCACGGGCCTCCTGATCCCAGCTGGAGCTCGGCTGGTTTGCTGGTGAGGTGCCGTGGTTTCTGCTCCGTGACCCCGCAGGTCCTTCTGCCCCTGTTCTTCCCCCTGCTCCTACTTACTGCCCGGCAGCTTCAGGTTGTCCACCACGGGCAGGTACACCTCCCTGTCTCGCTTCTCCTCCTCCGGCGTCCGCTCCACCGTCAGCTGGTAAAGCTTCAGCGAGATGATGTCGTGGTTGTCTGCAAGCAGAGCAGAGACACGTCCTGAGGTGCCACCGACCGGCACGGCTCCGGCCGGGGACCTGAGTGCCACCGGTGGCACGTTACAACTCGGGCACCAGCCCCAGGCCGCCGGCTGTCCCCTGCCACGGGGAGAACTCACCTCTCGGGGCAGGGTCCACGCTGGGCTGAAAGCTGTGCCCAGCATGGGGCCCTCTTCCAGCGCTTCCAAGGGGAACTTTTAAGCTACTTAAACCGAGAAACAACAGCCCAGACCGGGAGATCATCTGACCCCAAAGCATTCAGCCACCCAAAAAGAGCGTGTTAGAACCAGCCTCACATGACCCTATTTCCTTTGCTTGTGACTGCGGAGTTATTAGTGGGACAAGGCGAGTGCTCCACGCCAGCCTGCGAGCTCCCAGGGCATTAGGCGGAGATCTGAGGAAGAAAAGGAACTTTTGTTGGAGCCAACAATGGGCCCGGACACTGGCCATCAATGCGCTTTTGTAGGGGCATAACTCAAAATCGGGCTAAAACCTGCTGAAAGAGACACAGCGTAGTAACTTCAGGCCTCCCGGCACCCCAAGCAGCGCTGCAAGAAGTGAGAAAAGCAAAGCAGAGGGCTTCAGCTCCCTGCCAAACCCAACTTCCATCAGCCCTTGTTGCACCACTGCTTCCAGACACACCCGGCCGGTCCCTTCCTCAACATCACTCTCAGGCTGGGAAATCCAAAGCGCTACAAGAACTACACCTGGAGAGGCAGCACAGCACCCCCGTGTTTTAACCCCCGGGGTGCAGTTACCTCCAGCACTGCCCTCAGGCCCCGCCAACCACTACGGGTCGAGCCAGGAGAGCACAGGAGGAGATTTTCAGTGCTCGCTCTGCGTTACTCCTCCCAGGGCACACATTTTGGAGACGGACCCTCATGTTTCTCTGCTGTTTGCTCTGAGATGCTGGCTGAAGCCTGGCCGTGTCCCTGTCACCGTCTGGGTGTCACTGTCAGCCTAACCCGGTGGCAGAAGGAGCTCAGGGGGCACAGCACACCCAGACCGCGGATTTGGCTCCTAGGGAATTGCTGCAAGACGAAGAACCAAGGCTCACAGCCTGGGGGTGCCTAAAGCACGGAGAGATTTTGGGCGCATCCACGAGCCCCGCCACATACCCAGCTGCACCTCCAGCACCCAAAGCTGCTTAAGTCCTGCCAGAGCTGCTTGGGAAACGCCACTCGGGGCCCCGTGGCGGTACCTGAGAGGTCTCCAGTGACAGAGGAGGTCCCGAAGTAGTACCCGCGGGGCAAGCGCACGCCTGGCACGTCGATGCAGTCCCGCCACTCGTGCTTGCCATCAATGTCAATCATCACCTGAAGGAGAGGAGGCTGCGGTAGCACCGGGGGGCTGGGGGGGCTGCCCGCTCAGCCCCGGCCATCCTCACTCACCGTCAGCCTCCTCTTGACGTAGCGGATCACCAGGAAGGTGTCGTGGTTGAGGTTGCGCACCATGGCCGTGCAGCCCCCCAGCTCCGTGGGCCTCCCGTCCCGGTCGTGGTCGTACGTGAGCGAGCCGTTGTTCACCATGGCAGAGATGTAGGGGAAGACACGCTGCGGGGGCAAGGCTGGGGGTGAATTTGGGGCTCTCCCCGCCGCTGCTCTGCCCACTCCGTGCCAGCGTCACGGCACACCTGCGGGGTGAAGAGCCGCGCCACCCTGCACACCCCAAACTCCTTCACTCCCCATCTGTGCCTCCCCAAACTGGGCTCAGCAGCTGACCGTGATCCCTCGCCACCCTCCAGCCTTCCTCTGGGTCAGCCGTGGCTACCGAGCAGCTGGGATGGAGAGCAGCTCCCACGCCTGCCTCCCTGGTCGCACGGGGATTTCTGGAGCTCGGATGAGGGAATTCCCTCACGGGGAAACGAGGCGAAGCCAAAGAGCTTGGAAACGAGTAGGTTGGCAAGAGCAAGTACCTGATTTCCCGGGCTGTACCTCCTCTTCTGAGCCTGCGAGTCCAGGGTTATCGCAAAGCAAGAAAGAGCACAGAAGCAAAACGGTCACGGACCAGAGTTTAGGATTAACTCGCAACCTGGGAAGTTCCTCCCTGCAGAGCTCAGCACGCTCCCTGCCTAGCAGAGGGGGTTTGTAGGGGCCAGGTCCCAAATCCCGGGGCACAGGGCTAGGAAGCAGCACGGGTGGGCAGAAGCCCCCTCGTGCACCACGTTTCTCCTCCTCAACGTGCAGCACAGCCGTTCTCCTGCGCAAAGCCACGTGCCCCGAGCACAGGCTCTGACGCTGACCACGACTGACAGCTCCCCAACAGCTCCCAAGGGTCCCACAAGCCACCCGCCCCCTTCCCTCAGTAATAAAACACTTCTTTAACTTTTAACGGAGATGAAGCAGCTGCCAGCCCCCACGCCTGGTCGGCGCTTCTCCACCTCTGCCCTTTCTCATTCAGTCGCAGGAGGGCAGCCCCTCCAGCTGCTGACTATGCTGTAAAGCCATACACATCCCATAAATGATTTTATTTTGTTTAAATAAAGGCTGCTGTGCCTCTTTACCCCAGAAAAGCACGGCCACAGCCCTGCACGTCAAGAGGACGGCCTCACCTACCCACCGCCACGCCAGTCCCCGAGCAGTGCCGGTAACGGGAAGGCGCTGCTGTGGGCACAAAGTCCGCCCCCGTGCCAGGGCAGGCTGCTGGTAACGCCTGAACAGAAGCCGCCGGTTACTCAACGTTTGCTCAGCAGCTCCAAGGTCAGGGCGCATCCAAACGGTGCCCCGTGTCCCTCGGGGACCGCGGTGAAGAATGACGGTGGTGCTGTGGGGTGGTTGGTGCCAACGTCTTGGGGCAAAACAGTAAAACAACGCCTGTTTTCTAGGGGCAGCTGGAATTGAGGGCAGGGCCAGCTTTGTTTTCGGGCTGACAAAACTGACTCCAGCATCAGGACGGGTGGAGCCCGCTTCTAACTGCCTCTGCGCCCTCTTCTCCACAGAAACCAATAAACCCCAGGCAAACAAACAACGCATCACGAACCCAAAGGTCTTCAGACGGGCACCTTTCAGGGACACAGCACAGTCACGCCGCGTGCCCCAGAGCAGGTCCCGCTGTCTGGCTGCCATAAAACAGCTCGGCAGGCTGGGGTTGGCCACTAGCCCGCTGCTCTACTCGAGGTCTACAAGGACCAGGCTCACAGTACAGCTTCCCCTCAACTGCTGCTTGCCAGCAGCCTTCAGAAAGCGCAGGAGCTCGCCACGCGGAGGTGATGAGATCCACGAATTTTCTCCTACCCCAGGATTTTTTCCCCTGGGTGAAGCTGACAACAAAACCACCCCGCAGCTTCTCACCTGTCTGAGAGGTTACCGCTTCCCTGGGCAGAAGCCAACTACACAGAGAGGGAAAGGGTGCAAAGGAAGCTGAGCAGCGTCCGCTTGTAGCCAGCTGGCCTCTGAGTTAGGAGCCCAAACCCATCACACCTCGCCATGAGGGTGAAGGGCTGCACCAGCTGCGAGGCCGTAACCTGGGTGCTGAGCCAGCGCTGCCCGTGCCACGCTCGGCAGGCACCCGGCAAGCAGCACGGTGACAGCCATCGCCCCTCGCTCACCTCCTGCTGCTTCTCCTCGTTCGGGTAGGTGTCCACAAACACCCCCAGGCCCAGGAAGTTATCCTTGCTTCCAAAGACAGGTCCTAGAAGAAACAAAATGCGCTGTGAATGATGGCGCGAGGCGAGGAAGGCATTGCAACGCCAGGCAGGGTTGGTTTACGTGTTCCTTCGCATCGTTCTCTGCACCAGGTAGCGAGGCGGGTGCTCTCCAGCTTGCACAGGGTCAAGTTTACCTTCAAATCACTGGGGGAAACTGGTTGCAAGCTGAGTTAGCGAGGTGTAAAGGGTCAGGGCATGCAAAGGCTTGCTGACACCACGGTGGCAGGGAGACCCAGGCCAAAGGCTGACGGGGATCACTGGGGGGGCTCTTCTGCCCCCAGCTTTGCCTGTTTCTACGTGAGGGGCCGATGTCACCTCGCAGAATTGGGCTTCATGTGCCAGAGCCGGGCACCCCAGGGCTCCACGCAGCCTTGTGCGGATAATCGAGCGCACAGACCCTCGGTGCCACAGGCAGGGAGGTCAGAGGGACAGGCTAAATCCCCTGCCCTGCACTGGGCCAGCCTTCAGCTTCCTCCCCAGCCCAGTCCTTATTAGCTGAAGCCCCGTGCTTCCACTTACACCGCCCTGCACGCCCCGAGATCGAGGCAAACAAGTCCCACAGGTGCTGAGCAGGCTCCAGCCTCCCAGGGACCCCACACACCCCCAGCGCCATGCATCTCTCACGGCTGTTACTCCCTTCTGGGCCTGCCAGCATGAAGGGAAAGCAGCCCTCAGGCCCCACAGCGCTGCAATTCCGCAGAGGGCTCCTGAGGCAGAGCGCAGAGAGAGCCAGCACCTCGAGGAGGTGGCACCGCACCGTCCCCGTCCCCTGCGGGCACAGCCCCGGCCCCGCTGCGTTCACCTGGCTGCATGCGGTCCTTGGTGTACCAGATGGCAAAGCCGTCGCCGTTCAGGTTCTTCTTGCCTTGCCCGTGGATTTTGAAGTGCACCTGCATCTCCCAGTCGCGGAGGTAGCACGGCTGCAGGAGGAGGAACGAGCGCGTGAAATCGGGGTGCCCCCGGGGACTCCCCAACGCCCCCCCGCCCCGAGGGTCAGGCAGCGACCACCACCACGACAGCCCGCGGCCCCGCCGAACCCGCGGGCACACGGACGCTCCCCATTTCCCTGGGCAACAGACGGCGCTGCCCCGGGCTTCGGATGGGAGCGAGGATAATTAATGTCCTAATTAACCTCGAGGGACATCATTAGGCCGAGGGAGTCGGTTGTTGCCCAGGGCTATAAGGAGCCAAGAAAACAATTCCGGGCTCGCACCACTCTGAGGTGATGGCAAGCGCGGGGTCTGTAACTCGCGCCTGGGTGAAGGACAGCAGGAGGAGCCCGGGGAGCAGCTCTGCCTTCCTAATTGCTGCCGAGCCAATTATTGCTCGAGCTGCAAACGAACTCCCTGCGGGAACGGGCGCAGAACGCGATAAGCCCGGCGGCAGCTGAGCCTCGCACAGGCAGCGATATTTTGTGGGAGCCGAAAAGAGGACTAAAAACCCCAAACCCAAACCTCCCCCAGCGTTTTATAGGAAGGGCTCTGGGTGGGGCAGCCCAAGACCCTCCCCAGATTCACGCCGGGACCCCCCCGCTCAGAGCAGTCACCCCAAAAGTGGCTCAGCCCACGCAGGAATCCCCGAGCCACGCGCTGCAAATCTCGGCGTTGCTGCCCCCGGCCGCAGCCCCCTGCCCCATTCCCACTGCCCCCCTCTCCCTACCCCCTCAAAATCCCCCCCATTTCCCCTCCCTTTCCCCCAGACCCTCAAACCCAACCTCCCCTGCACCCCAATAACGCCCTCCTACCTGCTGGCCTGGCCCCCCAAACCTCCCCCGTTGCCCTGATTTGACCCCCACCCGTCCCCCAGCTCCCCAAAAGCCCCCAACCACTACCGCCCCACACCCCCTTTTCCCAGCCCCCCCCAACTCCCCCAAATTCACCCCATTTCCCAGGCCCGAACCCCCTTCCACCTGCCCCCCAACCCCTAAAACTCTCCCTCCGAACCCCTTCCCTCACCCACCCCGTTCCCCCACCCCGCAGCGGGTACCCCCAGCCCCCCAAAACCCCGGTGCCCCCCCCCGCCCCGGGGCTCACCACGCGGTTCCAGACGGCGCCCCGCTTGCTCTGCGCGTCGGGGGTGAGGCGGATGTACTGCGTCATCACCATGGCGTTGCCCTGCAGGTCCCACAGCCCCGAGCTGGCCGAGCCCACGCCTGCCGGCCCACAGACGCGGTCGCTACCGGGCACCCCAAATCCTGGCGCCCGGGCACCCCAAAACCTCGGCACCCCAAAGCCCGGACACCCCAAAGCCCTCGTGCCCCAAAGCCCAGGCACCCCAAAGTTCCAAGGCCCCAAGGCCCAGGCACCCCAAAGCCCCGCACCAGGCACCCCCAAAGCCCGGGTACCCCAAAACCCCGGCACCCCAAATCCCTGCGCTGGGCACCCCAAAATCCCCACACCCCAAACTTGGCACCAGACGCCCCAAAGCTCTGGCACCCAACCCCCCGCACCAGGCGCACCAAATCCCAGTACCTGGAACCCCAAAGCCCCTGCACCCTAAACCCGGCACCCCAACCCCCCCACGCTAGGCACCCCAAAATCGCCAGCACCCAAAACCCACGCACCAGGCACCCAAAACCCAGTACTGGATGCCCTAAATCCCTACGCTGGTCACCCCAAATCCCTGGCACCCCAAACCCAGCACTGAGCACCCAAATCCCCTGCCCCAGGCACCCCAAAACCCCAGGGCCCAGCATTCCAAAACCTCACACTGGGCTCCCCCAAAGCCTGGGTACCCCAAAACCCCCAGTGCCCCAAAACTTGGTACCAGGCACCCAAAACCCCTGCACCAACCATCCCCAAACCCCCAGGACCCCAAAACCCCAGTACCAGGCACCCCAAATCCCCTGCATCAGGGGCCCCAAATCCCCCACACCCAAAACCCAGTACTTGACACTCCAAACCCGGGTACTGGGCGCTCTAAAAGCCCCACACCCCAAATTCCTGGAACCCGAAAAACCACATAATGGGCACCCAAACCCCAGTACCGGGCACCCCAAATCCTCCACGCCCCAAAACCTGGTACTGGGCGCCCCAAAACTCCAACACCCCAAATCCCTGGACCCCTAAAACCACATAACGGGCACCCAAATCCCAGTAGTGAGCACCCCAAAACCCCTGGCACCAAGCATCCCAACCCCCCCACACCGGGCACCCCAAAAACCCCAGCACCCCAAACGCCCCGCACCCTAAACCCAGCACCAGCCCCCCCAAATCTGGAACCGGGCCCCCCAAAAGCCCCAGTACCGGCTCCTCCAAAACCCCAGTACCCCAAAACCTGGTACGGGGTGCCCCAAATCCCTATACTGGGCACCCAAAACCCCGGTATCCCGAATCCAGGCACCCCAAATCCGGTACTGGGCCCCCAGACCACCGGTACCGGCTCCCCCAAAACCCGAGTACCCCAAAATCCGGTATGCGGTGCCCCAAATCCCTACACGGGGCACCCAAAACCCCGGAACCCCAAATACCGGCACCCCAAATCCAGTCCCGGGCCCCCAGACCCGCGGTACCGGGCCCCCCAAAAACCTCCGATACCCCAAAACCCGGTACGGAGTGCCCCCAATCCTCGTACCAGGCACCCAAAACCCCAGTACCCCAAATAGCGGCACCCCAACACCACACACCGGCCCCCCCGACCCCCGGTACCGGGCACCCCCCGACCCCTGGTACCCCAAAACCCGGTACCGAATGCCCCCAATCCCCGTACCGGGCACCCAAAACCCCAGCACCCCAAATCCCAGCACCCCAAATCCGGTACCGGGCCCGCAGACCCCCGGTACCGGGCCTCTCAAAAGCCTCCGGTACCCCAAAACCCGGTACCGGGTGCCCCCCATCCCCGTACCGGGCACCCAAAACCCCAGTACCCCAAATAGCGGCACCCCAACACCACACACCGGCCCCCCCGACCCCCGGTACCGGGCACCCCCCGACCCCTGGTACCCCAAAACCCGGTACCGAATGCCCCCAATCCCCGTACCGGGCACCCAAAACCCCAGCACCCCAAATCCCAGCACCCCAAATCCGGTACCGGGCCCCCAGACCCCCGGTACCGGGCCTCTCAAAAGCCTCCGGTACCCCAAAACCCGGTACCGGGTGCCCCCCATCCCCGTACCGGGCACCCAAAACCCCGGTACCCCAAATCCCGGCACCCAAATCCGGTACCGGACCCTCGACCCCCGGTACCGGGCCCCCGCCCCGCTCACCCTGGTAGGGCTTGGAGAGCGAGTGCTCCCGCTTCAGGTGCTCCTCGGTCTGCTCGGCCCGCGGCCCACCCAGCCGCAGCGCCACGGCCAGCAGCCACAGCCCGGCCCGCCACCGGCCCACAGCCGCCGCCATCTTCCCCCGCCGCCGCCCGCCCCGCGCGCCCATTTTCCGCCCCGCCCCGCCGGCGCCGCGAGCTGATTGGCTGCACTGCGCCGTCCGTCAGGAGGAGGGGCGGGGATAGCGCGCGGGGCATGCTGGGGAATGGAGTCCTCGGAGGACCTGGGGCCCGCCCCGCAGAGCCTGCCCCGCTCCCAACAGAGGGGAGAGACCGGGGCCGCGCGGGTCCTAGCGCCCCCCTCCAGGTCTCGGCTTCCCGAGTCCTGCCCCGCAGGTCCTGGCGGCCGCCCAGGGTCCTAGTGCCCCGCTCCTGGCACTTAGCTCCCAACCCCCGATGTCCTTAGATTCCCTCCTCCATGCCCTTAGAAACCCCCCCCATGCCCCTAGACCGCCCCCGAGACATCCCCCCATGCCCTGAGAGCCCCCCTCTATGCCCGTAGACCCCCTCTCCATGCTCTTTGACCCCCTCCCATGTCCTTATACCCTCCCCTTCCATACCCTCAGAGGCCCCCTTGCCCTCAGGGACCCCCTTTGCCCTCAGTGCCCCACCTTATCTCCCCACCTTCGCTCCCCATCCGTTCTTCTGCACACTGACCCACTCCACATAAGAGATATCCCCATATCCTATCCTATCCTACCCCATCCCATCCTAATCCCATCCTATCCCATCCTACCCTACCCTATCCTATCCTACCCTGTGCTATCCTATCCTACCCTATCCCCTCCCCTCCCCTCCCCTCCCCTCCCCTCCCCTCCCATCCTATCCTATCCTATCCTATCCTATCCCGTCCCGTCCCGTCCCGTCCCGTCCCGTCCCGTCCCGTCCCGTCCCGTCCCGTCCCAACCCTAACCCCACCCCCTGTGGGCCCCACCCCGCATCGCCCCTTTAAGCCCCGCGCTGGGCGTGTCCGCCCTCCGCGGGGAGGGGGCGGGGCACTGGCGGGGCGCGGCCGCCCCCTCCCGGGCGGGCCGGGGGGGCGTGGCGCCGCGGCGTGACGTCACGGCGAGCGCGGCGGCCGCGAGACCCCAACATGGCGCCGGGCGGCGGGCGGCGGCGGGGAGGCGGCGGCGGCTGCGGCGGGGGGAGCCTGGCAGCGGGACCGGGACCGGGCCCGGGAGGCGGCGGCGGCGGCGGCCGAGGCCCCGCGTCCCCGCCGCCGCTGCTGCCGCCGCTGCTGCTCCTGCTGGCGCTGCCCGGCGGCGGCGGCGGCTCCCCGGTAGCGGCGGCGGCGGGGGACAGCGTGATCCTGGGCATGCGGCTGGAGGAGAGCACGAAGCCGGCGGCGGCGGCTCCGTCGCGGGGCCCGATCCGGGTGACGGAGGGCAGCGAGGTGCTGCTGCGCCTCTACGGGCTGGGGCTGGGCCCGCGCACCGGCGAGCGGGTGGCCTTCGCCGAGCTGCGCCCCGCCGCCAACGCCTCGGCCGCCGCCAACGGCAGCTGCCCCGAGCGCTCGCAGGACCTGGTGGTGCGGCCCGGGCCCGCCGAGCCCCGCAGCACCTCGGCGCTGCTCCGCGTGCACGTGCAGCCGCTGCGCAAGGACGAGCGGGCCAAGACGTACGTGCTGTGCAGCCAGCGGCGGCCCGGGCAGCCGTGGCTGCCTCACCGGGGCCCCGACGGGCAGCTGGTGGTGCTGGAGGAGAAGAAGTCGCTGCTGCCGCTGTGGCTGCAGGCCACGCTGATCGGCGGGCTGCTGGTGCTGTCGGGGATGTTCAGCGGGCTCAACCTGGGGCTGATGGCGCTGGACCCCATGGAGCTGCGCATCGTGCAGAACTGCGGCACCGACAAGGAGAAGCGCTACGCGCGCAAGATCGAGCCCATCCGCCGCAAGGGGAACTACCTGCTGTGCTCCCTGCTGCTGGGCAACGTGCTGGTCAACACCACGCTCACCATCCTCCTCGACGACCTCATCGGCTCCGGCATCGGCGCCGTGGTGGCCTCCACCATCGGCATCGTCATCTTCGGGGAGATCGTGCCCCAGGCGCTCTGCTCCCGCCATGGGCTGGCCGTGGGCGCCAACACCATCGTGGTCACCAAGTTCTTCATGCTGGTGACGTTCCCCCTCTCCTACCCCATCAGCAAGCTCCTGGACTGCATCCTGGGCCAGGAGATCGGCACCGTCTACAACCGGGAGAAGCTGGTGGAGATGCTGAAGGTGACGGAGCCCTACAACGACCTGGTGCGGGAGGAGCTCAACATGATCCAGGGCGCCCTGGAGCTGCGCACCAAGACGGTGGAGGACGTGATGACCCCGCTGCAGAACTGCTTCATGATCAACAGCGACGCCATCCTGGACTTCAACACCATGTCGGAGATCATGGAGAGCGGCTACACCCGCATCCCCGTCTACGAGGACGAGCGCTCCAACATCATGGACATCCTCTACATCAAGGACCTGGCCTTCGTCGACCCCGACGACTGCACGCCCCTCAAGACCATCACCAAGTTCTACAACCACCCCGTCCACGTCGTCTTCCACGACACCAAGCTGGACGCCATGCTGGAGGAGTTCAAAAAGGGTGAGTGGTCGGGGCCGGGGGGGCGAAACGCCCCGGGGAGGGGGGGGGGGGGGGGGGGGGGGGGCGCTTCCCGGGGCCGCTGCTTGCTTTCACCCAGCTCCGGTTGCACGATGCCGGAAGCAAAACTGCGGCCGAGCTTCCCTGGCAGCTCTCCAGGGACGGAGCTGCCCTGCGGCCGCGAGCTTTTTGGGTGCTTTAAGGGGGCGAGGGGGCTGCGGAGCCCCCACCGGGGCGCTGGGGACAGGCAGTGGCCCCGTCTCGGTGCCCGACGCCTCCGGGGATCGCTCCGTAACGGTGCCGGGGCGGCGGAGGCAGAGCAATCTCTGCTCGGCGCCCGCCTCTAGAAGCGCTCTGAGAGTGTTTACTTGCGCCTCGTTTTTAATTATCGGCCCCGGAGGCCCTTGAAACGCTGCTGGAAAATTGCTCCGCTCCCTGCTCGGCTCCGCTCCCTGCTCAGCTCCGCTCCCTCCTCAGCGCCCTGCCCTGCCGCGCAGGACGGCCCCGAGCCCCGCGCTTCCTGCTGGCCCCGAAAACCGAGCGTGCCCGGCGGCAGGAGGGGCTGGCAGCAGCACGGCGCCGTGTCCCTCAGCGAGGGGACAAGGGGACGCCCGACCAGGCAGGGACCCTGCTGCCAAGGATGAGCAGCTCTGCGGGGTGATGCCGCCGTGACCCCGCTGCTCCTCCGGCTCCCGTTCCGCTCGCACCGGGGGTGCTTGGCCCTGTCCTTGTGGCACTGGGGACGTTTTAGGGGCTTGGGGCAGTCACCAGCAACCACACACCAGGATTTAGGGGATCTGCCAATTTCTCCTGCAGCAGGAGCTCTGCTACAGCTTGGGCCAGGAGTTGGCAGGTCCAGGCCAGGCCGATCCTTGAGGGAAGAGCTCGGTGGCCGCACGCTTGGTTCCTGCCTTCCCTTTGCAGCCGTGCTGCCCCCGCAGCCCAAAACATCAGCACGGGGACCACGCTGCGACTTGGTGTCACCTGTGGTTGTGACCATGACAGGATCTCATCACCTCCGAGCCTCTGCTTTTTATCCCCGATTACCACAAGCCTTCTCGGCCGGTGCTTTTGCCTCAGTTCATCTCGCACCGGGCCAGGATTCCCACCCCGCAGCGTGATTCCCACCCCCGGCCCCTTTTCCAAAATCCAGCAGAAGGGGAGCGGGGTCGTATTCTGCAGCCGTGCTGCTGGAGCTGGGCTTACGGCTGCTGCTGGCGCCGGCTTTCCCTCTGACGAATCCTTATTAAAGGATTTAAAGCGCGCCCGCTCTGATTCCAAAGCCGCCGACGTCCTGCGATGTTGCTTTTCATAGCTGGCTCAGGAGCGGGAGGATTTGGGGGGCCCTCTCTGGCGTCACCCCAAAATTCCTGTTCCCTGGGGGTGCCGCCCCACCGACAGCCCCTGCCCTCGTCCCGCTGACCTCGACCCGGGTTGAGTGGAAGGATAAGGAGAGGAAAACGACCCGCCACGCTCCTGATCGTCCTCGCTGGGGCTCCCCTGGTGCCACGGATGCGTCCCCAAGGCTGGCACCGGGGTGACGGCTCCTGCAGCAGCTCCAGCGCCTGTTCCTGTCCTTCTCATCCTCTCGGTGCCAGCCCAGCACGAAGCTCGGAGCGGGGACAGGACACGTCACCCCTTCACAGCACCGGGTCTGGGGCTGTCCGTCCCCTCCTGGCTCCCCACCGTGGGCACTGTGAACACCCTGAAACCCCGCGGCTGCTGCTTGTGCACCACGCATTGTGGAAGGGGAAAAGTGGACTTTTCACTGGGTTACACAGCCAGCGAGCGCGAGGCCTTTGGGAATCGGCCTGTCCCCATCGATGTGGGGACCGTGGTGGTGCTGGGGAGCCTTGACATGAGGAGCGGGGCCCGTCCCCACCGCGGGCATGCCGGCGTCACGCCCTTTGCTCTCGTCCTCGCTTGGCCCGCGGGGAGGAACCGCGGCCTGACTCATCGGGGCTGGGCCCTGCCGGTGCCGCCGTCCTTTCGCCGCTCCCTCGGGCCGTCGGCGTGGCTGAGGACGGGGTCGATGACGGGCATGGGCTCCCCTCGGCGCCGCTTTCGCCGCCTCGTCACAGCGGGGCCGCCCGAGCCGCGGGTGTTTGGCTGACGGAGGAGAAACCGGGGAGCCATGCGGTGCCCGTCTCTAAAATTAGCCTTTTCCTGGGTGGGAGCGTGGCGCTGAGCCGCCCGCAGCCGCCCCGCTCTGAGATTAAAGAGCAGAGAGCATCGGGGAGGGCAGCGCCGGGCGGGCACGTGCCTGTCCTGGTGGCTCGCAGGGTGCGGAGCGCGGCCGGCCACCGGTGTGGAGATTTCAGGGCCTTCAGGGCCGAGCCTCGTGCCCGGGGCAGGGAATTCCCGAAGGCGGTGGCCGGCAGCGAGCTTTGTTGGCGTGGTTTTGGCTGAAGCAAGAGAAACGGAGCCTCGTGGCAGGGAGATGCCAACGCCTGATTTACCCAGAACCAGGCAACCTGCGCGCGGGGAGCGAGAGCAGTTACTAAGTCAGGGCTGGGGAGGATTCCTGGGGACACGTCCCCTACAGGCAGCATTTCCCTGCTCTGGGCTCTTTCCCCCTGGATATTTTGGCCCCGTGCAGCACCAGGCGTCCGGAGCGTTCCCTCTGGGCTAGAACAGCGTGGCCAGGGAGACCCAGGGAGGTGGTGGCTGCTGGTGGAAACGCAGCTGTGGCTGTGCCGGTCACCTCGTGGTGCTCACACGGAGCTGTGCCGATGTCCCCAGGCCCTGGTGACGTGGGACGGTGCCTCTAGGACCCGTCCCCTCTCCTGTGACCCCCCTGGCTGAGCCCACGCCCTGAGATGTCCCGAGCCCAGCAGGCGCCGCTGTTATGGCCTTAATTACTGTCATTAAATTAGGAAGGAGCGTCCAGCCCAGGGGCTCATTTCAATTTCTACGTGTTTATTGTTCCCTGCCCGGGGTCAGATGCTGCGGAGGGCTGGGCTGGGCCTGGTGGCAGGGTCCTCTCCCCCCCTGTGCTGCCCGGGACCCCCCCCAGGGCGGTGGGATCGGGGTGCCTGGCGCGTGTCGAGCGTCCGTCCGTGTGTCCGCAGGGAAGTCCCACCTGGCCATCGTGCAGAAGGTGAACAACGAGGGCGAGGGAGACCCCTTCTACGAGGTGCTGGGGCTGGTGACGCTGGAGGACGTCATCGAGGAGATCATCAAGTCGGAGATCCTGGACGAGTCGGACACCTACAGTAGGTCCGGGGCTCGGCCCCGCGTCCCCGTCGCGTGCCGGGGTCCCCCGGGTGCCGCCCGCCCCCGCTAACGCCGTGCTCCCCGCAGCCGACAACCGCAGCAAGAAGCGGGTGGGCAACCAGAAGAACAAGCGGGACTTCTCGGCCTTCAAGGACCCCGTCAACGAGCTGAAGGTGAAGGTGTCCCCGCAGCTGCTGCTGGCCGCTCACCGCTTCCTCTCCACGGGTGAGTTTTTGGGGGATGCTCCACGCAGCTCGGTGCGGTGCCGCGTCTGGGCACCGCGAGGGCTCCATCCCCTTCCCGCTGCTCTGTAATCGAGGAGTTAAAGAGCATCAGCGTCCTGTCCGCAGTCTGACCCCAGGTCAGCTGCTCTGGGTTTTCCCCCCGTGGCCTGCCAGGGAGCCCTGCCTGGCACCGTGTCCCCGCAGCTGGGCTGCGTTGGTGCTGTCGCTGCCCCTCGGGTGGCCTTGTCCTGCCTGGAGGATCCCAGGGGTGGGGAAGTGGGGGCACAGCGGTCCCTGCATTCGAGCAGGAGCCAGGGATTTGGCAGGAGATGGTGAGGGAGGGGGCTGTGACCGTGAGATCCCACTGTCCTCCCACCCCGTCCCCCAAAACGAAAAGGGATGGGGCTCAGGGATGGCAGCACTGACACTTGGCAGGTCCCTGTCCCTGCAGGAAGGTCCCTGTCCGTGTGCTGGCACTTGCCAGCTGTATCCCATGGAGTGGGGACCTCAGTGTTCTCCCTCTGGAGCTGGTGGAGGTGCCAGACCTGGGGGCGCAGGGAGGTGTCAGTGGGGCCTGGGGTCCCCCTGCATCCCCCAGCACCTCCGTCCGAGGGGACGGGACGGGACGAGGACAGGGAGCCCCGGCAGCTCTGACCCCGTCCCGTCTCGCCCGCAGAGGTGACGCTCTTCACGCCCAACTTCATCTCGGAGAAGATCCTGCTGCGGCTGCTCAAGTACTCGGACGTCATCCAGGAGCTGAAGTTTGACGAGGAGAACAAGAAGTCCCCACGCCATTTCCTCTACACCAAGAACAAGTCAGCCGACTACTTCATCCTCATCCTGCAGGTACCGCCGCTCCTCCTCACGGGCTGGGAGCGGGGTGGTGTCACCGGCCACGCGTGGGGTCCCCGGGGGGGAGCCGTCACCCCAGGGAGGCTGCAGGGAGCCTCCTTCCACCCGGCCCAGCGCCGCGGGACGCGGCGTGCGGAGCCTGACGCCGTCTCTCTGCCTTGCAGGGCAAGGTGGAGGTGGAGGCCGGCAAGGAGTGCATGAAGTTCGAAGCGGGAGCCTTCTCCTACTACGGGGTGATGGCCATCAGCCCGCCTCCGGTATCGGGTAAGCGTCCCCGATGGCGTGGGCAGAGCCCCCTGCCCGTTTTAGAGCTGCTGTTGGGAAGAGGAGATGCTGGAGGACGCTCCGAGCCCTGCTGGCTCCCCCCAGGCAATGCTGGGGCTGGTGCTGCTCCTCGGGGCGCTGCGCCCTGTGCGTGCCTGGCAGCGGGGCCAAGGGGCTGTGCCCAGGCTGGAGCCAGGACCCCGGTGCTGGGCTGGCACCGTGCAGGCGGATCCGCTCCCTGCGGCCCCAGTTTCGGGGTGCCCTCGTGTCGCTTGCCGAGCTCTGTGAGCAGCCAGACGTGGACCCTGGCAGCCCGTGCCGGGCTCTGCTTGGTGCTGTGGAGTCACCAGCGCTTCTCCTGCTCCATCTTGCCCTCTGCCATCCCCACCAGCAGCGGGGGGCAGTGCAGCGCTGCCCCTTTGCCCGCTGGTCTCTCTTGACGTTGTCCTCTGCGTGCGTCGTGCTGTCCGTGTCCCAGCCCGGCCCCACAAAGCGAGGGTCACCCTTTTCCAGGCTGACAGGTGAACGGCACGGCTACATGGTGCCAAACCCCGCTGGGACCGGGTTACCCCCCACCTTCGGGCATCCCCCCCCGCCCCAGCCATGTGAACTCAGCGCCAGGTGCTTTGCCCCTGGGGCTGGGCCGGCTCCTCACCGTTCAACTTGGGATCCCGGTGCTGCTGGAGGAGGAAAAGCGGCTCCACCAGCCTCTGCAACAGGCTGTGGGGGCAGAGCCGAGCACCCGGTCCTGCTCATAGTGGCACGAGGGCCCCGCGCTCCCCTCATTCACCCCGATTTCCCCCGACTGCCTCCTCTGGTTATTTATGGAGGAGCCAGCGCTGGCCGGGCGGGTGAGCCCACCTCGTGTCGAGGCTGCCCGCGGTCCCTGGGGCACCCCCGGCTTTCGGAGCACGTCACCGCGCTGTCCTCGTCACCCCCCTCACCCCCACGCAGGGGGAGCGATCCAGTGGGGCAGGGACGGCGTCCTCGGGCTCGGTCCCACCGCTGAGGACAGAGCTGTCCCCTGGGCGAGGGGACCGCTGTCCCCAGAGCGGGGGGAACTGGAGGCTCTGTCCGGGCTCCAGTTGGGGACCCTTTGGCAGGTGACAGGCAGGGACCAAGCACTCGGGGACACGTCTGTCCCACCGCTCTGTGCTTGGCTCCATGTCCCCAGATCCTACGGGACGGGACTCGGGGCAGTGTCACCGGGGGCTCAGCACTGCGGTCACCCACTGGGACCCTGCCCGGTGCCGCGGTGCTGACCCCGTGCCCCCCGTCCCCGCAGAGACCCGCTCCCCGTCCCACGTGGGCAGCCTGAACCGCTCGGCCTCCCTGAGCTACCATGAGCGCTCCGACTCCGTCTCGTCCCCCGTCAGCAGCAGCAACAACCAGCTCAACGCCAGCGCCCCGTACGTGGCCGACTTCAGCGTCCGCGCCCTCACCGACCTCCAGTTCGTCAAGGTGAGGCTGCGTGGGGCCGGGGGTGGCCGGGGCCTCCTGGGGGACGCGACCGCCACCCCATCCCTCTTCGATTCCTCCCGCAGATCACGCGGCAGGAGTACCAGAACGGCCTCACCGCCTCCCGCATGGACAGTTGTCCCCAGTCCCCGGACAGCAGCGCTCCCAAACCCGACCTGCCGGAGAAGCCGGAGCCCGCCGACGAGACCACCAGCCTCCTGAACGAGAGGAACTGCCTGAGCCGCCGGAGCAACCACAGCCCCGTGGAGAACTCCATCTGACCCCGGCCGCGGGCCAGGGACGCGTTGGGACCCCCGCAGCCGCCCTGCGGGGACCCTGCCCAGGTCAGAAACGCTCCGGTGGCGATGGAGCGGGTACGGGTCCGCCGCGCCGGCCACCGAGGGAACGGACGCACCCGCCGCCGCTTTCACACCCGGTGTTTGCCGGAGGCACCCGCGGCGCGGGCCGGAAGGGAGCCCGGTTTTGCTGCTGCTGCTGCTTTTTGGAGACTGGTTCCGTGGTTTCAGCGCGGTGGAGGCCGGAGGCCCCGCGGCCGGCGAGCGTTCGTTCGCGTGCAGCTCAGGGAGCTTCAGGTCCCGCGGGCCGGGCCCCCCCACGGCCTCCCCCCGGGGGTGTTTTTGGGCGGACGCGAGCGACTCTGGGGCCTCCTCCCGGAGAACCGCACCGGGCCCGAGGCCGCGGCGAGGGGCTTGACTCTGCCACCAGCCCCCCCTGCCTCCAGCGGGGGCGCTGAGGATGGCCGGGAGACCCCCCCCCAAAAAAAATAAAACATAAATAAAGCGGAGGTGGAACGGGGTGGGGGGGGTGACTCAGGGAGTGCCGCGGCCCCGGGGCGGGGGGCTCGGGGGGGCAGGATCCGGCACACAGCTAGTGACCAAAGTACGGGCGGGGGGGGCTCCCCTCCGCCTCCTCCCAAGGAGCTTCTCCGAAATCGCCAGCTGGGACCCCCCCCCTCACCGCCGGGGCTCCCCCCCCACCCCCCCTGAAAAGCACAAGTCCCCTGGGTGACCGCTGTAAGTTATTGGGAGAAGGTTAATTATTTTTGTTAATCGTGTCGCGACTATCAGGTCCTAGGTTCTTCTGCGGGGAGATGCTAGAAGTAATAATAATAATAATAATAATATTAAATCATGATGGAAATTAAAAAAAAAAACAACTTTTTTTATTAAATCTTCCTCTATGCAACCCTTCCCCCCCGAGAATCTGTATTTATTTTTCGCATCGGGTTTGATTTGTATATTTTGGGGAGGGGGAGGCCGGGCCCGGAGGCCCCGCAGGGGCCGGTGCCACTGTTGCAGCCTCCCCCCCAGGTTGTGGAACTGACTCTGGAATTTTATTTTATTTTTGCCGATTGGGTAATAAAAAAATCTCTATATCTGTATTGTCAGCCTCTTGCGTGCTTTGGGGTGGGGACGGAGGCTGAGAGCTCCCAGGCTGCCCGTTCGCTTCGCCCTCGGTGCTCGGGGAGTGCCAGCGGGATCCTGGGGGGCGTTGGAAGGGTGCTGGCAGCAGGGCGAGGCGGTGATCCTCCCCCGGAGACCTCATCAAGGTGTACAAATATTTGAGGGGAGGGTGTCCAGAGGATGGAGCTGGTCTCTTTTCAGCTGTGCCCAGCCACAGGACGAGAGGCGCCGGCCGCAAACCGATGCCCAGGAGGTTCCAGCGCCATTTGCGGGGGCACTTCTGTACTGGGAGGTGACAGAGTACCGTCCCCTACAGGTACGGCCCCGCGGGCACCGGGTGGCCGATCACCCCCACCCGTCCCCTCAGCATCCTGCCCAGCGCCCTCTCCGCCCGCTGGGACACTCGCCGGGGCTGTCCCTTGGCACCCGGACTGCGGGCTGTCCCTTCTGCCTGCCCCAAGCCGCCCGCTGGAGCTTCACCCAACAGCCTCTGCTTGGCCCCCACCGCCTGCAGGCGGGCACGGCGCAGCGCCCCGCGGGTGCGGGGCAGCACCTGGCCTTTTTTTGGGGTGCAAAGCTGCTCTTCGGCGAGTCCTGGCCCTCCGTCCGCCCCGAGCCACAACTGCAGGACCTGCAGCTCCTCGTAGCGCCCCGACCACATCGCGCGGGCACTCGCAGGCCTGTGGCTGGATCCGCCCCAAAGCCAGCTGGGGTGGGAGCAGGGACACGGAAGCTTTTTTTTCTTTTTTTTTTGTCCCAGCATTTGGGTTTTGGAGGCGATAAAAGGTTGCTGGAGGGGCAGGGGCACGCGCTTCTGTCCCAGCAGCTCACCAAAGGAGGTGCCACCCCCTGCCCGTTCCGTAGCGCCCTGCAAGTCCCCAGCGGGTGGATTGGGACCGGGCCGTGTCCCCTCCCAGGTCCCCTCCCAGGTCCCTGGGGTGCAGCCCCGGCCTCGCTGCTCCCATGTGGGGACAGCCCCGTCCCCCTGCCCTCACCACGTCTCGGTACCGATGCTCTCCGTGCGGTGACCCCGTGTCCACATCCACACCGTGCGCAGGGGACAGAAAGGCAGAGCCGGGTTTTGGTGCCAGGACCTCGTTTTGTTTTTTTTTTTTCCAGCAGGCACAGAGCCCTGCGGGTCCCCCCGTCCGCGCCGGCCTCACCGCGTCCCCCTCAGCCATCCAGCAGGTCCCGGACCGCGGGGTCCGCCGTGTCGCAGGGCCGCCGTCCCCTGGCGTCGCGGGCTGCCGCCAGCGCCGGGTCGAGCTGCAGGAGCAGGGCGCAGACGTCCCGGTGGCCGCGCTCGGCCGCCTGCGGGTGACACCACCGTGACGCGTGGCGCCGCGGCAGCACCGCGGCCGGGTCCCCGCCTCGTCACCCACCTTGTGCAGCCCGGTGCGGCCGTCCCCGTCAGCGGCGGCAGGGTCAGCGCCGTGGGCCAGCAGGAGCCGGACCACGGCGAGGTGGCCGCAGTAGCAGGCGCGGTGCAGGGCGGTGGCGCCGCCGGGCGTGCGGGCGTCGCAGCGGGCACCGCGCTGCAGCAGCAGGCGGCAGACCCCCAGGTGCCCGTTACGGCTGGCGTAGTGCTGGGGGGGCAACGGGGCGGGTGAGCGGGTTCTCCCGCCGGTACCCGGTGCTACCCCGGTACCCGATGCCCATCTGGTTCCGCCCCGGTACCCGGTGCCCTGCCGGTTCCCACCCCCCCCCCACCAGTACCCGGTACCCCCCTGGTACCCGGTGCCCCCCCGTCCTCTCCCGGTAGCCAGTGCCCCCCTCCAGTTCCCTTCCCCGGTACCCGGTGCCCTGCCGGTTCCCCCCCCCCCCCCACCAGTACCCGGTACCCCCCTGGTACCCGGTGCCCCCCCGTCCTCTCCCGGTAGCCAGTGCCCCCCTCCAGTTCCCTTCCCCGGTACCCGGTGCCCCCCCTATTTCCTCCCCAGTACCTGGTGCCTTCCTGGTTCTCCCCAGCCCGGTGCCCCCCCAGTTCCTCCCCCCCGGTACCCGGTGCCCACCCGGTTCCCCCCCCCATATTCGGTGTTCCCCCCCAGATACCCGGTGCCCCCCCAGTTTCCCCCCAGTACCCGGTGCCCCCCGAGTTCCTCCCCCCCCGGTATCCGGTTCTGCTCCGGTTCCCCCCCCGGTACCCGGTGCCCCCCCGGTTCCCCCCCTCTCTACTCTGTGCCTCCCCGGTGCCTCCCCCCCGGTACCCGGTGCCCCCCCCGGTTCCCCCCTCGCTACTCTGTGCCTCCCCAATGCCTCCCCCCCGGTACCCGGTGTCCCCCCCCAGATTCCCGGTGCCCCCCCCGATTTCCCCCTAGTACCCAGTGCCCCCCCAGTTCCTCCACCCGCCCGGTCCCCGGTGCCCCCCCGGTTCCTCCCCCCGGTCCCCGGTGCCCCCGCCCCGTACCAGGGCCGTGTACCCCGCCAGGTCGGTCTCGCTGGGCTCCCCGCGGCGCTCCAGCAGCTGCAGCACCCGCGGCTCGTCCCCGTCCCGCGCCGCCGCCCAGATCCCTGCGGGCAGCGGCAGCGGGCTCAGACCGGGGGCACCGGCACCGGGCACCGGGCCCCGCGCCGCCCGCTACCGGACCCCCCCCCCCCAGCAGCGCGGCACCGGCACCGCCCCCGCCCGGCCCGGCCCGGCCGCGGACCCCGCTCGAAGTCCATCTCGGGCAGGCTCTGGTGCACGCTCGGCACCGCCGCCCGCGGCGGGCAGCACGGCCCCGGGGGGGAACGGCGGCCCGCCGCCATCGGCCGGGGCGGGGCGGGGCGGGGGGCGAGAGGGGGCGGAGGGGGGGGGGCCGAGTGCGGCCGAAAGGAGCCGAGAGGCATCCGAGTGGGGCCGAAGGGACCCGAGTGAGACCCGAGTGGGGCCGAAAGGAGCCGAGAGGAACCCGAGCGGGGCCGAAGGGACCCGAGTTGTTCCGAAGGTACCCGAACGGCACCCGAGTGATTCCGAAGGTACCCGAGTAGTTCCGAAGGTAGCCCAGCGGAGCCGAAGGGAGCCGACCGATAATCGGGTGGTTCCGAAGACACCCGAATGGTTCCGACGACACCCGTGTAGTTCCGAAGTCACCCAAGCGCCACAGCGCATGCGCGCTCCCCCCACCCCCTCCGCCAGGGGGCGCCCCCTCTCCCCCCGCCCGCCCCCGCCCCCGGTGCCCCCCCCCGGTGCCCCCGTCCCGTCCCCGCTTCCCACGGCCCCAGGGCCGCCGCCTGGCTCCGGGCCCAGCTCCCAGGCCCCGCCGGGACCCCGGCTGCCGCTTCCGGCCCTCTCCCTACTTCCCGGCAGGGCCCCCCCGGGGACCCCCCCCGTCCCCCCCATGGGGTCCCTACCGGGGGGGCACCGGGCGCGGGGCCAGCCCCGGGCAGCCGCAGGCCCCGGGGGGCAGCCGGGCCCCCCCCGGCCTGGGAACGGCGCCGCGATGCCCTTTTATAGCCCAGAGCGCCGCCGTTTTCCATGAGCTCAGCACCCGGGGGGGAGGGGGGACCCGCACATCCCCCCCCCCCCCCAGCACCGGACGCAGCCCCGCTTCTGTTATTTTTTTTTCCTCCTTTTTATTATTAATATAAAAATACTCACGTATTTACAGCAAATAAATATATTTCGGTAACAAATAAATTACACTGGGGGGGGGGTTATACAAAAGGGGCCCAGGCGGGCGGCGTGCAGGGGGCAGCAGGCGGGGGGGGGTATTTACAGCCGGGCCCCCCCCGGGCGGGGGCGCTTAGAAAAGTTCTCAGGAAGGAAAAAAACCCGAAAAGTCCTCGTGGAGGTGGCCGAAAGGGGCCCGCGGCGGGACACGGGGCCTGGGGGGGGACATGGGGCACAGGGCACAGTCCCCAAGGCGGGGCACGGTCCCCAAGGCTGGTCCCAAGGCCCGGGACGTGGCCCCCGTTGTGAGTTACAGGGCCCCAAGCAGGTTCCAGGGCCTGGGACACGGTCCTCAAGCCTTGTCCCGGTGCCTAGGACACGGTCCCCAAGGCGGGTTGTGGTCCCCAAGCCCTGTTCCAGGGCCCGGGACACGGTCCCCAAAACAGGTCACGGTCCCCAAGTCTTGTCCCAGTGCCTAGGACACAGTCCCCAAGCCCTGTCCTAGGGCCCAGGACACGGTCCCCAAGGTGGGTCGTGGTCCCCAAGCCCTGTCCCGGTGCCTAGGACACGGTCCCCAAGGATGGTCGTGGTCCCCAAGCCCTGTTCCAGGGCCCAGGACATGGTTCCCAAAACGGGTCACGGTCCCCAAGTCTTGTCCCAGTGCCTAGGACACAGACCCCAAGCCCTGTCCTAAGGCCCAGGACACGGTCCCCAAGACGAGTCGCGGTCCCAAAGCCCTGTCCCAATGCCTGGGACGCGGTCCCCAAGCCTTGTCCCGGCGCCGGGGTGACGGTCCCCAAGGCGGGTCACGGTCCCCAAAGCCAGACGCAGCGCCCGGGACGCAGTACCGAAGGCGGACGTGGTGACACGGTGACAGAAGAGCCCCAGCTGCGTCACCCAAGGCAGGCAGAACGCGGTGCCCAGGTGGGTGCCGGTGCCGCAGCCCCGAGCCGGGTGCCGGTTCCCCGTGCTGCAGCCCCAAGGCGGGTGCTGGCACCGGGGCGGTGGTCCCCGCGGCGGGTGCCGGCGTCCTGGCGGCGGGTGCCGGGCCCTGAGGTAGGTGCGGCTGCGCGGTGGCGGCTCAGACCGACGACTCCTCGGGGTTGGAGTCGGGCAGGGGCTGGCGCTGCTGCAGCTTCCGCCGCAGCTCCTCGGCCAGGTCGGCGCAGGGCGGCCGCTCCTCAGCGCCCAGCGCCAGGCGGATGTAGCCGTTGGAGGAGGAACCGCGCAGGGGACCCAGGTGGATGCGGGTGGGCGAGTGGAGGGGCTGCCCGGGGATGGCGCTGGGCGGTGAGGTGGTGCCGGGGGGGCCGCCGTTGCGGCAGACGGCGTGGCCCGGCACGATCTTGAGCGAGCCGTCCGAGTAGTAGTAGCTGGCCGGGTCCCAGAGCTTCTCATCCGAGTCGGAGGCGGCGCTGGGCACGAAGCGCGGGCTGGGGGGCTCCTTGGGCAGCTCGATGGGGTACACCAGGGTGCTCTCGATGGCCTTAGCGCCTTTGCCCAGCTCCTCCCGCAGCCGCCGCCAGAGCGAGAACACCACCAGCACCAGCACCAGGCACAGGGCGCCCAGGCACACCGCCACCACCCACACCAGCCCCAGGCTCTCCAACGGCGCCCGCGTCTCCAGTGGCACCCCCGGGCTGGCCAGCACTGCCACCCGGTACACCTCACTGCCCAGCCGGGCGCCCTGCTCCTCCGAATAGCAGCGGTACGTGCCGCTGTGCTGCGCCCCGGCCCCCGGCACCACCAGCGCCCGCAGGCGGGCGTCGTGCAGCACCAGCGCCTGCTCGGCCGCCAGCGCTCGCCCCTCGAAGGTCCACAGCGCCTGCGCCAGGTTGGAGCCCAGGCGGCACGTCAGCACCAGGTCGGTGCCTGCCACCACCGTCACGTTTTTGGGGATGATGGGCCCTGGGGGAGAGGGGTGAGTCAGGAGGGGGACGCACAGCACAGGGGGTGTCCCTGCTGTGTCACCTCCCGTGCCAAGGCCTCGCCACACGCCCTGCCACCCCCGTGACATGTCCCCAACGTCCCAGCTCCACGCAGCGTGGGGTCTCACCTTGCTTGGCCACCTGCGGCAGGGTGCAGGCGCGGGTGTCGGAGCTCAGCACGTCCTGGACCAGCTGGGACCTGCAGGAGGAGATGGCGGCGGAGGTGAGGGGGGCCCCGCACCATGGCTGGGAGTCCCGCGGGCACCCCCTTACCCGTTGAGGCCCTCGGTGCGGACGCAGAGGCTGGCGTTGCGGCTCCAGGCGCAGTAGGGGTCCCGGGCGAGGACGCAGTCCGTGCAGGACTGGTAGCGGCTGCAGTCAGCCAGCGGCAGCTGGGCCACCTGGAAGCGCGAGCCGGCGAAGAGCAGCTTCTGCGAGGGCAGGGACAGGCGGTGAGGCAACACCGCGCGACGCCATGGCCACCAGCCCCTTCCCGCGGCACCGCTCACCTTCCGACCGGCCAGGACCAGGCTCTCCACAGGCTGCGCCGGCTCGAAAACCTGCAGCTCCTCGACCAGGTGGACGTGAGCGCCCAGGTTCAGCGCCTTGTGCACCCAGCCGTCACCTGCAGGCCGTGGCAGGAGGTGAGGGGTGTCCCCACACTGGCAGCCCCCCCTGCATCCCCCCCGGCCGCCCGGCAGGTACCTGTGCCGATGAAGAGCACCTCGTAGATGGTGCCGTCCAGCCCCGTCACACGGTCCACCACCAGCTGGGTGAAGTTGGCGTCCTTCTTGAGCAGCAGCGGGCGCCCGCGGTGGGGCAGGATGGGCTCGTCCATCAGCGGGTGCTTCTTGGCGAAGTTGAGGGTGTTGTCGGGCAGCTCGAGGGAGCTGGCGAAGCCGTTCTGGCGGTGCCAGTCGGTGATGCACTGGGGACAGAGGGCACCGTCAGCGCACGGCCAGCCCCGTGCCTCCCTCTGCCACGGCCCCGTGCCCCCCCAGCACTCACCGCCCCAGGACGGGGGCTCGGCACCTCATCCGAGTACCGGCCCCACTTCTGCGTTCTGCGCCCTGCTCCCGGTACTCCTTGTAGGGCCCTCAAATGCCTTCTTCACCTCCAGGATGTGGTACCGGCAGATAGCCGAGACGTCCACGTCCCCCCTGCAGGGACAGTGAAGGTTTGGGGGGCACCGACCACAGGGAACCCCCTGGGGGCCAAGGGGCCGCTTCCCACATGCTCACCAGCGGGCCTGGAAGACCCCAAAAAACGTCGTGTCCTGCCAGTCGGCGCCGGGCAGGGTGAAGACGGCCTGGAGGCGGTTGAAGTGGAGCTGCTGCTCGGGCGCCGAGCACACCAGGCGAGCCTTGAGGAAGGTCGTCCACTTCTTCTGCAGCGTGCGCGCACCGCCGACGTCCCCCTGGGCACCGAGCGGGCGTGAGGGCAGCACCGGCGCCTTCACCAGCTGCACCAAGCCACGCCAGGACCACATCCCGCGCGGCGGACGCCCCCCGTACCTTGCAGACCCGCGCCACACGGGCCACCACCTGCTCCGCGTAGCAGTCGTACTCCACCGCCCGCTCGCTGAAGAAGAAGTAAACCTTGTCGTCGTCCCCGGTGCTGCTGGCTGCGCTCTCCTGCACGTACGCCGAGGCCACGAAGTGGGGCTCTGCGGGGTAAAAAGAGACAGGTAGCAGCAGGCGAGGGGGCCCACGCCCTCCCCGTGAGCCCAGCCTACCATTGAGCCAGGAGGTGAGGTACTCCGTCTTCATGGAGTAGTGCGGGCCCAGGTTGCGGAGGATGACGGGCTCCGTGCCCAGGAAGTTGTTGAAGGTGGCCGAGTACAGCTCGCCGTCTGCAAGGGGGGGGGGTTAGGGGCAGGGTGGGCACCCCCGAGGCCGCAGAGGGGACTGGGGGTGCCCCACGGTGCCACCTACCCACGATGAGGCCGGTGTGTCCCTTGGTGGGGTCGTACGGGCACTTGCCCTTGCCGTCCTCGAAAGCCACTTGGTCCAGGGTGAAGCCGGACAGCTCCTGCGGGGCACAGGATTGGGGGCCCAAACCCCCTCCCCAGGTCACATCCCCCCCCGCGCCCAACCAGCCCCAGGGCACGGGGACACCCCCGGGTGACCCCCCTGGGGACAGGGACACCCCTGGATGACCTTCCTGGAACAGGGACACTGAATAGTGCTCCTGGGGACAGGGACAGCCTTGGACTGATGCTCCTGGGGATAGGGACACCCCCAAATGATGCTCCTGGACACAGGGACCCCCCCCAAATGATGCTCCTGGATACAAGGACACCCCCAAATAGTGCTCCTGGACACAGGGACCCGCCCCAAATGATGTTCCTCGATACAAGGACACCCCCCAAATGATGCTCTTGGACACAGGGACACCCCAAATGATGTTCCTGGGCACAGGGACAACCCCCCAGAAGACCCTCCCGGACACGGGGACCCCCCCCAAACAAAGCTCCAGCACCAGAGGGAGCTGCCCTGGAACCCACTGCCTAACACAGAGGCCCCCCGGGGCCGAGGCTCCCACCAGGGGGAGCAGCGCTGGATGCGGCCGGGTTTTTGGGGGGGTCCCTCGGGGCTCACGGCGGGGTGGGGGGCGGCCGCACTCACGATGTAGGTGCACTTGGGCTGGAAGGCGTAGGTGCCGCAGGCGTACAGGTGGGAGCTGTTGTAGCTCTGCAGGAAGCGCACGTAGTTGAAGCAGTCGGTCTGGGGGGGTGGGAAACATGCGGTTAATGGCGAAGGGGGGGGGAGGGGGACATGCAAACTGGGGGGGTGCCCCACGCCCCCCCCATAGCCACCTCCGCGCCCCCCAACCTGGTTGTTTTTCCCCTTCTGGATGCACTCGGCTTTCTTCTCCATGGGGGCCTCCCAGGAGATCTGGGGGAGAAAAGGGTCAGCAGGAGGGCTCGCCCCACTGCTCCCCCCTCCAAAAAAAATCCCCTTCCCCCCCCCCCCTTCGCCCCGGGGCCTCACCGCCGCCTTCAGCTCCACGTGCCGGTGGCCAGGGCGAAGACGGCCTCGCGGGCGCCCACGTAGAGCAGCGCCTCGGCCTCGTCCAGCGTCAGCGTCAGGTAGTGCGAGACCCCCCCCTGCGAGAAGCGCTTGGCCGCGTCCTTCAGCTCTGCGGGACATCGAGGGGGGGGGGGGCGGGACGGTGACACGCACGCCGCGGGGACATCGGGGCAAGGCCACCGCCGTCCTCGCGGCCGTCCCCACCCCCAAGCCACGGGTGGGCACCGCTGGCACCCCGGGGCACCCACGGCCCCCGCCGGAAGCCCCCCGGCCCCCGCGCACAAAGGGCTCTTTGTCACCGGAGCAGGCGCTGGCGGCGCTGGGGAACACAGCGGCCTTTGGCGAGACCCTGTGCCCCCCCCCCCGAGCCCCCCCTGCCCGCCCCCAGGCCCGGCCGAGCCCGCAGAAAGGCCCCATTGACAGGGCAGGCACCAGGGCCCCGGGCGGCGACGGGGCCGCAGGGCTGGCACGGCACAGGGACGGGGACAAGGGACGGGGACAAGGGACAGGGGCACTGGTGGGGGTCTGGGGCACAGCACAGGGACGGGGGGCATGGCACGGGATGGGGGGCACAGTATAGGGACAGGGGGCACGGCATGGGGACAGGGGGCTTGGGCAAGGTACAGGGGACACGGCCCAGGGACAGGGCTTGGGTACGGGCAGAGCACAGGGACGATGGCACAGGAAAGGGATGGGGGGGTCTGGGGCATGGCGACATGGGGCACAGGGATGGGGGTCTTGGGTATGAGCACGGGGCATGGAACGGGGACACCGGCACGGCAAAGGGACAGGGGTCTGGGGCATGGGCACAGCACAGGGACGTGGGGCACAGCACAGGGACACGGTGCACAGCATGGGGACCGGGTTCTTGGGGACAGTACAGGGACACAGAGCAAGGAACGGGGACAGCAGCGTGACAAAGGGACGGGGTCTGGTACACGGACATGGGACATGGCACGGGGACACTGGCAGGGGAAAGGGACAGGGGTCACGGGCACGGGGACATGGGGCACTGGCATGGCACAGGAATAGGGGACACAGGGCACGGGGATGGTGCAATGGGGCACGGAAAGGGGACGTGGGGTGCTGGCACAGCACGAGGATGGGGACAAGGGACGTGGCAAAGGGACAGGGACATAGGACGCTGGCACAGCAAACGGCTGGGGGTCTCCAGGTGTTGGCACAGCACAGGGACAAGAACACGGGGCATGGCAAAGGGACGGGGACACCGGTGCTGCCATGGCACGCGGACAGGGACCCAGCACGCGGCACAGATGGGGGACACGGGGTGCTGGCACAGCGCAGGGACAAAGGGGCACAGGGTGCTGGCACGGCGAAGGGATGGCACCTCGGGTGCTGGCACGGCCTGGAGATGAGGACACGGGGCATGGCAGAGGGACGGGGACCGGGGTGACGACAGGAGACACGACAAAGGGACGGGGACCCAGGGCGATGGCGGGGCGTGGGGACAGGACAAAGGGCTGGGGACCCGTCCGGAGGGGGGGTTACGGTACTCACCCGCGTAGGGGACGGTTTTTCGGGGCACGGCGCTCCACGAGGACCCCGGGGCGGCGCTGGGGACGAGTGCCAGCAGCGAGGCGAGGGCCAGCAGCAAGCAGGGGGCCATGGCGCCGGCAGGGGGTGGCCTGCTTTTGGGGAGGGGAGGGGGGAGACGCCCAGCCCTGGTCAGGGTTACAGGGCTTCACCCACGGCGCTGGCGGCGTCACGCGGGCGGCGCGGGGACAAGGCGGGCATTGAGGGCCGCGCGTCACGAGGCCGGGGCACCCCACGCGGGACGGGGTGGGGGGACACGAGGCGTGGGGTCGGGGTCCTGGGGGGGGGAGGCGCAGCGCTCCGAGCCTCCCCGCGACCCCTTTGGGCGTCTGGCCCCCCGAGGCTCAATCTGTCCCCGTGGCAGAGACCCCCCCACACACCCTGCCGGTGTTGGGGCGCCCCCCAAGTGGCTCCCTACCCTGACGGGGGGGTGCAGCCGGCGGTGCCCCCCACCCGCTCCGTCCCCGCAGTCACTCCTCCGGCCACTTCCCGCCCTGACGCATCCAGGCGGGTCCGGGGGGCCGCGCAGGAGGAAACGGGCCCTTCCTCTTCCTCCCCCCCGCCCCGGGACAGCCTCACCTCCCGTCCCGTGTCCCCCCTCCCCCCCCCCCACCAACCCCAGCACCCCAGGGGTGCCCCCGCTGCCCCCCGCCCGGCGGGGCAGGATGCGGCCGGGCGAGCGAGCGGGCGGCCGGGAATTGTTCTGCCCAGCCTGGGGGGAAGCAGGAAGCGGGGGGGCTGGGAAGGGTTTCCGGGAGGGTGGGGGGCCGGGAAGGGGCCCCCCACGGGCGTGGGAACGGGGGACGCCCCGGACGGGCTTCCCATGGCAGCTGGGAAGGGGGGAAGCGGGAGGTGGGGGCGCCCCGTGCTGCCCACGGCGCGGGCACGGTCGGGGTGTCAGGGGCACGGGTGGGGTGCTGTGGGTATGGTTGGGGTGTCACGGGCACGGGTGGGGTGCCACGGGCATGGTTGGGGTGTCAGGGGCATGGTCGGGGTGCTATGGGTACGGTCGGGGTGTCACGGCTATGGTCAGGGTGCTATGGGTACGGCTGGGCGTCGTGGGTATGGTCAGAGTGCCACGGGCACAGCCCCAGAGCCAAGAGCAGGGTCAGGGTGCCACAGGCAAAACCGGGGTGCCATGGGCACGGTTGGGGTGCCAAGGGCACGATTAAGGTGCCACGGGCACCGTTGGGGTGTCACAGGCACGATCGGGGTGCCGTGGTCATGGTTGGGGTGTCACAGGCACAGTCAGGGTGCCACAGGCACAGCCCCAGGGCCAAGAGCAGGGTCAGGGTGCCACGGGCAAAGCCAGGGTGCCATGGGCACGGTCGGGGTGTCAGGGACACAATCGGGGTGCCATGGGCACAGTCGGGGTGTCAGGGGCACGGCTGGTGTGCAACAGGCACAGCCCCAGGGCCAAGAGCAGGGTCAGGGTGCCATGGGCACAACCAGGGTGCCACGGGCACGGTCGGGGTGTCACAGGCACAGTCGGGGTGCCACGGGCACAGTCGGGGTGCCACGGGTATGGTTGGGGTGCCACGGGCACAGTCGGGGTGCCACGGGTATGGTTGGGGTGCCGTGGGCACAGCCCCAGGGCCGAGAGCAGGGTCAGGGTGCCACGGGCAGGGTTGGGGTGCCAGGGACACGGTCGGGGTGCTCTGGGCATGGCTGGGGTGCTGTGGGCACGGTCAGGGTGCCAGGGGCACAACCGGGGTGCCGCGGGCACTGTTGGGGTGCCAGGGACACCACGGGGGTGCCGCGGGCATCGTCAGGGTGCTGCGGTCCCGGTCCCGGTCCCGGTCCCCCCGTCCCCCCGCTGCAGGCTCAGGACACCCGCGGGGGGGGTCCCAGCGGTGCCATCCCGGGGGTCCCACCCGTGGGGCTGAGCCCCCCGCCCCCCCTCCCCCCGCGGGGGGGGGCCCCGCCGCCAGCACCGGGGCCGGGGGTGCCGGTACCGGGGAGGGGGGGGGGGGGCGACGACACCGAGGGATCGGGGCGGGGGCGGGGGCCGGTACCGACGGCACCGGGGGGAGAAAGAGGGGAGAGAAGGGAGGGGGGGGGGGTCGCAGAGCCGGTGCCGACCCCCGGTACCGGGCGGAACAAAGCGCCTCCCCTCCTCCCCCCGCCCCCGCGGCTCCGCCACAACAATACCGGGGCGGGGCGGGGGCAACCGGGGGCCGCGGGGGGGGGGGGGGGGGAGGGGGGGGGGCGGGAGGGGGGGCACTCACCTCGGGCGCGGCGGGGGCGGGCGGCCCGGGGGGGGGGGGGGGCGGCGGCGGGGGGAGGAGGAGGAGGCGGCGGCGGCGGCGAAGGCTCGGGGCGGCGGCGGCGGGAGCGCGCCGCGCGCGGCTCCGCTCGGCCCCGCCCCCTGACGTCACAGCCGCGTTCACCGGGCCTGACGGGGGGGGGGGGGGGGGGGGGGGGCTCGGGTCGGTCCGAGCGGGGCGGGCACCGGGAAGAACAGCGGGACCCCCCCCCGCCTCCCTCCCCACACACCCCCCGGTAGCACGGCGCGGCCGGGGGGACATCCCCGGGGGGACCCCCCACCCCGACCCCCCCCAAACCCCCCAGCCCCACCCATGCACCCCCACCCCCCCATGGACCCCCCCATGGACCACCCCAACCCCCCAAGACCCTCCCATGGACCCCCCCCCAACCCCCAGGACCCCCCCCCGGGCCCCCCCGGCCCCATAATTCGCCCGCTGCCCCTGCACAGGATGGAGGCGGCACCGGGGTCAATGCATCGGGGGGTGGTTTTAGGGTGGGGGGCACCCCAGGGGACACCCCCCCCCATGGACCCCAACAACCCCCCCAGACCCCCCCAACCCCAGGACCCCCCCATCCCCATAATTTGCCCGCGCAGGATGGAGGCGGCACCGGGGGTCGATGCGTCGGGGGGCGGTTTATTGGGTGGGGGGCACCCTGGGGGGCTGCGCCCCCACCCCGAGCACCCCAGGGGGGTCTCGGCGCGCCCCCCCCCGCTAGTCCAGCAGCTCCTGCCACTTGACGTAGAGGAGGGCGGCCAGGCCCTTGAGCTGGGTGCGCACGAGGAGCCCCGAGCCCTCGCGCAGCCCCGTGCCGAAGTGCCGGTCCAGCTGCGCGCACAGACGCTCCAGGTGGCCCTGCGGGGACACGCCGGGGGGGGGGGGGGGTCAGGGACACCGGGGGGGATCCCCGGCACCCTCCCCGGCGCCCCCCCCCCCCCCCGGGGGGCTGGCACTCACCCGCTGCTCGCCCGGCGGCCGCTCGCTGCCCACCACGGCGTCGGCGAGGCGCAGGAGGCTGTGGCTCAGGTAGCAGGCCTGCGGGGACGGGGCGGGGGGGGGCGCAGGCAGGTGGTGGCACCTCCGCGGTGTCCCCAACCCTCCGCTCCCCCCCCCCCAGGTCACCCCGTTGGCCCCAGGCAGGGGGGGGGGGGCCCACCTCCTGCTCGGAGTCCTCGGGGTGCCCGTCGGGCAGCAGGCATTGCAGCGCGTCCGGCCGGGACAGCTCCAGGAGCCGGCTCAGCGCCGGGAGCTGCGGGGAAAGCGGGGGTCAGGGGACACTTGGGGACACCGCCGCCCCCAAGGAGGACACGGGGGGGGGGGCTTCGCCCACCTCCGCCCCGAGGGGCAGCGCGGTGCCCAGCGGCTCCCCCAGCAGCCGGGCCATGACACAAAGGCTCAGACGCCTGCGGAGCTCCCTGGGGAGAGGGCGAAGAGCGTGAGGACGGGGCGCGTGCCACCGTCCCTGCTGCCAGAGCCGCGATGTCCCCGCAGCGCCGGCGTCACCCCGGTGCCCTCGGCGAGGGGCGGCGGCGCCGGCAGCCGGTTCCTGCCCGCTTTGTGCCTGCGCAACCGGCTGGAATAAAGGAATTAGAGCGAGACGCGGCCCAGCCCGCACGGCGTGGCACGGAGCCCGCGGGGCCCTGCCAGCTCCCGCCGGGCTCCCCGTGTCCCCTCGGCGCGGGGGGGCAGGGGCCGGCTGGGGACGTACCTGCCCCTGCCGGTGACATCTGGCAGCAGCCCCACGAGGGCCAGCAGGTTGTGGTGGTGCTGAGAGAGCCGGCACAGGGACAGGCAGAGCGCGGGCAGCTGCGGGGAGTGGGCAGGGGGGTGCTGAGCGGCAGCGGGGCTCCCGGCGGGGCGCGGGGTGGCCGAGCACCCCCCGGTACCTGCCCCTGCCAGTCCGCGATGCCCTCGAGCAGGCAGAGCAGGAGGTGCCGCAGGTCAGGCAGCGGCTGGCTGCGCAGCGCCCGGTCGAGGCCGAGGAAGCAGAGCAGCGCGACCAGCTGCCGGCGGGCACGGTCCGGGTAGCGGCGCGGCTGGGCGGCCACGCACAGCTCCAGGAACTGAAGGGGAAGGCGGCGGGTCACCGGGGTGGCTCCGACGTCCCCAACGGGGCAGGGGCAGGCGGCGGCAGCCCCAGCGGGCGCCCCTCCGGGAGCTGGCGTCGCCCAATTAGCGGGAGGGCGGTAACGAGGGTGGGTGGCCGCGGGACGGGGCTGGCTCCCACCTTGCAGATGTCCCCGAGCTGCGTCACCAAGGCCAGCGTGCCGGTGGCATCGAGGCGAGCCTGTCCCGGGCAGCAGGATGGATCCGGGGTCCTGGAGGGAGCAGCAGGGGTTGGCGCAGGGGGCGGTGCCACCCAGGGGTGCGTGTTCTGATTTGGGGCTCACCTCCCCACAGCGGGGCACAGCTCGGGGGGCAGCAGGTGCCGGCAGCGCAGGGCGCCCAGGTCGGCGCCCAGGCGAGCGAAGGCCTGCCCGATGTCCTGCAGCGTGGGGCACCAGGGCTCGCCTGGGGACAAGGGGACGGTGACAGCGGGCGGGGAGCACGCCTGGGGGGGTTACGGCGGGCACCCCGGCCAGGCAGCCCCGCGCCCGCCCCGCGCTCACCACCGGCGCTCAGCCAGATCTCCCACAGCGCCTGGAAGGCGTTGGTCGTGTCCGGCCGCAGGCTCATCAGCTGCCAAAGCGAGGAGGGGGTCAAGGGGGGGCTCCCACGCGGGGCCGGGTCCCCCCGGCCGCGGAGGCTCACCTGGAAGAGCCAGCGCAGGACAGGCAGCGGGCAGGCGGTGCCGGAGCGGTACAGCAGGCTGAGGAGCCCGTCGCGGACAAACGCCCCCCGGCCGGCGGGCGAAGCACTGGGAGAGCCAAGACAAGGGGTGAGCAGCACCCTGCCCGCGTCCCCCTGTCCCCGTGCCCCCGGTCCCCGCATCCCCCCGTCCCCGTGTCCCCCCGGCAGCCTCTCACCACAGGAACTGCCCCTCCAGGACGCTGCAAGGCCGCAGCCCGCGGGCATCGAGGGCGGGCGGCGACAGCGGGCGGGCGCAGAAGACGGGCTCCCCGGGGTGCACGGCAGGGATGAGCCGCGGCTCCACGGTGAAAAGCGCCAGGAGGAACCTGCAGGCGGGAGGGCACGGCCACCACGGCGCTGCGGGGGGGCAGCGGGGATGCGCAGCGCCCCCCCCCCCAGGAGGGGTGCCCGCCGGCTCACAGCCATACCCGTGCTCCTCCGGGAGCTGCGCGGCGTCGCCCGGGGGCTCCTGCAGGCTGCCGTCGTCCACGGGCACCCGTGGCAGCGCGGGTGCGAGGCGCTGCTCCCTGGCACGGGGGCGGTGAGGGCAGGCGGGGTGAGGTCTCGCCGGGGATCCCGTCCCCGTGCCTGCGGGGGGGGCCTCACCTCTTCTCCCGCAGCAGCGCCTCCAGGCTGTTGGCGAGCGGCTCCGGGCACGGCGGCGGGGTCTGGACACAGAGGGGCAACACCTCGGCACCGGGGCTGGGCAGGACGTCCCCGGGCACCCGCCGAGGACTCAGCACCACGGGGCAAGGACTGACCTGCCCGCGGGGCTCTGCGGGGCTCGGGGGCGCGCTGCCCAACAGCAGCAGCTCCCGCAGCGGGATCAGGTCGTCCTCGCCGTCCCTGGGGACTCCCGTCCTGTCGTCGCGTCCCCTGCTGCATCCCCTGCTTCCTGCGGTGCTCTCCTGGCCGTGGTGCGCTGCCCACGGCTGCTGTCAGCCCCGGGGCTCGCCGCGGCCACCTCCAGCAGCACCGGGCTGTGCTGGGAACGGCCCGGTTCCTCCTGGCACGGTGCCGCGTCCCGCTGCTCGCCATGGGGCCGAGCAGGGCCAGGTGGCTGCCGTTCCCTGCTCAGCCCCCTCTGGGTGCTGGGAGGCTCCTTGGGGTGCCGCGGGGCTGCTGGGACAACGCAGGGGTCAGCATGGGGCCGCTTGGGGCACCGGGGACAGCACCGGGGGCACCAGCCACAGCAACGCCCCGTGCCCAGCCCGGGGATGACACTGGGAATGACACCGGGGTCACCAGCAGCCCCATGCCCACCCTGGGGATGACGCTGGGGTCAGCAGCCACCCTGGCACCCTGTGCCCGCCCCGGGGACAACACCGGGGATGACACCGGCCACCCCCTGCCCATCCCGGGGATGACACTGGGGTCGCTGGCCGCTCTGGTGCCCTGTGCCCACCCCAGGGACCGCAGCGGGGACGACAACAGGGAGAACACCAGGGTCACCGGCTGCCCCGTGCCCATCCCGGGGACAACACAGGGGACAACACTTGGGTCACCAGCCACCCTGGTGCCACGTGCCCATCCTGGGGGTGACACCGGGGGTGGCACCAGGCTCACCGGCCACCCCAGCGCCCCGCGCCCTCACCAGGGATGACGCTGGGGCTGGCACTGGGGCCAGCAGCCGCCCCGTGCCCACCTTGGGGACAACACCGGGGACAACACCAGTGCCACCGGCCACCCTGGCGCCCGTGCCCGTCGCCGTGCCCCCCTCACCTGCCCCCCCAGGCGCGCCCGGTGCCCGCCGCAGGCCGGGCGGTGACAGCGGCGGCGGCGGCGGCCATGGCGCCAGCAGCCCGGGGGGCGGCGGGGCCACGGGGCGCCCCACGCGCAGGCTTCTGAGCGCGCAGCTGCTGGTAGGAGCGCAGGCTGGCCTGGAAGCCGTAGCTGAAGAGGCCGGAGCGCGGCACGCGGGCGGAGGACAGCGGGATCTGGTACCAGCGCAGCGCCGCTGCCGCACCCCGCCGCCGGCGCCGGCCCCCCGGTGCCATGTTGAGGCCGGGCAGGGCCCCCCCCTCGGGGGTGGCTTCAAAATGGCGGCGGAGGGGGCGGGGCTGTGAGGAAAAGGCGGGGCTTGCGCCGCGGAGGGCCAATGGGAGGCGGCCGGCCCTCGCCGCGGCTCCTCCTCCCCGCGGAGGGGGGTTAACGGCCAACGGCGCCGCGCGGGGCGGCCAATGGGGGAGCGGGGGGGTGGGGGGTGGCGCGGATGAGCCAATCAGCGTCGGCTCTCAGGGGGAGGAGCGGGTAGTCCCGAGAGGCGGGCACGCCTCCTGGAGCTCGCAGCCAATCAGCGAGGCCTCGAGGGGGCTGTCCCCGCCCCTGAGCACCGCGGTGCGTGCTGGGAGGTGTAGTCCCAGAGCCTGCCGCGCCGCGCCGCGCAGCGGAAGCGCTTCCGGGTCGTTGGCACGCGGCGGGGCCGGGGACCGGGCCGCTTCCGCTCGCCCCGGAAGTTCCGTTCCGGGAACCGAGGCACGGCGGCAGCGGCGGCGCGGCCTCCTCCAGCCCGGCGGCAACATGGCGGACGTGACCGCCCGCAGCCTGCAGTATGAGTACAAGGCGGTGAGTGCCGGCACCGGCACCGGGCCGCGCTTCCCGGTCCCCGGGCCCAGGCCCTCGGGACCCCGGTTTCGGTCCCCGGGCCTCGGCCTCCGGTCCCCAGGCCCCAGGTTTCGGCCCCCGGGGGCTCCCTCCCCTCCCCTCCCCTCCACGCCCCGTCCGCACCGGGGGCTCCCCCTGCCCCTTCTCCATCCCCCCCCCCGTTACACCGGCGCCGTTAATGCGGAGCCGACCCCGCTGAGGGGCTCGGGGCCGCCACCGGGCCGGTTTGGGGGGGAGTGGGACGGGAATAAGGGTGCAAAGGGTCGGTAACCGGGCGGGAACAGCGACATAAAGGGTTGGTAAACGGGTAAATGGGTGGGAATAACGATGTGAGGGGTCGGTGACCGGGCGAACGGGCGGGGATAAGGGCGTAAAGGGTCGGTAAATGGGTAAAGGGCTGAGAATAAGGACGTAAGGGGTCGGTAAACAGGCGAACGGGCGGGGATAAGGGCGTAAAGGGTCGGTGACCGGACGAGAATAGCGACGTAAGGACCGGTGACCGGGCGCCGTTCCATCCCCGCAGAACTCCAACCTCGTCCTCCAAGCCGACCGCTCGCTCATCGACCGGACACGGCGGGATGAGCCGACGGGCGAGGTGCTGTCGCTGGTGGGCAAGCTGGAGGGCACCCGCATGGGGGACAAGGCGCAGCGCACCAAGCCCCAGATGCAGGAGGAGCGGCGCGCCAAGTGAGTGGGGGCAGCGGGAGGCTCGGGGACGAGGGCACGGAGCCCCGCGGAACCTCCCGGTCACGTCGGTGCGGTAAAGCTCCGGGCAGTTCGTCTCGCTTCCGTGTCTTTAAGCAACGCACCCTTTGTTGGTTTTAGTCCTGTAAACGTGGGAGAATTTGACGCCGATTTGAGGGTTTTGTAGTGAAAATGCTTTGGCGGCCTGAGCATAGGGCTGCGCGCTAACAGCTGCCGGCTTGGGGTGTGCAGGCAGCACGCTTCCTTCGTTTGAAGGCACTTGCTCCGTGTCAAGAAGCTAAAAGTGAACTGCAAAATTAAAACTTAATCTGTTCCTTTATTTTTCTTGGAATCATAGAATCACTAAGGCTGGGAAAGCCCTCCTCATCTGGCCCAACCACCCCCTACCACCACCGCCACCCACTGAACCGTGTCCCCGAGCACCAGGCCCAACCTTTCCTTGAACACCCCCAGGGACGGCGATTCCCCCACCTCCCTGGGCAACCCGTCCCAACGCCTGACTGCTCTTTCTGAGAAGAAATGTCTCCTCATTTCCGACCCGAACCTCCCCTGGCGCAACTCGAGGCCATTCCCTCTGGTCCTGTCACAGTTACCCGCGAGCAGAGGCCGACCCCCAGCTCCCCACAGCTTCCTTTCAGGCAGTTGCAGAGAGCAATGAGGTCTCCCCTGAGCCCCTCTTCTCCAGACCAAACACCCCCAGGTCCCTCAGCCGCTCCTCACAGGACTTGTGCTCCAGGCCCTTCACCACCTTCGTAGCCCTGCTCTGGACACGCCGCAGGGCCTCGATGGCCTTCTTGTAGTGAGGGGCCCAATAACAGCCCGATGAGAGCATCACTCACTCCTCCCAGTCCCACGAGGCGTAAGGGCAGGGGGACGGAGCTGGTCAGAGCGGTGCCTTGAGCCCCCTGATCCCAGTCCTCGCCGGTGGGTGATACTGGGCACTGAAATGGCGTCACTACTTCTGGGATTTCTCGTAAGCCCGTAGGGATGGATGCGTCCATCCGTCGCCGCGTGCGGTGATGGTGGGGAAGGTGCTCGGGCTGCCTGCTGGTGACAAACAGAACGTCCACGCTTCATCCTGTAGTGGTGCTGGCTGGAGAAGTCCCCGCTTGGGGCCTGACCCAGGCGCTCCCTCCTTGCAGGAGAAGGAAGCGTGACGAGGACAGGCACGACATCAACAAGATGAAGGGCTACACCCTGCTGTCCGAGGGCATTGACGAGATGGTGGGAATCATCTACAAGCCCAAGACCAAGGAGAGCGTGAGACCTACGAGGTGCTGCTGAGCTTCATCCAGGCCGCCCTCGGAGACCAGGTGAGGACGTGGGACAGGTCCGGGACGGGTGGGACCGCTCCGTGCAGAAAGGGGGACCAGCACCGTACCCCTCCCCACATCAAACGTCCCCGCGTTACGTGGTCGTGTTACTCGTTCCGCAGCCACGCGACATCCTCTGTGGGGCTGCCGACGAGGTGCTGGCAGTGCTGAAGAACGAGAAGCTGCGCGATAAGGAGAGGCGGAAGGAGATCGACCTGCTGCTGGGACAGACCGACGACACCCGCTACCACGTGCTGGTCAACCTGGGCAAGAAGATCACCGATTACGGCGGCGACAAGGAAATTCAGAACATGGGTACGGGCACACGCCGCCCTGCGGCCCCGGGGACGGGGCTGGCGGAACGTCCCCTGCAGCAGCCAGTGCTAGACCCAGCGTCGTTCCAGGGGCCGTGTTTCCACACAGCCTGGAAAACGCTTGGATAGCTTTCAAGCCCCAAATGCCGTTCTTTTCATCTTTTGGGCGTGCAGAGGTGGGGTGTGGGGAGCTGCGAACCTTGCATATGGCCCCCAGATTTTCTGCTTAATTAACTCCGCTCTTCCCTGCAGATGACAACATTGACGAGACGTACGGCGTGAACGTGCAGTTCGAGTCTGACGAGGAGGTGAGCGATGAGGCACCGCAGCCTGGCAGCCGAGCTCCTGCGCTGTCCCCTCGCGTTGAGCTGCGGGGACCGCGCTTGTTCTGTGTCACTCGGTCGTGTTGGGAAGTGGGCATGAGCTCGGGCTGGGCTCTCTCTGCCAGGAAGGAGAGGAGGGATTATTTTAGATGCCGCTTCCTGGCTTTGGGAGGATTTGTTGATTATCTTGCTAATCCAGGGCTTATCATGAGTCAGTACGATGGAAAACAGATGGTGGTATTTAGATCTCTTGGGGAAACTTGACAGCTCAGGAGGAAGGGATGAATTCAAATGCGCTGTTTGGAAGTATTTCACAGAAATGCTCGCTGGGATTGTTTCTGGAAGAAGCTGAGAGAATAAGAGAGACAAATGTGAGCCTCCTGGAGTCACCAGTAAAACCTCTGTAGGATTCTAAGAGTAAAAATAATTGTACCACGCGCTCCATTACCTGAGCAGCAGCATTATGTTGACGTTAAAAGCACAAGCTCAGTTTCCGCTCAGGAAGGAGTTGCCAGATCGTTCATCTGTGTCAAGGAGAAGCTTCTCTTTGACGTTTGTGAGCGCCGCTTATGGGAACTCCTCTTCCAACAGGAAGGGGACGAGGACATTTATGGCGAAGTGCGTGACGAGGCGTCTGATGACGACATGGAGGGAGACGAAGCTGTCGTCCGCTGCACCCTCTCAGCCAACGTGAGTCACCGAGGAGGACGTGGAACGTGATTTGGGGTCGTCTGGAGGGGAGCCAGGGATCCTTTTGGGATGAGGATGGAGTTCAGCTCGTTGGCGGGTGGAAGGCGGCCTTGAAGGCTGTTGTCTGGTGCAGGCCAGAAGTAACATGGCAGGGTGTGGGGTCTGTCAGCCAAACGGCTGCAGCTGGTCCCAGGTTCCTCTGGGTGGGTAGAGAGAGCCCCAAAACGCTCGTTCCGCAGCACAGAGGTCAGGTGCCCGCTTTGTTATTGGAGAAAAATGACGTTTTTATTGTGCTTTTTCTTTTTTTTTCCCCAAGCTGGTGGCATCGGGCGAACTGATGAGCTCCAAGAAGAAGGATCTGCATCCCCGAGACATCGATGCCTTTTGGCTTCAGCGGCAGCTGAGCCGCTTCTACGATGACGCCATCGTTTCGCAGAAGAAGGCAGACGAAGTGCTGGAGATCTTGAAGGTACGCGGCCAGCCGCGTGCGGGATCCCGCCAGGACCCCTGGGAGGCAGGAAGCTGCCCTGACACCGCGTGCTCTGTTTCTTCAAACTAAACAATTAAATGCAGTTGTTGGCGTGAGCCAACAAGATAGGCGCTGGAGCAGAGGTTAGAGGTCGTAATACACAGAGAAATGTTCTTCCAAGGGGATTGGTTTTTCTGTCAGTGGTTGCTGGGAGATCATCGTAAGCCAGGCCTGTTGCCCTGCTAATTTTGGTGCTGATGCTCGTGTGCTGGGCGTCGTGACTCACTGGGAGGGGGGTAGTCAGAGAGGATGTTTTTATCTGCAGCCTGAGTCAGGTAAAAGTCTTGCCTGTAGCTGTTGTTTGCTTCCACTTGAGTTCGGTTCTCGTTTTACTTTGTGCAAAGAGGGATTCTCGTTGTGCCCGGTGCAGAGGTAACTGCTTGTTCCTCGTGTCTTCTGCCAGACCGCAAGCGATGACCGGGAATGTGAGAACCAGCTCGTTCTGCTCCTGGGCTTTAACACCTTCGACTTCATTAAAGTGCTGCGGCAGCATCGGATGATGAGTGAGTGGCGTTCCCTGTCACCTTGCCACCTTGGTTTTCTGTTTGGACACCTGGTTCTAGTGCCACCCAGGGCTTTTTAACTGCCATCCGTGTTGCTTTGTGCAGTTTGGGTTCTTGTCGTTTGCTCCCTCCTTTTGGTTCTAGCCTTATGACCGCCTGCCATCTCAATTTCCTCTCTTCAGTCCTGTACTGCACTTTGCTGGCCAGTGCCCAAAGCGAAGCTGAAAAAGAAAGGATAATGGGGAAGATGGAAGCGGATCCTGAGCTGTCCAAGTTCTTGTATCAGCTGCACGAGACAGAGAAGGAAGATCTCATCCGGGTAAGGCTGGGCGAGCAGAGGAACCGTAGGACCCTTGCTGCTGTCTGAGCCGTGTCACTCAGCTGCGTGTTTTGTTTGCTGTTTGCATGAGAGGAGCCTGCTGACTCAGCTGGGATCTCGCAAGCATGGGAAATGTTGCTTAGGTGACCACCGAGACTCAGCTGAGAGGGCAGCGTGTTTATCATCTACTATTTTAAGTGGCTCAGATGGCTGCTTTTCCAGGAAAAATGTTGATGTATGCAAGTTTCAGGGCTTTGTGCTCGTGTTAACTTTCTTGTAACGTTACTGCTTCACCTCTGAGCCGCCTCAGTGCGAGGCTCACTGCCATGAAACGCTCTGCTCACCTCCGTTCAAATCCTAATCGCCAGTGTTTGAACACAGTGGGCCAAGAAACAAATCATAGCAGTGTTCCACAGGCTTACTGCCGTGCTGGATTTGCTCTGCTTGGCCTTTGGAGAATAGCAGTTCCGTGACTGAGTGTGGGTTTGTTTCTTTTTTTTGGAGTAACATCACATTCCTGCTTTGTTGTTAAATGAAAAAAAAAAGCACAAGCCAATCAAAAAACCAAACCAAACTAAAACAAAAAACCAGTTATGTCGGTATGGTGGGCCGGTTTTGTGTCTCTGAGGAGTGCTGTTGGCATGTTGTGGGCATGTCCCCGAGTCTGCGGAGGAGGCTGGGCAGCTCTCGCGCGGGCGCTGCGTTGCGGAGCGCTGAGTTCTGGTCTCCTTGCAGGAGGAGCGCTCCCGGCGGGAGCGTGTTCGTCAGTCCCGGATGGACACTGACTTGGAGACCATGGACCTCGACCAAGGAGGAGAGGTGAGACTCTTCAAAGCCGTCTGTTCCCAGACCTTTGTAGATACAAAAAGTCTTTTTGAAGTGTCGTGGGCAGGAAGATGCCGCGGATAAGCCCCTCGTGCGCTGAAGAGGCGCTTGCCGGTTGGATGCAGTCGCTTTACCTCCAGTCCCGGAACGAAAGCAGCAGGAAAGGGTTCTCCAGTCCTCGCCTCTTCCTCGTCTCACTCTCCCTTTGCTGTTCTCAGGCGCTGGCTCCCCGGCAGGTGCTGGACTTGGAGGACCTGGTGTTCGCTCAGGGCAGTCACTTCATGGCCAACAAGCGGTGCCAGCTGCCCGACGGCTCCTTCCGCAGGCAGCGCAAGGGCTACGAGGAGGTGCACGTGCCGGCCCTGAAGCCGAAGCCTTTTGGCTCTGAAGAGGTCGGTGACCTGCTTTGTTGCCACTTACTTGGTGCTGAGTTTGCTGAGTTGCTCTCAGTATCACTGATACTTTCTGGAACTCAGCTGGCTTTGGTATGGCTGTGACGCCCTTTCGTTTCTTGAAGGATCCCTGTTTTAAGCTAAGGGATTTCATGTGGCTGCAGAGGGTTCCTGATTTCTGTTCCCTCACTTACGGGTGTGTATCCTATGCTGGTGTCTGTGTCTCAGGGCTCCCCTGCCCCACTCAGCTGCTGTGCTGAGCCTCTCGGCTCTGCTGTTGCTCGCGTTTCACCGTTGTGCAGTGTGAGGCAGCTGGGCCAGAGATCTGGCTTGATGCATTGCACGCCGTGTGAGAAATTAACTCTTTTGATCAGTGCTGGCAGCGGAAGTGTGGGCTGATCCGTTCCATCATGAGAACACGGTGGAGGATTTGCTTTTTTGATTGGTGTCAGCCAGCTGTGGCTTGCACTGTTGGGAGTGCAAGGGCAGGCTCATGTGCCTGCTTTGATCTCTCCCTAACCTGCTCCGTGATCGCGGGCACGGGGCTGGATGTACGCCTCTTTCTGCCATCTGGAGACAATATGACCCTGCTATCCCCAGCCTGTCTCTGAGATCTCACATGTGCCTGCAGCCTGTGAGGAACTGAAACAAAGGCATCGAGTTTGATTATTTTTTTTCCCTTTTCAGCAATTGGTTTCCGTGGAAAAGTTGCCCAAATATGCCCAGGCTGGATTTGAGGGATTTAAAACTCTGAACCGTATTCAGAGCAAACTCTACCGTGCAGCGCTGGAGTCGGATGAGAACCTGCTGCTCTGTGCTCCCACGGTAAGGATCCCGACGCTCGGGTTCCCTGTGATGGGGAGTGGGAAGAGAAATACTTCGTTAGCCTCTGGCAGAACGATCTTTTTAGGCAGAAAAGAGTGGCTGCTCTGGGAAATACCTTCATCCTGGAGAGGATGTGAATCTGATGGGACTGGTTCTGCCTGCCATCTAGGGCGCTGGGAAGACGAACGTGGCACTCATGTGCATGCTGCGAGAAATAGGGAAGCACATTAACATGGACGGGACCATCAACGTGGATGACTTCAAGATCATCTACATCGCACCCATGAGGTCCTTGGTGCAGGGAGATGGTGGGCAGCTTTGGGAAGGTGAGGAGAGGTTTGGGCCCCGCCCTGCTGGAAACTGGAAGGGTTGGGGAAGAGGAGCTTGGTTGCGGTGACTTGTTACGCTTGCGGAAGGATAGAAGGTCTCTGGCAGAAGCTTTCTGGGAGAGAATATGAGTGGATTGTTTCCCATTAATCTCTCTTTGTGTAGTCTGCCTTCAGTAGGCTCTCAGGGTGTGTTGGTACAGGGCAACTACTAGATAGCAGCCTGGGCATATAAAACCCCTATAAAAATAGAATCCTATAGAATCCTATAAAGCTGTCAGCGAGTGTCTCGGGGCCGTGCTGCTCTAACGCCGCCCTGGGGGCACGCATCTTGATCCAGCCTAACAGCCCGCGGGTTCCTCCTAGCGCCTGGCGACGTACGGCATCAACGTGGCGGAGCTGACGGGGGACCACCAGCGTTGTGCAAGAGGAGATCGCGCCACCCCGATCATCGTCTGCACCCAGAAAGTTCGGGGACATCATCAACGCGCAAGGGAGGGGAGCGCACCTACACCCAGCTGGTGCGGCTCGTCATCCTGGTGAGCACCGCAAAGCCCCGAGCACGCGGCTTTTCAGCGCGTTGGCAGCTGAAAATGTCTCTGGTGCTTGGCTGTGGACTTGGGTTTTGGGCTGTGGGGATGAGCCTGCTTGAGTCCATGCAGACAGGTCTGCTAGGAAAGAAAAACCAGAGGTAAATAGAGCCAGTTTGGAGCAGGGGTGGAACTCTTGTCGTTTCCCCTCTTTAGGATGAGATCCACCTGCTGCACGATGACCGAGGGCCCGTCCTGGAGTCGCTGGTAGCCAGAGCCATCCGCAACATCGAGATGACGCAGGAGGACGTGAGGCTTGTCGGCTTGAGCGCCACCCTCCCCAACTACGAGGACGTGGCTACGTTCCTCCGCGTGGACCCCGCCAAGGGCCTGTTCTATTTTGATAACAGGTACTGTGGAAGGCTGGGAGAGGTTTTACTCTGACTGCGGGTAGCTGTTGAGAGGTGGAAAGGCCGGGCCTTCCTGTGTAGGCAGCTGTACTCGTGTATCTGCCAGATGATGCCCAGGGTCTCACTGGGCCTTTAGCCTGGCTTAGCCCAGTGTGTTTGGTTGCTCTTAGATGTGCCAGAAATCGCACGTTCAGGACTAGAGCAGTTTCAATACAAGCCTCAGAATGTGCATCAGGGTTTCTGCAGTGTGCTTGCCAGAATATGCGTTAGAGGAGGCAGATAAACTCTGCTGTACCCGTGTGCTGCAGAAGCTGTTTGGAGGAAGCCTGGAGTAATATGTGGGAGATTCTGAAACACCATATTTTTGCTCCTGAATGTGTGCATAGCAAGTGGATTCCATGAAATAAGAACAAGTGTTGCCTGTCCTTACTGCGGCATTTAACACGGGCAGAACCAGAGCCATCAATCTTAGAGTAAGCTGAGGCACGAGGAAGTGTCTTGACCTCAGTAACACGAAATACAGGATCTGTGTAGAGGAAGTGGTGTGGACGAAGAATTGCCTCTTGACAGGACCTTCGTGTCAGCGTTTCTCCCTTCTGCTCGTTTATGGTCTTGGGTTTTCTTCTGGACAGTTTCCGACCGGTGCCCCTGGAGCAGACCTACGTGGGTATCACGGAGAAGAAAGCCATCAAGCCGCTTCCAGATAATGAATGAGATTGTTTACGAAAAGATTATGGAGCATGCTGGAAAGAACCAGGTTTGATACTTTATTTTGTTGTTCCTGACGCGCTTAACCATGGTGCTGAGGCTTCTTCAGGTTGCTGTAGCTGCAGCAGTGCTGCTGAGGAGAAGAGGGTAGGTTTGAGTGGTTGATGCAGCTGAGAGGGGAAGGAACACAAACTTCTCTTCTCCATGCCAGCTGTCTGATTAATGTATGACCTGTCCACTTCTATTGAGGGGCTTTTTGCGGTGCTGCCCTCTTAGATCAGGAGCTCTGTTGGCTGTGTGCTAGCTGCAGTAGCGTGGCTCACCGGGCAGCTGGACTAATTCTAAATCTGTTAAACTTCCCATCGTGAGCACAAAGAGCAGCTTGGGTCAAGAATCTTTGCCAGCTGCAGCAGGTGGATTTGTCTCTCAGCAGCGGTGCCGTGGCTTGGTTGACAGGTGCTGGTGTTGTTCACTCCAGGAAGGAGACTGGAAAGACTGCCCGGGCCATCAGGGACATGTGTTGGAGAAAGATACCTGGGCCTCTTCCTGCGGGAGGGCTCGGCCTCCACCGAGGTCCTGAGGACAGAAGCTGAGCAGTGCAAGTAATTGCGTGGTCAGGGCTGCTCTGACACAGCGAGAGCAGAAGAGCAGGTACAAAGGTGCTCCAGTTGCACAGATTGTGCAGCCCTCTAGGCCACACGCTGCCTTCTGTCGCCGCTGCTGTTCTCCCCGGTGCTCCTTGGCTCAGAAACCCTCACGCTGGTTATGTTTTTTGCCACAGAACCTGGAGCTGAAGGACCTTCTGCCTTACGGCTTTGCCATCCACCACGCTGGGATGACGCGAGTGGACCGGACGTTGGTAGAGGATCTGTTTGCCTGACAAGCACATCCAGGTGAGCCCCGCTTCCCAGGAGGAGCTGCTGCTTCCTCCAGGCACGGTTGTTCGGGTAAGGTCCTTCACAAGAATTGCTCGAAGCGTTTTTTTCCAATAGCCCTTCGTGCAAATCAAGAGAATCAATGCCTGTTGAAGAGAGCCTTGACAGGACAGAATTAAAAGCACATAGACAGGAATGGAGAAGGCAAAATCTCCCCTAGACCCAGACGAGTGTCTTAAAGCTAGGGGTCTGTCCCAGAGCAGGCTGTCTCCTTACCAGTTTCGTCCTGTGAGATCAGGCACTGAGTTTTTATCTGATTCTTACAAGGATGTAACAGCTCAGTAGGAAACCAGCTGCTTCAAAAAGCAGGAGTTCAGCATGGGGCGAGACTTGTCACCTAAAGAACTTCACCAATTGGGTGAACTCTGAGGCAAGTGAATTTGGATGCTTCTGCTTCTTAGCTGGGAAAACTTGTTCAGCAAAATAGGAGGTTCTGAGTGGGAAATAGCGATGTGCTGGGGCGCTCCTGCACAGTGAACTTCTCAGTGTGTCTGCGTTGCAAAGTGGTAGGCAAACCAGTGGTAGGCAAAGGGTTTTCCCAGGGTCCATTCCCAGAGGCGTGCGGTCAGCTGGCAAATTTGGGTGAAGATCAAGTCTGCTGGGTATCTGACCTTCCTCTGCTGAACCTGTTGAGACAATCACAGCTCCCAGTCTTGTCCCTGTTGTGCCTGTCTGACGTTTAGGATCTTTTTTACACTAGGAAGGGCTCCTGCCTGCTGTTGCTGATCACTGTTGCTGCTCCTACAGGGTCTGGTGTCCACAGCAACGCTGGCCTGGGGGGTGAACCTCCCCGCTCACATCGGTCATCATCAAAGGGACGAGGTGTACAGCCCTTGAGAAGGGCGCTGGACTGAGCTGGGCGCTCTGGACATCCTGCAGGTGAAGTTCTGCTACCAGCGATGCTGCTGTGCCCCGGGGCTGGATTTTTTCCTTTCCTGCTGAGGTGCATTCGAGGTCTGCTTCTGTACTTTCTCTGTGCAGTGGCTCCTTGTTCTGTACTGCCAGACTCTCAGCTGTTCTGGGAGCTGCCCTGCTGTGAGGGCACAGGAGAAACAGATCGGGAGCGGAGAAGACAAATGATTCCTCTCCCATTATCTTGCCCAGACACATCTGAGATATTTATGTGTGACTCCTGCCAACTAGAAGTAACAGCAGGCTGAGCAATCTGGATGTAAAGCCCAGGTCACAGCAGCAAGGAGAAACTGCCCAAGCTAAAAGCTCTTATCTTTTGCTGACCTCACTTTCTCATTCCTCAGATGCTGGGGCGTGCTGGGAGGCCTCAGTACGATACCAAAGGTGAGGGGATCCTCATCACATCCCACGGCGAGCTGCAGTATTACCTGTCCCTGCTCAACCAGCAGCTCCCATTGAAAGTCAGATGGTGTCGAAGCTCCCAGACATGCTGAATGCAGAGACCTGTGCTCGGGAATGTCCAGAACGCGAAGGTGAGCACGAATCTTTGCCTTCTCTGGGTACATGCGCCCCTAGTTGCACCCAGAGAGCCGGTTGGAATTGTGGCAGGCAAAGGATGGTCTGTGCTGGGGAAAAGCAATGTCACTGTAGGGCAGTAAAGGATCTTGCGGCCTATTTCCTCAGTGCCCAGGGAGCAAATGTAATGGAGATTTTTAAGAGACCTGGAAGGGCAGCCATGAAAAATGCCAACCTGTAAGGCTGACTGGTCTGTCAGGGAAATGGGTAACTGCTTCTGTAATTCAGTGCAGACAGAGTTCTCCCCGTGGATAAGGACACTGGGGGAAGAAACTGTGTGTAGAGGGTGGGTTTTTCTTGTTCATAACTCCTTAAGATTCTTCTGATGGTGGAGAGGAGTCGTGTATTGCACTGTTGGGCTTCTGAGCTCTGGTTTGATCTTGACCCAGCAAGTTTCAGCTGGGTTTAGCCCGCTGCGTCCTACACCAGTGCTGGGGAGTACCGGGCCTGGTGCTGGCACGTCGTCCTTGCTGCTTGGGAAGGCGTTGGCGGCTCTGACGGTGCGTTGGTGTTCCCTCAGGACGCAGTGAATTGGCTGGGCTACACCTACCTGTACATCCGCATGCTGCGCTCCCCCACGCTCTATGGGATATCCCACGATGACCTGAAGGGAGATCCGCTGCTGGACCAGCGCCGCCTGGACCTGGTCCACACCGCAGCCCTCATGTTGGACAAGAACAACCTGGTGAAGTACGACAAGAAGACGGGGAACTTCCAGGTGAGACAGGACCAGGGAAAGGCGCTGTGGACAGGCAGAGCTGTTCAGGAGCGTCCTCTGGCTGAGAGAAAGGATGCAAGAGGCATCTCGCTGGTGAAATACAAACCCCAGGGAGGGCTGCCTCATTCAGACCTGCCGTCGTGCATGCCTGTGGTTCCAGGGAGCTGTTTGCTGGCACAGAGAGAGCCAGTGTGAAACCTGGTCTCATTGCTGTGTGTTTGCTGCTGTCTTCTAAGCAAATTCACACTCCCGTTGTGTTTTCATTGCCTCAGAGGGAATGAGATGAGAAGGGGAGGGTGTGAGATGTGCAGTTGTGTACCAGGAAAAGCAGCTTTCCTGGGGGATTTGTAGCCTGAGAGTTTATACTTGGCTTGTCTGGCAGTGTCCCCCCTGCTGTTCAGTATCTGCTGTTTGTGCCGTGAGCAGTCGGGTATCTGTCTGCTTCTTCACTGGCTTGTCCTTGCTGTAGGTGACGGAGCTGGGCCGCATTGCCAGCCACTACTACATCACCAACGAGACGATGCAAACTTACAACCAGCTCCTGAAGCCCACCCTGAGTGAAATCGAACTGTTCCGGGTCTTCTCGCTGTCCTCGGAGTTCAGGAACATCACTGTGAGGGAGGTATGGAGCCACAAACCCGTCCGATTGATACAGCCCCGAGGCTGTTGGTCGTCGTGCTGCAGGGGATGATGCAGAGCTTGTCCTGTGCGGGGCTGTTCTCATCTCTCCTCCGCTGGGTTTCTGCAGGAGGAGAAGCTGGAGCTCCAGAAGCTGCTGGAGCGAGTTCCAATCCCGGTGAAGGAGAGCATCGAGGAGCCCAGTGCCAAGGTGAGCCCTGCCTGCCCGGGAGGGGGCTTCTCTGCCTGTCTTTTGAGGGAGGGGTGATCCTTGTGAGAGCTGCTGTGCCAAATGCTGCCATGGTCTGCTGCTCATGGAGAGCTTTCTGTTCTCTTCCCACTGTGGGGTGTCCCGGAGCACACGTCAGAGATGCCCAAAGAGCTGCAGATGCTGCAGCGAAGGGCACTCAGCCCCGCTGACCCCTTCTGTGCTGCCGTGTGTCAGAACCTTCTGGGGCCAGGTGCTGGTGCGGGGGAGACCCAGCTGACACTGAGACCCTCTCTGTTCTGCTTCCCCAGATCAATGTGCTCCTCCAGGCCTTCATCTCGCAGCTGAAGCTGGAAGGCTTTGCTCTCATGGCAGACATGGTATACGTTACCCAGGTGAGTGGGGAAACGTGGCTGGGGCCTCTCCATCTCCTCCTAGGTGTTTGCAGCCCAGCCACGTCGTAGTCTTCCTGCTAAGAGGGGCAACAATTTGCACCCCAGGGACTTAGTTTGTGTTCGTAAATGGCTTTGAAAGTAACCAGAGCTGAGTGGTAAGGAGGTCTAACTCCTGGCAACGTGGGAATTAGATCTTCATTGGAGTCTTCAATTCGTAATCAAAATCCTGAGATAATTCAGCGCTGGAGGACTGCAGCGTAGCCTGGTTGTTCTTCCACAAGTGCCAGGTTGCCAGGGCTGGGAGTCGAGTAATTGCTCCTCCTGTGGGCGTTTGGGATGAAGGACCTGAGCTCAAACCATCGCGTGGCTGGGCAGGAAAATGGGTAGAGAGGAGGAAATGTTACCGGGATGATCCCAGCCACGCGCTGAGAGCTGCTCTCTGTTCCCGCAGTCTGCGGGGCGGCTGATGCGTGCCATCTTCGAGATAGTCCTGAACCGGGGCTGGGCGCAGCTCACCGACAAGACCCTCAACCTCTGCAAGATGATTGACAAACGCATGTAAGTGAGAACACCTCGGGGGTATTTCCTGATTGCAGGCCGGGTGCCTCTGGCACAGGATGAGGTTCTCCAGCATGGCTAGGATTTGTGATTGCCAGGCTGTAAAGCTGCCACCTACCACGTGTGTCTGGCTGCGGGCTGGTTCCTGGCAGCAGGGGGAACTGATGCTCTGAAGGCTGTGTCTGTTTCTTTGCTCGTCTCACCTTGTTTCTTTGCTCGTCTCACCCTGCGGTGTCCTCGCAGGTGGCAGTCCATGTGTCCTTTGCGCCAGTTCAAGAAACTGCCCGAAGAAGTGGTGAAGAAAATCGAGAAGAAGAACTTCCCGTTTGAGCGGCTCTACGACCTGAACCACAACGAAATCGGTACTGAGGCGTGGGGCAAATGCGGCAGGGAGAGGCGCCTGCCTCTTTGTGCCCCTCTGCCAGGTTTTGGCGCAGAGGTTGGGGTGTTTGGTCCCATCTGAAGAGGCAGAACCACGGGGTCTGGGTACAGCCTGAGGAAGGCTGAAGCTTTGCCCTTCCAGCTGTGCTTGGCTTGCAGATACTGTGAATGCAGCTCGGTCTGGGAGCTGCTGGTCAGCCCGCTGTCTGTCTGTCCTGACAGCAGTGCCTTTCTGTTCTAGGGGAACTGATCCGGATGCCCAAGATGGGCAAGACAATCCACAAATACGTCCATCTGTTCCCAAAGCTGGAGCTCTCTGTCCACCTGCAGCCCATTACCCGCTCCACCCTGAAGGTGGAGCTCACTATCGCCCCTGACTTCCAGTGGGATGAGAAGGTGAGCTGTGCGCAGGAGATGAGCCACCCTCATTAAGGGGGGACGGCTAAGTATCACCAGGCTAACTACTGTGCTGCGGGCGGGTATGAGGGCACTTGTGGGGCAGGATTGCTGCGGGAGAGCTGCTGAGCAGTTCCTGGAGGTCCAGAAGGGGGAACTGGACCCTGGCAGGAAGGTAACGGCTGCTCTTGCTTAGGTGCATGGCTCATCTGAAGCTTTCTGGATCCTGGTGGAGGACGTGGACAGCGAAGTGATCCTGCACCACGAGTACTTCCTGCTGAAAGCCAAGTACGCGCAGGACGAGCACCTCGTCACCTTCTTTGTGCCCGTGTTTGAGCCCCTGCCCCCGCAGTACTTCATCCGCGTGGTCTCCGACCGCTGGCTCTGTAAGTCTCACCCCGCCAGCCCCCTGCTTCTCCCTGGGGTCTGAGGGTGCTTCGGGACCTCTCCTGGGGCTGTGTGAGGGGAAAGATTTCTGCCCTCCAAGCGGCAGGAGGGCTGGGGATCCCCTTGGGAGGCGCAGCTCGGAGATGAAAGCACTGGAGTGCTCTCTAAGGTAAAAATACTGTGTGTGCCTGACAGCTTGCGAGACCCAGCTGCCCGTTTCCTTCCGCCACCTGATCCTGCCTGAAAAATACCCTCCTCCGACTGAGCTGCTGGATCTGCAGCCCCTGCCCGTGTCCGCTCTGCGAAACAGCGCCTTCGAGAGCCCTCTACCAGGACAAGTTCCCTTTCTTCAACCCTATCCAGACTCAGGGTGGGTACCAGCTCTACTCACCTCCTCCGAACTGCCTGTCAGTGGGGTCTGGCTTTTTTGGCATTCACAGTCCCGTACCCTTGCTTTTGTGAGGCGTAGTCACGTAACGTGAGGAACTCCTCTGGAAAAAAAAAGTATCCCTTCTGCCTCCCTTAGCCTTAGAGGCTTGATAGCTTGAAATTTTTCTCCACGGGCCGGGGTATCTTTAATACATTCCTCAAGTACATCAAGCAGCCTGTCTGGGGCTGCCTGGCAGCAGCAGGTTTGCTCCTGGGAGCTGTGCCCGTGCTGACACTGCTGCTCAGCCTTGCAGAGCCAGGTGGCTCCAAACTTTTCCCTCTGTGCTGCTTGTAGGGACGGGGTTGGGAGTGAAGCAAAGCTGCTGTGCCCGTGTTCATCTTCCTGGGCATAGCCCGAGTAGGGAAATAGGGAGTTCACACTTAGGAGGTACTGTGACGGAGTGCTCTGTTCAGCGGATCCTGGGCTAAAACTCTTACCCAGACTTTCCTCCAGCTCCTCCTTGCGCGGGCTGGGTCCGGGCTGTGTTATCCTTGCCTGTTCCTAGAGCTCTGGTGGAAAACCTACGAGATGACGTTAAGCTGCTCTCTTCTGTCTTGTCCGTCTGCCCCCAGTGTTTAACACCGTTTATAACAGCGACGACAACGTGTTTGTGGGCGCCCCCACGGGAAGCGGGAAGACCATTTGTGCTGAATTTGCCATCCTGAGGATGTTGCTCCAGAACTCGGAGGGGCGCTGCGTATACATCACCCCCATGGAGGCCCTGGCAGAGCAGGTGAGCCCCGCGTCCCGAGGACAACTGGAACCTTGCTCCAGCTTAGGTTTATTTCCTCTCGTCCCGTTCCACTTTCCCCATCCCTTCTGAGCTGCCACATCCCTCTGGATGGTTCCTGAGGCTTCTGGTTAGCTGTGGTCTGCTGATGTCTGAGGGAGCAAAGAAACACCGCCCCACTGCCGACGTGGGCAGCTGCACGTGTCTCTCCCCAAGGACTCAGTACAGCTTACTCTCATGTGAGACTAACAGCAGCATCCCCTGCGTTTTGGCAGGTCTTCATGGACTGGTATGAAAAGTTCCAGGAGCGCCTCAATAAGAAGGTGGTCTTGCTGACGGGGGAGACCAGCACCGACCTGAAGCTGCTGGGCAAAGGGAACATCATCATCAGCACTCCTGAGAAATGGGACATCCTGTCCCGGCGCTGGAAGCAGCGTAAGAACGTCCAGAACGTCAACCTCTTCATCGTGGACGAAGTGCACCTCATCGGGGGCGAGAACGGGGTACGGCTGGGTGGGGAGGAGGGTGTGAGTCATTGGAGTGGCGCTCGTCATCGTGCCGGTCTCAGAGATGTTGTAAAGTTGCAGGGGGTGGCTGGCTGCTCCCTCTTAACGTCTGGCCGGAGGTCAGCTTTTCCTGCTGGGATTTTTCCCCAAGCTGCGGGGTGGGCTGGGACAGGAGCCCCAGGTCCCTTGGGAAGCTCAGCAGCGGTGTCCTCCGGGGTCTCCATGGCTGTAGCTGGGCGAGGGGTCTTGGGCTGAAGTGCCTGGAGCTCACCCAGGACGGGGGCTTGGCGCTTCCCTCCTGCTCCTGCTGCAACCTGCCCCGTCCCACCCGCAGCCCGTGCTGGAGGTCATCTGCTCCCGGATGCGCTACATCTCCTCGCAGATCGAGCGGCCCATCCGCATCGTGGCCCTCAGCTCGTCCCTGTCTAACGCCAAGGACGTGGCGCACTGGCTGGGCTGCAGTGCCACCTCCACCTTCAACTTCCACCCCAATGTCCGCCCCGTGCCGCTGGAGCTGCACATCCAGGTAGGGCTTTGACGACCCCGTCACCTTTTTCCCTTTTCCCTTCCCTTCCGCCTGCTCTTCAGACAGCATCGCTGCCTGCTCCTCTCCCCTGCAGGGCTTCAACATCAGCCACACGCAGACTCGCCTGCTCTCCATGGCCAAGCCCGTCTACCACGCCATCATGAAGCACTCTCCCAAGAAGCCGGTCATCGTCTTTGTCCCGTCCCGCAAGCAGACGCGTCTCACGGCCATCAACATCCTCACCACGTGCGCCTCGGACGTCCAGAGACAAAGGTAGCGGTGCCGTGGCCACGTGGGATTCGGTGCAGGGCCTTTGTCCCTCCTCTGACTGAGGCAGGGGCAGGATTTTGGCAGTTTCACTGGGCTGGGGGAGGGTTTTCCCATCGGTTGGTGTCATCAGATGTCACTCGGGCACCTGCTGTGCCCGGAGGGGACGGGGACAGGCTCGCTGCGCCTGGCAGCGGTCTCTTTACTCCCCACCTCCGGCAGGTTCCTGCACTGCGCGGAGAAGGATCTGGTGCCGTACCTGGACAAGCTGAATGACAACACCCTGAAGGAGACCCTCGTGAACGGGGTGGGCTACCTGCACGAGGGGCTGACGGCCATGGAGCGGCGAGTGGTGGAGCAGCTTTTCAGCTCTGGTGAGGGGGTGGGAAGGGGACGCACCGGCTGTTCTTCCCCTAAACCCTTTTCCCCAAAGCTTGGCAGTGCCTGCAGTCTTTGGGCTGGAGATAACAGCCTGCCCAAATCTCTCTGCCTCGCTGGTCCCAAAAGGCTGTGATCTTAAACTCCACCTTCTCTTCTGGGCCTCCCTGTACGCTGAGGGCTGTGTGTGCAAGTGCAGAACCTCCACATCTTTCTCTGCAAGATGTCTGACCCAAAAAGGGGCTCTGACATGGGCTGACTGCTCTCCCCGTGCCGTGCAGGTGCAGTGCAGGTGATGGTTGCCTCCCGCAGCCTCTGCTGGGGTATGAACATCGCCGCGCACCTGGTGATCATCATGGACACGCAGTACTACAACGGCAAGATCCACGCGTGAGTGTGGAGGGCAGGCACGAGGGAATGGGGCCCTAAACCCTAAGGGCTTCGTCCCTGTCCTTGCAGGGTCTGAGGCCCTGGTGGCTTTCTGTGGAGCAGCCACGCTTCATGAAAGCGATCCTCTGTGTGTTCCAGGTATGTGGATTACCCCATCTACGACGTGCTGCAGATGGTGGGCCACGCTAACCGCCCGCTGCAGGACGACGAGGGCCGTTGTGTCATCATGTGCCAGGGGTCCAAGAAGGTGGGTGAGGAGCCAGGCACCGCTTCTGGCCTGCAAATGGCCATCTCCTGTCTGGGACGTTCTCCTGCCAGCTTTGGGCAGGCCGATGCAGCCCTCACTGAGCACCCTGCAGCCTGGGAGGTGCTCTGGGATACTGGAGGTGCTGGGTTTATTTATCCCTCCCCCCCACACACACCTCTGCCCTGCTTTAGGATTTCTTCAAGAAATTCCTCTACGAGCCCCTGCCCGTGGAGTCGCACTTGGACCACTGCATGCACGACCACTTCAACGCCGAGATTGTCACCAAGACCATAGAAAACAAGCAGGATGCGGTGGATTACCTCACCTGGACCTTCCTGTACCGCAGGATGACCCAGAACCCGAACTACTACAACCTGCAGGGTGAGCAGAGGGCTCTGCCCCGGGGATACGGGGTGGGGGAGTTGAGGGAGGACACCGGGGACCCTCTGCTTGAGGGCTCTGCTTCCACAAGAGCAGCTTTTCTCCATCCTGGGGAATTTCTGAGCCTTGCGGCGATGCCGCTGTACCCGCAGGCGTGTCCCACAGGCACCTCTCCGATCACCTCTCCGAGCTGGTGGAGCAGACCCTCAGCGACCTGGAGCAGTCCAAGTGCATCAGCATCGAGGACGAGATGGACGTGGCCCCGCTGAACCTGGGGATGATCGCAGCCTATTACTACATTAACTACACCACCATCGGTAAGGGCTCTGCCAGGGGTAGGCGGCGTACACGAGTGCTTGCTGGTGCTCCAGCTCTCTGTCCTCTCCCTGCATTCTCCCTGTTCTGTGGTAATCGTAGAGGAAGCTCCGCACACGTAGGTGGTTGCATAAAACTCCCTCCTTCAGCGTGAGGCTGGGTGTTGTCTGCCTGAAGGCATCTCTTGTATCGTGGCGGTGAACGCCGCCTGCTTTTTCCTGACCGCTTGGTTTTTCCGTCTTCCCCAGAGCTCTTCAGCATGTCCCTCAACGCCAAAACCAAGGTGCGAGGGCTGATTGAAATCATCTCGAATGCTGCCGAGTACGAGAACATCCCCATCAGGCACCACGAGGACAACCTGCTGCGGCAGGTGAGTGGCAGCGCCTCCGCGCCGAGCTGGGAGCGACTCAGATCTGGAGGGGACAGATGGCGTCCTGCGGGGTCGCAGCAAGGAGGGCCGCCTGCATTTTCTGCTCTGTAGGGTTAAAGATTTATCGTTTCCCTCCGTAGCTGGCCCAGAAGGTTCCCCACAAGCTGACCAACCCCAAATTCAACGACCCCCACGTCAAGACCAACCTCCTGCTGCAGGCGCACTTGTCGCGCATGCAGCTGAGCGCCGAGCTGCAGTCAGACACCGAGGAGATCCTCAGCAAGGTACAGCGAGGCAGGGGGGGTCCCGCCCGCGCTGCCTGTGGCTCGGCGCTGCCTTCTCACCCGTCCCCGTCCCTCGCCCCCAGGCGATCCGGCTGATCCAAGCGTGCGTGGACGTGCTGTCGAGCAACGGCTGGCTCAGCCCCGCGCTGGCCGCCATGGAGCTGGCGCAAATGGTGACCCAGGCCATGTGGTCCAAGGACTCCTACCTCAAGCAGCTGCCTCACTTCACCTCGGAGCACATCAAGCGCTGCACGGATAAGGTAAAAACCCCTGCCTAGCCCTGGGGAAAGCGCCGCGCTGGGAAGAGGGAACGGTGCGACGGGAGCGCGAGGATCGTGGGGTAACAGCGGGGCTGAAAGCTGCTTTGTCGCAGGGGGTCGAGAGCGTCTTCGACATCATGGAGATGGAGGATGAGGACCGCAACGCGCTGCTGCAGCTCTCCGACGCCCAGATCGCCGACGTCGCCCGCTTCTGCAACCGCTACCCCAACATCGAGCTCTCCTACGAGGTGGTGGAGAAGGAAAGCATCCGAAGGTGAGGCGGGGAGGGTGGCGCGGCCCCTCGGCGCTGCGTCAGCCCAGGGGGTGCCCTGACCGTGTCCCTCGCTTCTCTCCGTGCAGCGGGGGGCCCGTGGTGGTGCTGGTGCAGCTGGAGCGTGAGGAGGAGGTCACCGGCCCCGTCATCGCTCCCCTCTTCCCCCAGGTGCGTGCCAGACCTGCAGGCGGTAAGCCAGGCTGGGGATCGTCCCCCCGGCACCCCTTAACTCTTCTCTTCCCCGGCAGAAACGCGAGGAGGGCTGGTGGGTGGTGATCGGCGACTCCAAGTCCAACAGCCTCATCTCCATCAAGCGCCTGACGCTGCAGCAGAAAGCCAAGGTGAGCGGGGCTGGGCGCCGCACGGCTCCGGCCACCCCCGCGGCCGCCCTCTGCCCCCCACAGCCCCAACACGGGCTCTTCCTCGCTGCCTAGGTGAAGCTGGATTTCGTGGCCCCGGCCACGGGGACGCACAACTACACGCTGTACTTCATGAGCGACGCCTACATGGGCTGCGACCAGGAGTACAAGTTCAGCGTGGACGTGAAAGAAGCGGAGAGCGACAGCGACTCCGACTAGCGCGGGGCTGCGCCGGTCCCCGGTGAGGATCTGAGGACAGCGACCAAACCCGAGCCGTGGTAGTGCTCGTGTCCCCTCCGTAGGCGTGGTGCCGTGTGTTTTGTGGTTTTTTTTTTTTTTTTTTATGATGACTAAGCTTTGTACAGTGTTTTTTAGAGCGGAGCTGCATGCAGGAGCACAGTGCGGCTGCAGCAGCTGGAATAAATGTGGAGCCCTACCTCTTCCTCTGCGCTGCGGGGTTTGTGGGGGGGAAACGGGGTGAAAGCAGGAGCTGTTGGGGGGAAACAGGAGCTGTCGGGGCTGTTTTCCACCTCCTTTCTCCCTGAGAGGGTTCAACAGCGAGGCTGAGGGTTTCAACGTGTAACTCGAGTAGTTCTGCGCCCTTGGCTTTGCTGCACATCGCTGCCAGCTCCAAAAAGTTCATTAGCAGAGCTAATTAAGGCAGAGCGAGCTGTCAGGAGCGAGAACTGGCGGCGCTGGGGTTTGGCAGGAGGAACAGAGGCCGGCTCCAGCCCCAGGAGCTGCCCCGTAGCCGTTTCGGGGAGCAGCAGGCAGGCACACCCCCCCCATCACCGCCTCCCTGGGGCTGTGCGTTATGGGGAGGTGTAAAACCCGTTCCCTGGCGGGCGGCCTCCCCCTCCACCCTCACCCAGCCCCGGGGCAGTGCTTACAGCCTGCCCTGCTGCTTACACCCTGCCCTGCTGCTTACACCCTGCCCTGCTGCTTACACCCTGCCCTGCTGCTTACAGCCTGCCCTGCTCCCCCGGGGGGCCAGGCGGGGCGGTGACAGCCCCAAAAGGAAGAGCCGGAGGCTTCGAGCAGGGCAAGGATTTATTGAGCGCGGAGCAGGAGGGAGAAGCAACGCCCTCGGGGCGTCTCCCAAAGTCGGCCTGAGCCTGGCAGCGGCGCTGCGCCACCGTGCGTGTCCTCGGGGAGCGTGGCAGGACCCCCACGGCTGGCAGGCTCCTTTTTGGCCATGCCAAACCCCCCTGAACCCCCCCCCCCCCGCCACGGGCTGCCAAAGGGCTGAAGTCCAAGTGCTGCAGGGAGGCAGGATGCAGGAGGTTGCCCACCCCGTCCCCGTCCTGCTCTCCCCACCAAGGGGCTTTGTGGCGGCTGAACGCCCCCCATCCTGGGGCCGGCACCGCGGCGTGAAACCTCCGGGTAAAGCTCTCAGCAGACTTCGGGCCGCTGGTACTTCCAGAAGGCGATCTCGCCGTCGTCGCTGCAGGAGGCCAGCAAACCCGGCTCCTTGGGGTTCCAGGCCACGCAGTTGACGTCCTGCGAGTGCGCGCGGGGCACGTGGGCGGTGAGGCTGAAGGTGGGCTGCTGCGGCGTGGAGGAGGCGCTCTCCTCGAAGACGCGGATGGCGTCGTCGCCGCAGGCCGTGGCCAGCGCCCCGGTGAGGTGGCACCTGGAGGGGCGGGGGGGGGGGCAGCGCAAGGGGTCAGCCCAGCTCCTCCCGAACCAAGGGGAACCAAGGGGAAGCGGGGCCGCGCCGCCACGCACCACGCCACGTCGTAGATGGTCCTGGTGTGGTAGCCCGACAGGTTGCAGACGCACTTCCAGGTGGGGTCGGTGCCGCTGCACGCCACCCCTGGGCGGCAAGAGGAAAAAACCTCAGCGCCTGGGGTTTGCTGGGGGCGAATCGAGCAACGCCCCGGGTGCCCGGACGCGTTCCCTGCTGCTTTTCACGGGGCCGAGGGGCGCTCACCTTCCTCGTTGCCCGGCTTGTACTGCTGCCAGATGCGCACCGTCTTGTCGTCGCTGCAGGACGCCAGGCGCTCGCCGCCGCGGTCGAAGGCCACGCTCCACACGGTGGACTCGTGGCCCTCCAGCGTGGCGCAGCACACCCAGTCGTCCTCCTCCTCGCGGTACAGCTTCACCGTGTCGTCGTAGCTGGCCGAGGCCAAGAGCTGGGGGGGGGCAGGGGGTGCTGAGGCGCTGTGCACCCGCAGAAAACCCCCCAGCCCCGCGCCGGCGCCGCCCTCACCTCCTGGTTGGGGTGCCAGACCACGTGCTTGACGTCCTGCGTGTGCGAGTTGAGGACGCTGACGCACTCGTACTCCTCCTCCTCATCCACTGCGGGCACAACGCTCCCCGTTAGGGCGCTGGGGGGGGGTTGGGGGGGGGACAGCCAGCACGGGGCCACCCCGGGGCCGCCCCGCTCACCTTCCCACACCCAGACGCTCTTGTCGCGGCTGCAGGTGGCCAGCAGGTTACCCGAGGGGGCCCAGGCCACCGACTTCACCTCGTTCTCGTGCCCCTCCAGCGTGGTCACGCACTGCGGAGGGGACGCGGGGGGGTGGGGTCAGAGCGTGCCGGGGGCCGGCGGGCAGGGGGCTGCCGGGGGCCAGGGGCCTCACCTCGAAGCCGTCGTCGCCCTTCTTCCAGATGCAGGTGGTGGCGTCGAAGCTGGCGGAGGCCAGGTAGGAGCCGCAGGGCGACCAGGCCACGCGGCGCACCGTGCGCTGGTGCCCCTCGCCCAGCACCGCCCGGCACGCCCAGCCCGGCCCTGGGGCGGGGTTGAGGGGGTGGCTGCAGGCCCCGCCCATGCCCTCAGGCCCCGCCCCCAGCGCCACCCTGTCCTTTAGCCCCGCCCTCACGCCCTTGCTGCCCCCTTAGCCCCGCCCCTCCCAGCCCCACCCCTCTCCAAGACCCCTCCCACATAGTGCCTTTGGCCCCGCCCATAGGTGATGTGGTCCCGCCCATCCCCGCCCTCACACCCCTTGGCCCCGCCCCCCCACAGTTCTATGGCCCTGCCCTCAAACCCTGTAGCCCCGCCCTCACACCGTGGCCCCGCCCCTTCCCCAGCCCCTGTGGCCCCACCCCTCCCTTAGAGCTCCTATGGCCCCGCCCCCACACCCTGTGGCTCCTCCCCCAGTTCCCATGGCCCCTCCCTCACACCCCGTGGCCCCGCCCTCCCCATGTGGCCCCGCCCCTCCCACACAGCCCCTGTGGCCCCGCCCTCACACCCTCTGGCCCCGCCCCTCCCCACAGCCCCCTCACAGCCCCATGTCTCCGCCCACCGCTTGTGGCCCTGCCCCTCCCCTCCCCGTGACCCCACCCAGTCTCCTGACCCTGCCCCTCTCCTCCGTGCCCCCGCCCCCCCTCCCATGACCCCACCCCTCCCCGTGCCCCCCCTCCCAATGGCTCCGCCCCCTGTCTCCGTGGCCCCGCCTTTCCCCATGGCCCCACCCCCTGCCCTTACCCCACCCCCCTCCCCTTACCCAGTGACTCCGCCCCCTCCCCTCGGTGGCCCCTCCCCCGACCCCACCCCCTCTCCCCCTGCCCCCACCCCTCCCCAGGGCCCTGTCTCCTCCCCCACCCCCTCTCCCCGGGGCCTCTCCCCCTCTCCCCCTCCCTCCGGCCCCGCCCCCCCTCCCCGTGGCCCCGCCCCCTCCCCGTGGCCCCGCCCCCTCTCCCCCGCCCCTCCCCGTGGCCCCGCCCCCTCCCCGTGGCCCCGCCCTCTCTCCCCGCCCCTCCCCTTGGCCCCGCCCATTGCCCTTACCCCACTCCCCACCCTACCCTTGCCCCGTGACTCTGCCCCCTCTCCTCCGTAGCCCCGCCCCTTTCCCGTAGCCCCGCCCCTTTCCCCTAGCCCCGCCCCTTTCCCGTAGCCCCGCCCCTTTCCCCTAGCCCCGCCCCCTTCCCCTAGCCCCGCCCCCTCCCGCGGCCCCGCCCCCCGCACCTTCCCGCGCCCAGAGCCGCACGGTGCGGTCCCCGCCGCAGGACGCCAGGAGGCCGCCGCCGGGGCTCCAGGCCAGGAACCAGCAGCGGGCCTCGGGGTGCGCGGGCACCCGGCCCAGCGCCTGCAGCGCCTCCTTCATGCCGCCCGCCGCCGGAACCGGAAGCGGAACCCGCGCCGCGGGGCGGGGCCGGAAGCGGAACCGGAGCCCGGCCGGAAGCGGAACCGGGGCCGGGAGCCGGAGCCGGGGCCGGGGCCGGGCGCCATGTACACCCCCGGCGGGCCGGGGCTGCCCGGCGGGCGGCGGCGGCGGGGAGCGGCGGGCGGCGGGGCCGGCGGCGGCGGGGGGGGGCTGCCGAAGCAACCGGAGCGGAGCCTGGCGTCGGCGCTGCCCGGGGCGCTGTCCATCACGGCGCTGTGCACGGCGCTGGCCGAGCCCGCCTGGCTCCGCATCCACGGCGGCACCTGCGGCCGGCAGGAGCTGGGCGTCGCCGACGTGCTGGGCTACGTGGAGCCCGAGCTGCTGCGCGGTGAGACGGGGCGGGGGGGGGACCGGGGGCTTGGGGTCGGTCCCGGGGGTGGAGGGGCCGTGGGAAGGGGGTTAGGGGCAGGCCCCGGGGGTGGAGGGAGTGGGGTAGGGGTGCAAGGGCAGATCCCGGGGGTGCAAGGGCAGATCCCGGCGGTGCAAGGGCAGATCCCGGCGGTGCAAGGGGAGATCCCGGGGTGCAAGGGCAGATCCCGGGGTGCAAGGGCAGATCCCGGGGTGCAAGGGCAGATCCCGGGGTGCAAGGGCAGATCCCGGGGGTGTAAGGGCAGATCCCGGGGGTGTAAGGGCAGATCCCGGGGGTGTAAGGGCAGATCCCGGGGGTGTAAGGGCAGATCCCGGGGTGCAAGGGGAGATCCCGGGGTGTAAGGGCAGATCCCGGGGCTGTAGGGCCCGGGGGACGTGCTGGGTAGGAGCCGGTCCCCACGGGTGTAGGGGCCAGGGGAAGGGGGTTTAGGGGCCGACCCCGGGGGGTTAGGGGCCGGGGGAAGGGGTGTAGGGGCCGGTCCCGGGGGTTTAGGGGCCTGGGAAGGGGGTTAGGGAGTGGCCCCAGGGGTGTAGGGACCAGGGGAAGGGGTGTAGGGGCAGATCCTGGAGGTTTAGGGGCGGGGGAAGGGAGTTAGGAGCTGGTCCTAAGGTGTAGGAGCCAGTCGCCGGGGGTGTAGGGACCAAGGGAAGGGGGTTTAGGGGCAGATCCTGGGGGTTTCGGGGCAGGAGAAAGGGGTTAGGAGCAGGTCCCAGGGGTGTAGGTTCGGGCCCTGGGGATGTAGGGACTGGGGAACGGAGAGGAGGGTGCTCGGGTTCGTGCTCCCCTGGACTAGGCTGAGGGGAGGCCTCGCAGGCAGCCCCCAGTTTCCTCCCCGGGCAGCGGTGGGGCAGGCGCTGAGCTCTGCTCCCTGGGGACAGCGCCAGGAGCCGAGGGAGCAGCAGGGAGCCGGGACAGGGGAGGGTCAGGGTGGGCGTCAGGGAGGGGCCCTGCACCCAGAGGGGGTCGGGCGCTGGGACGGGCTCCCAGGGACGTGGGGGCTTCTCCCGGCTGGGGTTCACCACGGCTCAGTGCTGGGCGCTGCGCCTGGGCACAGCAACCCCATGGAGTGCCGCGGGACTGGGGCGGGGTGGCTGGGAGCTGTGCAGGGGGAAGGGATCTGGGGGTGCCGGCGGGTGCTCGCCTGGACACGAGCCGGCAGCGTGCCCAGGGGGCCAGGAAGGCCAGCGGCATCCTGGCTTGTATCAGAAACAGTGCGGCCAGCAGGGCCAGGGAGGTGCTCGTCCCCCTGTACTCGGCTCTGGTGAGGCCGCACCTCGAGTGCTGTGCTCAGCTTTGGGCCCCTCACCGCAAGAAGGACATCGAGGCCCTGCGGCGTGTCCAGAGCAGGGCTACGAAGGTGGTGAAGGGCCTGGAGCACAAGTCCTGTGAGGAGCGGCTGAGGGCACTGGGGGTGTTTGGTCTGGAGAAGAGGAGGCTCAGGGGAGACCTCATTGCTCTCTGCAGCTGCCTGAAAGGAAGCTGTGGGGAGCTGGGGGTCGGCCTCTGCTCGCGGGTAACTGTGACAGGACCAGAGGGAATGGCCTCGAGTTGCGCCAGGGGAGGTTCGGGTCGGAAATGAGGAGACATTTCTTCTCAGAGAGAGCAGTCAGGCGTTGGGACGGGTTGCCCAGGGAGGTGGGGGAGTCGCCGTCCCTGGGGGTGTTCAAGGAAAGGTTGGGCCTGGTGCTCGGGGACACGGTTCAGTGGGTGACGGTGGTGGTAGGGGGTGGTTGGGCCAGATGAGGAGGGCTTTCCCAACCCTGATGATTTCTGGAGTTCAGGAAGCGCTCGGACAGCGCTCAGGCCCACGGATTAATTTTTGGTGGTGCTGAGTGGAGGCAGCAGCAGGGCTCCGCACGGGTCCCCTCCAGCTCAGGTTATCCTGTGGGGCAGCCTGGTTTGAAGCTCCGCGTGCCCCCAGCGCCACACTTAGCGCTCCCAGGAGGCCCCAGGCTGTCACTCCAGCTCTGCGTGCCACCCGGGGCAGGCAGGCAGGCGGACGGACAGACAGACAGACAGCCCACTTGTACCCGCTGTGGCTTTTAGCCAAGGTTTCCACTTCCCCCGGGATCCCCCTCGCTTCTTCTCCTTCCGTGTTCGAGCCAGGAAGCGCTCGCACCGCCCCGTAGAGACTGGGAAGCACAAGAACGGCTCGGTGGTGAGATAAGAAGGGGAAGAAGGGAGCAGCGCCCTGCCCTCCCAGCACGGAGGGGTTTTGGGGTGGCAGCGGCCGAGCTGTGCCCTGTGCTGGGGGTGTTTGGGACGCGTGGTTCCGAGGGGCTCGTGCTGGCTTTGTCGCCCTGCCTTGGGGCTAGGAGCCGAATCCGGACGGGAAAAAAGCCCCGATCCGAGTGCTTTTTGCCTTTTTATTCATCCCTCTGACACACCTGGAGTTAAAGCCACGCGCCCGCTCCTCCTTTCAAGCAGCGCATCGCACGGCGTGGGCACCCTGCTGTCCCGGTGCCCCTGCTCCAACAGGCTGCTCACTTTCCTTCAGCTCGGGGCTCGCAGCGGGGCAGCCACCCCGAGCCCCTTTCCTTCTTCCTCTCCCCACCCACGGGTGTTTTTCTGGCGCAAACCCACCCGGTTTGCCCGCACAGCCTGGGGCAGCATCGTCCCCGCACGCCTTTAGGGCGAACGCCCTTCGTGTTTGCGGGGTCGCCGCGGCGCAGAGCCCCGCTGAGCTGCCAGGAAGAGCATCCCGCCACGTCTGCGCGCTAATTTTCCCCTAATTGAAGGGTTTGTCCCCAGGCCGGGTCAGGTGCTGCTCGTAAACAGCTCCCAGGGAGGTGACTCCTGGGGAGCCCGGCAGGGCGCTGCCCGTCCCGGGGCGGGTCCGGCGGCACCTTGGCCGGCCCGAGGGCTCGGCGTGCCTGAGGTACGGGTAAACGGGGTTAAATCCTGCGGGGTGAGGCTGTCGGCGTGCCCCGGCAGCACCAGGCTCGGACAGGGAGATGCGGGGCCAGGCTTCGTTCAGCTCCGAAGCTGAGCTCTGCTTGGGACCTCCCCTGCAGCGGGGCTGGTCGCCAGCAGGACGCGGTGTCAGAGCGAAGAGGCTTTCCAGTAAAATTCCCGGTTCAACATAAAATAAGGAACCTGCGCGGCCCGGTTTGCTGTCCCGGCTGCTCGGAGGCGTTCCCTTAGCTTTCATTTCCACCGCAGCGGCGCCCTACAAAAGGCGCTGCCCGGCTGCAGCGGAACAAAGGTCGGGTTTATGGAGGGCACTCAGAGGTGCCCAGCACGCACGGCACCAGGCCTCAAACCCCGGAGGAGAGCTCTGTGCGGGGTGAAACCGCCGTGCCCGTCGTGACACTGGGGAGGAGTTGGGTCAAAAAGGAAGCGCGCCGCTGGCTCCGCGGCCGCGTGGGGCCGACGTGGCCGTGCTCAGCAGCCCCATCTCCCCGCAGATTACTGCATGAACCCCCAGACCGTGCTGCTGCTCCGCGTCATCGCCGCCTTCTGCTTCCTGGGCATCATCTGCAGCCTCTCGGCCTTCCTGCTGGACGTCTTCGGGCCCAAGCACCCGGCGCTGAAGATCACTCGCCGCTACGCTTTCGCCCACATCCTCACAGGTAACGCCCGGCAGCACCGTGCGGGGCTGTCACTGCGGCTGCGCGGGGGGGGAAACCCAAATTTCTTTCCCCGGTCCGAGGAAAGGGGTTTTTCAGCTCGGGGCTGCGCTGCCCAGCCTACGCGCGGAGCTCTCCCATCGCTCCTTTTCCAGCCAGAGCAGCCTCAGAGGCCTCAAGGGCAGCTCTGACCTCCAAATCGGAGCTAAATCCGGGGGTAAGAGGTCAGGGATGAACATCAAGCGCCTCCAAACGGGCACGGAGCGGTGAGTTTTACTTCTCGAAGAGCTCCCGTGATGCAGAACCGTGCCCTTCTGGGGAAGGTCGGGTGCTGTGGGTCACCCTCGGGAGGCTGAGGGAAGTTTACGTCCCCGGCTCCCCGCCGGCGTTGGCCGTGTTGGAGTGCTGAGCTGCCGGGCTGAGCTGCAGTGCCCACAGTGTCGAGCTCAGGGTGCTGAGGTGTCCGTGGAGCTCCCTGTGGGTCACAGAAACCCTTGAGCCTCACGGCCTCGCTGCTCCTCCTCCTTTTTTCATGAGCCGGGCGAGCTGGTTTGCTTCCTCAGAGCCACACCAAAGGAGCTCCTTTATTTTTCTGCTGCTTTTCCTCCTTAGCCCAGCTCGCCAGCAGAGACTGGGACAAATACCCTTAGTTCAGCGTCCCGGCTCGAAGGGAGGTGCTGAGCACGCCCTGCCCCTTCTCCTCCTGCTGGCCTGGAGGCAGAGGGGAGGTTGGCCGTCAGGCTGTGCTCCTCTCCCCGCTGCGTGCCCTGCTTTCCTCCCTCCCATGATGAATTTCAGGCTTCTGGTACATCCACGGGCTGGGCAGACCCAATTTTGCCCCAATACCTCCCTCTCTGCCTGCTCCATGCCCCTGACAAACAGAGCACAGCCGCGGGGGGGGCTCCTGCCTTAGCCGCGAAGTAAATTTACTGCTTTTTATTTCTTCCCGGTGCCTCAACCTCTGTCCTTCCCCCCCGCGCCCCCAGTCCTGCAGTGCGCCACCGTCATCGGGTTCTGCTACTGGGCCTCGGAGCTGATCCTGGCGCAGCAGCAGCAGCACAAGAAGTACCACGGCTCCCAGGTCTACGTCACCTTCGCCGTCAGCTTCTACCTGGTGGCGGGGGCCGGGGGCGCCTCCATCCTCGCCACCGCCGCCAACCTGCTGCGCCACTACCCCACCGAGGAGGAGGAGCAGGCCCTGGAGCTGCTCTCGGAGATGGAGGAGAACGAGCCCTACCCGGCCGAGTACGAGGTGATCAACCAGTTCCAGCCACCCCCGGCCTACACCCCCTGAGGCCGCCGCGGCTCCGGGGCGCGGCTCCGTGCCCCCCGAAACTTGCCCTCGCCCGAGGCTGCCGGTCCCGGCTGCTTCACCGTCGGGGCACCGTGCCGGCTCTCCCGTGCGAAGGACTGGTTTTAGAGTTGGATTTAGAGACTGGGGGGGGGGGCGGGGGGCGGGGGGCGCGCTCCGAAGCCGCCCCCCGTTGCAGCAACCCCCGCGGTGCGGTTTTAACCCCGCGCTCCGGAGCGCCGCAGCTCCCCCGAGCCCTCCTTCACCCGCGGACCGAGGGCAGGCGGCGCCGGGACGGAGCCTGCGAGCTCGGCCCCAGCCCCGCCACGGCTGCGCCGCCGGGCACGCGCGCGTGCGAGCGTCTTTGTGCGCGTGGGGAAGGCGCCGTGGGAGAGGAGGGCTCCGCAGCACCCCCACGACGGGGGCAGGCACAGCACCGCCACCGCTCCCCTCCCGCGGCCCGTGCCCGTCGCGCCCGTTCTGCACTTTACTGGCGGGGCTCGCCACCCACCGGGGACGCTTCGAGGACGCCGCCGTGCCCGCGGTGAGGTTGGCAGGGGGAGGCGCGGCACCAGCTGCTGGAGGAGCTGCCCCGGGAGCGACCCGCACCCCTGCGGCACCCAGCTCCGTGCAGCACCGCTCCGGGGCTGCAAACCCAAGGGAAAAAACAAAAAACAAACAAAAACAAACAAACAAACAAAAAAAAACCCCGAGGTTTTTGTACGGCGCTGGCCCCGAGAAGCAGCTCCGAGGTGGGCGCCTGCGGCTGTAGCTTTTATGCAAGTTCCCGACCTCCGGGGAAATCGGACTGGTCTGCTTTTCGCTCCCTTTTAGTGGTTTTTTTCTGCCCCCGCTTTTAATTAATTAATTAATTCACCGCCCCGCTCCTCCGCCGGCCCCCCAGGGACGCTGCCGGGAGCCGCACGGTGCCGAGAGTCCCGCAGCCAAACCGAGACGGCAGCCAGCAAGGAGAGCAGCCTTGGTTTGGGGCCGTTTGGGGCTGTTTGGGGCAAATCGAGCGGGGGAAGCTGCGCGGGGCGGGGACGCCAGCCTGGAAAGCCCCAGGGAGCAGCGGGGGGGCTCCAGGAGGAGTTTTAGGGCAGGCACGCTGCGCGATGCTGCTCCCCTCTTCCTGACGCTTCTCCCCCTGTTCCCTGCCACCGGCTGCTTCGTCCCGCTCGCTCCTCTTCCTCCCGCACCCCACAGCAGATTCGGCCGCCCGCTGGGGCTCAGGATGTGAGCGGGGTGGCTCCGTCACAGCCCCAAAACCATCGGGGTTTTGATCCGGGCACCGGCAGCGCGATCTGAAGGGTTCAGCACGGCCCTGGCGCGGTTCTCCCCGTCCCTCCACCCCGCCGCTGCCCCCTCGGCCAAAAAAAAAAAATCAGGTCTGGGGGTGTTGGGGCATCCGGAAAATGATTTGGGTTTCCACCCCCCCGCCCCCGGTGCCTCTATGCAAGAGAGGGCTCGTCTGTAAATAGTCTTGTGCATAAACACTGTATTTCTGTAAAAACCCCAAAAAAGGAAAAGGGCGTGACGCCCCCCGCCCTACTAACAAATGTAGCCCCAGGAGGTCGGGGCAGGACGCAGGGAGGTCCCCGAGGCGTTGGGGAGGGGGGTCGCGGGGGCCACGTGTCCCCCCCTCTGTCACCATCCCCGTGTCCCCCACGTCCCGCGCCTCGGCCCCGTCCCGCGCCCTGCCCTTTTCCAGAGGAATAAACCCGTGTACAGAGTGCCCGGTGCCTGCCTGCGCTTTGTTCCCAAAACCGGGGGTGGGGGCGGGGGGATCGCGGCCGGGTTTTCTCCTAAAGCCGGGCGGGGGGCTCCGCGCTGCTCCCCCCTCTTGCTGCTCTGCTCCCCGATAAACCCCCGCGCCCCGATAAATATCCCCGCTGTCTGCCGCTGCCCTGCGCCCCACTCATCGGCACCCTCCTAAGTCCCCCCCCCGCACCCTGTGCCCCCCGATCCTTGCACCCCTATAAAGGCCTGCGCCCCCCCACCCCAATAACTGGCCCTGCCCTGTGCGCCCCAAGAAATGCCCTCGCCCGCACCCCATTGCCCTGCACCCCTCTAAGTGCCTGTGCCCCAAACCCCAAGAAACGCCCCTGGCCTGCGCCTGCTGCCACGCACCCCAATAAATAAAGGCTGGTGCCCCCACCCCAATAAATAAAGACCTGTGCCCTCTGCACCCCAATAAGTAAAGGTCAGTGCTCCCACCCCAATAAAGACCCGTGCCATACACCCCAATAAATAAAGGCCTGTGCCCCCAACACCCCAATAAATAAGGGTCTGAGTCCCCACACCCCAATAAATAAAGGCCGGTGTCCAGCACCCCGACAAATAAAGGCCTGTGCCATAGACCCTAATAAATAAAGCCTTGTGCCCTGCACCCCTATAAATAAAGGCTGGTGACCCCCACCCCAATTAATAAAGTCCTATGCCCCCATATCCCAATGAAGTCCTGTGTACCCCGATAAATAAAAGGTGTGTACCCTGCACCCCAATAAAGGGCTGTGCCCCCGGCACCCCAAGAAATAGTGGCCTGTACTCCTGCACCCCAATAAATAAAGGTTGCTGCTGTGCACCCCAATAAATAAAGGTCTGTGCCCCTAACCCCCAATAAATAAAGGTCTGTGCTCCCTGGACCCCAATAAATACAGGCTGCTGCCACAAACCCCGATAAATAAAGCCCTGTGGCCCCTGTACCCCAACAAACACAGGCCTGTGCTGTGCACCCCAGTAAATAAAGGCCTGTACCTGCACCCCAGTAAAGGGCTGTGCCCCCAGCACCCCAATAAATAATGCCCTGCAATCCTGCACCCCAGTAAAGAAAGGCGAGGTGCCCCCCCACCCCAATAAATAAAGGTTGCTGCTGTGCACCCCAATAAATATAGGCCTGTGGCCCCCCCACCCCAATAAATAACGGCCGGTGCCCCGAACCCCACTAAATAAAGCCCTGTGACCCCTAAACCCCAATAAATAAAGGTCTGTGCGCCCTGGACCCCACCAAATACAGGCCTGTGCTGTGCACCCCAATAAAGAAAGTCCCGTGGCCCCCCCACCCATAACCGAAGCCCTGTGCCCCCCCCCCCCCAGCCCGCCCCAGCCCCGCCCCCAGCCCCCTCTCCCCGGGCGGGGCCGCGTCCCCGCGCCAGGCCCCGCCCCCTCCCGCACTGTCCCCGCCCACTCCTTAGACCCCGCCCACCCACCCCCTCCCCACCCAATCGCCGCGCGGGGCGGCGGCGGCGGCGCCCAATGAGGAGCGGGCGGCGCGGCGCGCTGACGTCAGACGCCGCGCGACGGCGGCGGGGGCAGAGCGGCGGCATGTTGCAGCCGCGGCGGCCGCTCCTCGGCCTCCTCGCCCGGGCCTCGCGCCTGGGCCTCCGCCCGCCGGCCTCGGGCCTGCCGCCGCCTCCTCCCCGCCCTCCTCCTCCTCCTCCCGCCGGGGGCCAGGCGGGGCGGCGCGGCCTGCTGGGCCTGCTGGGCCTGCTGCAGTGCGGCTCCGGCGGCGGGCAGCGGGCGAAGAGGCCTCGGCGGGGCCGGCAGCGGGGGGGCGGGGGGGCTGAGGAGAGGGGAGGGGGGCGGCGGGCAGGAGGAGGAGGAGGAGGAGGAGGGCCCGGGGGGGGGCGGGGGCTGGCCCGGGGCCGCCCCGCCCTCGCCGCCGCCCGCCTCATGGCCGCCCTGGCCGGGGTCTTCGTGTGGGACGGGCAGCGCATCGAGGAGGAGGAGCTGCAGCGGTGCGTGCCCCCCGACACCTCCCCCCACGCCCCGCTCCGAGGGTCCCTGCCCCGCCCCACGACCCCCCCCGTGTCGGAGGTTCCGCCCCCCCCCCCCCCCCCCCCGGGTCCTGGCGGGCCCCCAAGTCAGAGGGACCCCCCTCCCCCCCAAACTTCTCGGGGTGCCCCCTGAGCCCCCGTGTTTAGGGGGGGGGGCAAATTCTTGGCGGTGTCCCTGAGCCCCCACACCTGGGGGTGGGCCCCGAGCTCTTGGGGGTGCCCCTGTGCTCCCCCCCACGCCTGAGGGTGGTCTCGATGGAGGGTCCTTGCCCACCCCATGAGCCCCCCATGTCAGAGGCCCCCCCACCACATTCCTGGGGCTGCCCCCTGAGCCCTCACACCTGGAGGTATCCTCAAGCTCTTGGGGGTGCCACTGACCCCCACCCCCCCCCCCCCCATGCCTGAGGGTGGCCCCAAACCCCCCCGTGGAGGGTCCTTGCCCACCCCCTTGGCAGAGGGTCCCCCACAAACTTGGGATTGCTCCCTGAGCCCCTATTCCTGGGGGTGTTCCCCAAGCTCTTGGGGGTGCCCCTGACCTCCTCCCCCATTCCTGTGGGTGCCCCTCAAACCCTCACAAGGTCCCCAACTCTCCCCCTTACCACAAAATCCTGACTCTTGTGATCCCCCCAAAGCCCCCCTGACCCCCCCCAGGCAAGGGGTTAACCGCAAAACCCCCAGGGAATGCACCCAATCCCCCCCCCCCCCCCCCAACAGGGTGCCCCGTGCTGGGGGTGTCCCACCAGACCCAAACGTGTGGAGCACCCCCCCCCCCCCCCCCGACACCCTGTGGTGCCCTTGCTATGGTGGCATGAGGACAGTTTGGGTCTTTTTGGTGCTTTTTGGAATCGTCCCCGGCTTCGTTGCAGTGTAATTAGTGAGCGTGGGCTGGGACTTGGGGGGGGGGGGGAGTAATTAAAACTTAATGGGCAGCTCTGGCACGCGGCGGCAGCGTCGCCTTTTCCTCCTCTTCAATTCCAGCTCCCGGCGCCTCGAGCGCGCGGCCGCGCCGTCCTGTGGGTGCTCAGTACCCTGTAGGAGCCCGGTACCCGGCGCTGCACTAAGGAGCTTAGCTAATATCCAATTAAATCCTCGCCTTAATGAGGCCCGCCCCTCGCTTGCGCCCCTTCGCCCCGCTTTGGGGCACCTTGGGGCGCTTCAGGTGTGCGCCGATGACCTTTACGCGGCCCGGGAGAGGAGAAATCCCTCTTTATCCCCGAGGGAGGCGGCTCGCCCGCGTGCCGCGAGGTGTTTTGGGGCGACACGGGGGCAGCAAACCCGGCGCGGCGCTTTGTGGTGGCCTCAGCAGGGCTTGGATTAGGCGTGGGATTAAGCTCGGGGCCGAGCCGCTCGCTTCAAGGTTACGGGGACGGTCCCGATCCCCAGCCCCTCCCGGTGCCCTCGCCTTGATGTCCCCGCTCGCTGCTCCCCTCCTCGCGCCTTCGCTCTGGGTTTGGGGTTGCAGGCCCTGGGCCGGTTTCCTCGGGAGCCAGCAGGGTGTGACGTGCGCCTCGGGGGGTGAAAGCGAAATGTTTGCCGTGCAGCTCGTCCGCGGTTCGGGGCTTCGGGACGTGGAGGGGGAAAGGAGGGAGGAAGCGCAGGAGTTTGGGGCAGAAATGCCCGCGAGCCGCTGGGCTCCGAGCCCTCAGCCTTCACCGAGCACTTGATCTCGGCAGCTGCGGCAGCGCAGGCCCGTTTTGGGGGGAATTTAAGCTGTTTTGTCGCGTTTTTACTCCTCACACGCCTCAAGGGTCGGGAGGGAGGAAGGGGCGTGCTTCCCAGCAGGTGCTGCCGCTGGGTTTGGTTCGGTTCGGTTTGGTTCGAAGCTCGCTGACGCCTCAGGCAGAGGTCAGCCTGACCCCGGGGCCCTGCGGCGGGGCCCGGCTGCTCCGGCGCGCCCGAAATAAATCGCGGGGCCTGGCGCTGGCACCCGCTGGGCACGGGGCTGGAACGCTGCGGCTCTTGGCGTCTCCGCTCGCGGGACAGGGGCCGGCTCACGAGGGATGGGGCCAAGCCCTACGGAGGGAGCGGTTCCCCCTCCGTTCCCCGTATTTATCGGGGTGCAGCTGCCTCCTTCCGCCTCCCTCCCTGTAAATCTGCGGGGTTTTGTTCCCGGAGCGGGAGGCGCCAGCGAACAGGATCACAGCGTGACGCTTTCGGAGCAGGAGCAGCGCAGGCTGGGGGCTCCCCGGCACCCCCATCCTGCCCTCACCCGACGAGCGAGACCTGCCTCGCAGCTCCCAGCCGGCGGTTTCATTAAGGCCGATGCTGATTACCCCACGTAATTAGCATCTCGGGGCAGTGGCGGGGCTGGAGGCGCTGCAGGCAGCGAGCGGGGACCCCGTGTCCGCGGGGGCTGCACCGCGAGCCGGGCCGGAGGTTTGATTGTGGGGCGGCGCAGGTGGGGGCTGCAGCCCCAAACGGACGGGTTTTCCTTTTCTGACGTTTTCTTTTTGGGGTTTTGGTGGTGTGCAGAGCCCCTCGTGCTGTCCTCCCGCTGTGGGGGAGGCCGGCGGTCCTCTTTGCCTTACAAACACCAGCTGCCACGTGCAGCTCGGGCTCCTGGGCTGCCGCAGCCCCGGAGCAGCGCCGGTCCCTCTTCAGCCCCCCCCATCTCCTCTCGGGGTGCTGCGGGGTCTCCGTCCTCCCCCGAGTGCCACCCCGTCCCTGGCCGCTGCTCCTGCGCTGACTCAGCACAGCCCCGGTGCTGGTGCCGCGAGCGCTCGGTCGCTGCCTTCCCCAAATGCTTCTTCCTCGCGCCCCTCCTTCCCCGGGCTCCTCCCGCTCGCAACGAAACCGACCCCGCTCTGGAGGTGCCGCCGGGAGGTTTGGCCGCCCCCCTCCTCTCGGGGAGAAGCGTGCCTGCTCTCGCAGGGCTCTGCCCGGCCGCCCTCGGGCACTTCCCCTGAGAAGCAGCGGCTGTGAGGCAGCTGCTCGTGTCCCGGGGGGGTTCCGTTCCTCTCCTGGAAGGAAGAGCCCCGCCGTGGGTCGTGCAGCCCCTGGCGACTGCTTTTAGCCACGGAGTCGGCTCCCGCTGTAGGGGGACGCGTGGGGAGCCCCTTCCGAACGCACCAGAGTGAAGGTTTTGATGCTCTGTAGTAACACAGGACCCTCGGGACCAAAGTTAAAGGCCTGGGCAAGCCGCAGCACCTGGCTGGCTGCGTGTTTCACGTCCCAGCGAGCGATCCCTGCACGGGGCAGCGCCCTTCCTGCAGCACCGAGCCCCAGGCCCTGCCTTTAGCTCGCCGAGAAGGTTTTGCAGGTCTCCCGGGCTCCGTCCGTCGCAGGAAAGCTCCGTCCCGTGCCCGGGTTCGTCTCTAACTGTGCTCTGCGTCCCCCCAGCTCGGCGCAGGAGATGAAGCACATGGAGAACATCTCGGCCATGCTTCGCGGCGGCTCCCCGGACGAGTACCAGCGGCCGGACCCCGCGTCGGAGCGGGACGCGGTGCGCGCCCCCGGGGAGCAGCCCTGGGAGATGATCATGGACAAGAAGCACTTCAAGCTCTGGCGGCGCCCCATCGAGGGCACCCACCTGTACCAGTACCGAGGTACCGCCTGCTCTGCTCCGCCCCGCGCGCGGCTTCTTCCCCACATCCGGCACCGGCTGCGCCCCGTGCGTCCCGCCTGGCCTCTGTCTGGAGGAAAAAATGTGAAATCCCGTCCTTTACTTCCCCCTCCACGCGTCCCGTCCCCTCACAGCCCTTCGGGGGGGTCGCAGCCCCAACGCCTGCCTTGCTGCAGCAGGACGAGAAGGGAAGGTCGGTTTGTGGGGTGTAAAAACTTGCGTTTGCCCGTGACTGAAAGCTTTCTCTTTGCTGCAGTGTTTGGGACGTACACAGACGTGACTCCCAGGCAGTTCTTCAACGTCCAGGTGAGCGGAAGTCCGCCTGTGTGGTGGGGTAGGGATGAAGCCCTGCTGCCAGGGGGGTGGGGGAGAGAAATGGTGAACGGCGTCCGTCTGCGTGACCTCCCCCGACCCAGGACAGCTCGTAGCGTAGACCAGAAGCAGGACAAAGTTATCCCACGCCCTGGTCGGGTTCCGCTGCTCATCCCGGCTGGAAGCGAGGCGTTGGCACACGCGGGCTGCGCCGTGCTGCAGGAATCCTCCAGATCCCTGCTCCTGCCTCCCTCCCACGAGCCCTGCGGGGCAGCGTAGCCCTCCTCCGCTTCCCCTTCTCCCGGCATCGCCCAGGAGTCTTTAATTCCTCGGTGTTAGGAGCCGTGGCCGTGGCGAGGTGTGTTTCCACGGGGTGAGGAGCCAGGGCTGGGGATTGTCCGGCAGCGATGCTGGCGGTTACGTGTGGTTCTGACTCAGCCTCTCCTTGCTGCCAGCTGGACACCGAGTACAGGAAGAAGTGGGACTCGCTGGTCATCAAGCTGGATGTCATCGAGAGAGACCTGGCCACGGGCTCCGAAGTGATTCACTGGGTGACCCACTTCCCGGTGAGGGAGTCCTCCTCCTTTCCCCTTCTGCTCCCTCACCACGCCTCACGAGCAGGCGGGACTGACGCCGGCTCTCTCTCTCCCCCCAGTACCCAATGTATTCACGAGACTACGTCTACGTTCGCCGCTACAGCGTGGACAAGGAGAACAACCTGATGGTTCTGGTGTCGCGGTACGTGTGCGCCGGGTCGGCCTGGCCAAGCTCCCGAGGTCTTCCTGCCAGGTTGCGAGGTCGTCGGTGCCCCTTGATCCCCTGGGTCTCACGCCAGGGTCACGTCCTGCCCCGCAGCTGAAGCAGCGGGATGGCTCGAGCTTCTGGTTTTTGTCCGGTTGAGTCACGGCAGCGCTTGGCCTTCGTTTCCCACCCGTAAAACGAAGCTGAGACCAACTTTTAAGAGCTGGGTGTAGGTTCAGTGAGGTTTTCTGAATCTCCTTCGAAACCTGAAGGAGCTCTCTTGGAAATCCAGCCTCGTTCTCAAAAACCTGGCTCTCCAGTTCCCACCCCGTCCAGGTCAGCCGGTGCTCGGTGCCGTCCCTGGCCGGAGCTCTGACGCCCCCTCTCTGTCCCTGCAGGGCTGTGGAGCACCCGAGCGTCCCGGAGGACCCGGAGTACGTTCGGGTGAGGACCTACGAGTCCCAGATGGTTATCCGGCCGCACAAAACCTTTGACGAGGTACGTCTCGGGGGGCTGGGAGGCGCGGGTGCGAGGCTGCTTGTCGCGATCTAGGGGGTAGGGGCTGGAAGTGCTGGCCCGGGAGCTCGAGGCCCTTCCTACAGGAGTTGGGTGCCCCTGGGGAGCCAAACGCGTCGCTCCAGGACCCGGATGCCTTTCTAAAAAGCCTCGAGCCTCTCAAGTCTTGTTTCTAGTGCTCGATGTTCTCACAAGTGTCGCTGGATCTCTGCAGGCCGCCTAGAGCCTGAAGGGGCTGCATGGGGTCAGTGCAGGTGCCCGACTCCTTCCTTCTCCACGAAACCTTCTCCAAAAACTCCCCGTGTGCTCTCACGGGGTCTTTCCTGCTCTGCAGCACCACGGTGCTTCCCTCTTTAATGCTTCATCCGATGCCTGAGAGCCAGCGGCGCTCGCCGTGGGGGCTGTGGGCGGCCTGCCGGGCCGGGCTCACGGAGCCGCCTCCTTTTCCAGAACGGTTTCGACTACTTGCTGACGTACAGCGACAACCCGCAGACGGTGTTCCCGCGGTACTGCGTCAGCTGGATGGTCTCGAGCGGTGAGTTGCTGCCTGCGGCCTTGGGGAGCGCCGACACGGCCCTTGGCGGGACGTCCCGCCGCCTCCTCGCTCTGGGTGCCCGTGGGCGCTCCCCCCCTTCCCCTTCCTGAGCCCCCTCGGGGCAGGAAAGATGTAAAATAGCTTAAAAACGGAGCCTGCCTTGGTCTGGGGGGTTTGGGGGCTGGTCCCATCTCGCAGGCTCTGCCTGGCTTACGGGCTGCGAGGAGGAAAGAGTCCAGGCAGAATGGAAACACAGCAGGATCCTCTTTTTTTTTTTTGTTGTTGTTTTTTTACTAAAATGAGCTGGTGTTTCCTTACTTCAGAGCAGCATTAGCCTTGGAGCAGCTCTGGGCTGTCGTTCTTCCATGTTATGTCAGCAAACGGGGGAGAAAACTGGCTTTTGTTGAGCGCAGCACCTGTCGAGGCTCCCACCATGGGGCCAGCTTTAGGGGGAGGGGGAGAAGGACACTTGTAGGGTCCCTGAGGCCTCCAGCTGCTCCTCGTCGCTGGTGGCACCTCGAGGAGGGGGGGGATAAAACCAAAACCAGCTTCTTGCGAAAGCTGGTCTTTTTTTTCTCTCTTTTTTCCTCCCATCACGTGCTTTGCGGTAGACGGTGGAGTCTGACTACCTCCGCTCACCGCACGCAGCACCCCGACCTCCTGCCCTGCCCCTCCCTGCTGCCCCCCCCCAGCCCTCCTTTTACCCCATGGCCTGGTTTTGCCTGGTTTGAGCCGCTCAGTGCCCCCCCCTGGGGGGGGCTGGGGGCAGCACCCCCAGGCCCCCCGTAACCGCGCTGGGGCGGCGCTCGTGCTTCTCAGCTCTTGCCGTGAGCGCTGGGTGTGCTGCAGCAGGGCTTTAACCGCGGGGAGCTGCGGGGTGGGGGGGAGGGAAGCTTTTAGGAACCCCCTGGTGGGGCTGAGCGGGGTGGGTTTCAGCCCCGCAGCACCTCGGCTCCCAGCCGGGCTTGCTCCAGAGCCACCTGCGGCAGCGCTGGGGCACGAGGGCTCCGCCCGGGGCTGCCAGGAGCTTGGCCCTGACCTCCTGCGCGCTCTGTGCCCTTCCTGCAGAGACCAGAGCCCTCCGTGAGTCGAGGAGAGAGGTGTTTTCATTGAAAATTAAAAAAAAATAATAAAATACACCCCCCCCCCCCCCAAAGTGCCCTGTACTTGTTCTCCACCAATCCAGAGCCTGTTTCAGCCAGGCTGTCGGGGCTGGTTCACCGCCGGGCACATCTGCGGCGAGGGAGCCTCGCTGCCTTGCGGTTGCGCTGAACTTGGGGCCGGGGGCAGGAAATGGAGCGGGGGGGGGTGGGGGGGGGGAAGAGAACCCAAACCGAAAAAACGCCTCCGTGGGGCCGCTCTGAGGGGAGCTGGGTGTCAGCCCCGGCGGCTGCTGGCGAGGGGGGGAAATAAAGAGAAAGGAGAGCGGGGAGGGGGCGGGTGGCTCCCGGCGGTGCTGAGCGCCGCTCACCGCTGCCTTCTCCCCGCAGGTATGCCCGACTTCCTGGAGAAGCTGCACACGGCGGCCCTGAAGGCCAAGAAGATGGAGATCGAGGTGCGGGACTATATGGCTGCCAAGCCCCTCGAGAGGGCGAGGGCAAGGCCGGCGTGCCCGCGGCCGAGCACAAGAGCGAGGGCAGCTGCAGCCCTGCCCAGCTGGAGTACGCCTAGGGCGGCCGCGGGCGCCTCGGCTCCGATTGTTTTCCCCCTCCCCACGAGCTCAGCGGCCCCTCCGCGGGCAGCCTGAGGCCGGGGAAGGGGGGTGCTGGCCCCCCCCCCGGCGTCCCTCCGTGGCCAGACCGCTGCAGTGTCGTGTCGTGTAACCGCCCCCACCCCCCCGTACCCGTCGGTACCCCCGCCCCACAAAGGGAGCACCACCTTTATTTGGGGCCGGCAGCGGCGCCCCGTCCTGCCCCTGTCCCTCCTCATCTCTGCACTCCGGCACCCAAAAAATTTCGGGGTCTCACCAGACATCGCGGCCCTGCGCTGCCAGACTTTACCTAACGCCCGATTTGGGGCCCCCGAGGGATCAGCGCCACCTCACCGCCTCGTTGCTGGTTCATTTCCACCGAAAGACCTCTCGCCACGGGCTGGACTGGGCAAACTGGGCAAACTGGGGAAACGACTTCCCGAGCTGGTTTTTAGCTGCTGCTGCTTTGTAGGGGAGGGCAGAGCTCGGGGTAACCGGGGGGGAACCTTTCTGCCAGCGCCAACCGGGGCGCCGCAGCCCCGCTCCCCAGCATCCCTGCGGCATGGGGGGGGGACCCCAAAACCGCGACCCCCCCGTGGTGTCACCGGGCTTATCTGGCTGGGGGGGCGCGGCGTGGGGGGCGCTGGGGGCGGGGGGCTCTGTAGGATGGCAGAAAATCACAAATAAACGGTCTGTGGTAGCAGCAGCCCCGCTGCTGGGTGGTGGCGAGCGCCTGGCGGTACCGTGAGTCCATACAAACGGCCCCCAAAATACTGGGGTGCGACCCCCCCCAGCCGGGGGGGCAGCTCTGGGCTGCCAAAACCCCTAGAAAGGGAGCTCGGGGGGCTGGCCTCAGTTGTAGAAGCAGAACAGACCCCAATTCGCCCCCGACGTTAACGACCTGCGGGGTGTGGCTGGGGCCCCCCCGTGCACCCCCCAAAATAGCTATGGGGTTTGTATTATCCCCTTGGTACCTACAGCACCCCACACCTGCTGCCGTTGTGGCACAACGCGCCCCTCCCCGTGCAGCTCTAATTATTAATTAGCCATTAATTAGCCTCCAGGTGTGGGCCCAGCTGCCCCATATAAAGGTTTCTAGGGGGCATTTCCTTGGGGTTTGGGGCTTGTTGGTGCCATGGCTGGGTTTTGGTTGGGCCTTGGTGGCCTCCTTGGGCTGCTGGCGGGTGAGGGGGGGGCTCCCCTCCCCACTGAGGATTTTGGGGTGGGAGTTGGGGGGATTTGCCCCCCATTTGGGGGAATATTTGGGATTTGGGGGAACATTTGGGGGTTCATGGGCACTGCTATGGCTGAAGCACACTCAGCATTGAGTGCATTGCCACAAACCCACCTGGGGGAGGCGTGGGGGGGTTGTAGGGCTGTGGACCCCCCCCCCCGTGAGGGGCTCGTGTTCCCCTCCCCACCCCACTGCTGTCTCGCAGGGGTTGCGGGGCAGCAGGGGACCCCAGGCCCCACTGAGACCCCGCGGGGGACGCCATCCTCAGCATCAACACAGGTGAGGGGGGGGGGCAGCACGGGGGGGTGACCCTGACCCCATTTGGGGGCTCGGTCAGTGGGACTGGGGGGGCTGAGCCCCCACCCTCACCCCCTGTGCCCCCCCCAAGCGCTCGCCCCGCTCCAGGCGCCCGGTCCCGGCACCCTGCTGGAAGGGGACATCGTGCGGGCAGTGAGTGCGGGGGGGATTTTTTTGGGGGGTGGGGGCACTTTGGGGGGGGGGGGCCGTTCTCAGTGGTGTGGGGGTGCTGATGGCTGCGTCCGGCCCCCCCCAGGACCCCTCCCGAGCTTTTGCAGCCGCAAACCCCAAATGGCCGAAGAGGCGAGGGCTGGTCTGGATCCCCTACGTGCTGTCGGAGCGCTTCGGTAGGCGACGCCCGGGCAGCGTGGGGGCACGGGGGGGCTCAGAGCCGTGCCCCCCCCAGACCCAAGCAGCACCCGGGTGCTGGAGGAGGCGCTGGGTGACTTGGCGAGGCTCACCTGCGTCCGCTTCGTGCCCCGCTCCCACCAGCGGGACTTCGTCATCATCGCCCCCATGGGCGGGTGAGGGGGGGGGGGGGGGAAACAGGGTGGGAGCACCCACGGGTGACGGGGGGGCACCCACGGGTGACGGGGGACGCGTGCCTGTGGCATGGCCCATGGGCACAGCACAGGACCCCCCCAGGCTGCCGTGCATCTGTTGACACCTTATTTTTGTCCTATTTTGTTGGTTTTTTTTTTTTTTTTTTTTTAAACCCCCCCCCCCCCCCCACCACCAGGTGCTTTTCCAGCGTGGGCCATGCCGGGGGGCCCCAGCTCCTCTCGTTGGCCCCCCCATGCCTGCAGGGGGGCAAGGGGGTGGCCCTGCACGAGCTGCTGCACGCGGTGGGCTTCGGGCACGAGCACAGCCCCCGACCGCGACGCCTTCATCAGCATCGCCTGGAGCCACGTCCTGCCCGGTGAGCACCCCCCCCCCCCGCGCTGGGTGCCCCCCACCCTTGGGTGCTGGGGGGGGTGTCACCGCCAGCCCCCACCCTCCCTTTACAGGCTTTGAGGGCAACTTCGTGAAGTCCCGCTCGGCCAACACGCTGGTGGGCTACGACTACTCCTCCGTGCTGCACTACGGCCGGTGAGCCCCGGACCCTCCTCCTGCCCCCCCCCCCCCCCCCCCAGTTATATTTTTTGGGGTGATTTCATCGCTTTTTGGGTCTTTCCCCCCCCCCCTCCCCAGCTACGCCTTCAGCCGCGGGGCCGAGCCCACCATCACGCCCCTGCGGGACCCCCGGGCGTGCTGGGGCAGCGGCGGGGGCTCAGCGCCTCCGATGTGGCGCGGGTCAACCGGCTCTACGGCTGTCCCCAAGGTGGGTGGCACTGGGGGGGGACAGGGGGTGGCAGCACCCCAGGGTGCCCCGTGTCCATGGTGCATGACACGTGTCCTCCATCCAGGGCCCCTGACCATCAGCACACCGCTCTCCGTGGGGACAAGGAGCGAAGCCACCGGGGGGGTGACAGCGCCCGCAGCAGAGGTGACAGCACCGGCGCGGTGCGCGGGGACCGATGCCACCACCGCATCCCCATGAGACCCTTGGGTGCCAGGGGTTGGCACCGCCAATAAACGCGGGGTGTTTGTCACTGCCATCACCTCGATGACTCCCTGAGGACCCCCCCAGGGCCACGTGTCCCCATAGGGCCGGGGGGGGACACAAGGGGATGGGAGGCAGGGGTGTGACACACGTTTATTGCACGGCGCCGTCTCCTTGAGACGACGTGTCCGACAGCAGCAGGCAGCGGGCGAACAGCTGGGGGGCAAGGCAGCCAAGCTGGGGGGGGGGGCCAGGCCCCCCCCCAGCCCCCCCATGTCCTCCCCCAGGACACAGGGGGTCTCCCTGAGTTTGAGTCCTCGATCCTGGGTGGGGGGCACCCCCTTGTTGCCGGTGGTGCCCCGAGGACCCTCGTACCGCGGTGGGGGGCCATTCCCAAAGTTGGGAGGGGTTTCCCCCAAACCCTAAATCGGGGGGTGGTCTTCAAAAGAGGAAGGGGGGGGGGTCCCCGACCCCTCACAGCAGGTTCTTGTTGCGCTTGGGGATGACCTTACGCACGGTGCGGCGCTCGGAAATGTTGCGTTTGACCCGGACGCCAGCCGGGGGGGCGCTTTCGGGGGCCAGCGAGGGGCTGGAGTGAGCCTTGGTGAGGTTGGGGGGCTCCAGGGGGGCCGCCACGGCCCCCGCCTGCGCTTCCCAGCCCTCCAGGTCCTGGGCGCCGGAGTTGATCCATGTCTCCAGCACCTGCACGTAGGTCTCGTAGCGGCGCCTCTGCGCCGTGAGAAATAAAATGTGGGTGGGGTGAGCCCTGTGTCGTCGTCCCCCCCCCCCCCGTCCCGTGCCCCCCACCCCACCCCACCTCGTACAGCAGGTACTCCTTCTTCACCCGGTACTCGTCCAGGTCGCGGGCTCGGCCCCGCTTCTCGGGGAGGTTGCGCTGGTGCTCAAAGAGCTCCTGGGCCACGCGCTCCATCCACGCCTCGTGGGCTCGGTGCTGCTCCTCCTGTGGGGACCGAGGTGGGGGGTAATGAGGCGGGGGGGTCCCCAGTTTTTATTTTTTGGGGGTCCCCAGCTGGTCCCTGCGCTCACCGGGGGGCTGCGGCTGGGTGCGGCGGGCAGGATGGGCCGGGTGAAGCGGCGCTGGGAGCCCACGGCAGCGGGGAAAGGGGGCGAGGAGAGGAGGGCGGCCACCAGGTTGATGCGGGAGATCCACGAAGACATCTCCTCCTCGCTCCTGGGGGGGCAGGGGACAAAAAGGGGGGGGGGGGGGGGGGGTCAGTGCTGCCACCACCCCCTCCCCAGCATTGTCCCCGTGCTGTCCCCATGCTCACGGGGCCTGGAAGAGGAGGACGCGCTGGTCGGCCGTCTGCAGGCGAAAGACGTGGGGGCGCTTGGTGTACTTGCTGGCGCGCTCGGCCAAGGCGTGGTGGACCCCCAGGGGCTCCTCGGCCTCTGCCGGGGGGTCCCAGGGGGGTCGGGCCCCCGGCGGGGGTCCCCGCTTTGAGGAAGTAGAGCAGCGTCCCCTTCAGCACCGTGTGGAAGGGCTTCCAGCCCCGCCGGCCCCAGGGCGCTGTGAAGGGAGCGGGGTGGGGGGTGAGGTTTAGGGTCCCCGGGGGGGGTCTGGGGGGGGGGCACCCCCTGAGAGACCCGAAATTTGCAGGGTTGCTGCCTCTGCAGCTGCCAGCGGTTCCCATAATTGTCCTTCTGGACCCCAAATCTGCTCCTCTGGGCCCAAAATGGACCCCAAAGCTGCCTCTCTGGTACCCAAAATACCCTAAATTTGCCCCCCCCCCCCACTTCAGAATACCCCAAATCTGGTCCCCTTGGACCCCAAATGTGCCCCGGCACCAAAACATCCAAAATCTTTCCCCCTGGATCCCGGCAGAGCCCAAATCTGCCTCTCTGACTCCCTAAATCTGCTTCCGAAGACCCCAAATCTGGACACCTTGGATGCCATATCAGCTCCCCAGACCCAAAAACACCCCAAATCTGCTACCAGACCCCAAAGCGCACCAAATCTGGTCCCCTCAGGCCCCAAAACAGCCCAAATCTGGTCCCCTAGACCCTAAACCTGGACCTCAATACACCCCAAATCTGTTCCCCAGACCCCTCCCAAACACCCCAAATCTGAGCCCCCTAAACCCCAAGCAGCTGCCCAGATCCCAAAACATCCCAAATCTGTTTCCCTTGGACCCTAAATCTGGACCTCAGACCACTCCAAATCTGCTCCCCAGACCCCAAAACACCCCAACTCTGGTTCCTTGGACCCCAAAACCGGTCCCTTAAGCTCCAAACAGCTGCCCAAACCCCAAAACACCCGAAATCTGGTCCCTTAGACCCCCAGATCTGCTGCCCAGACCCCAAAATGCCCAACTCTGTTCCCTCGGACCCCCAAATCCTCTCCCTGCACTCCAAACACCCCAAACCTGCTCCCCCAGACCCCAAATCCCCCTGCTAGCCTCCCCGGCACCCCAAATCTGACCCCCGCTCTCACCCTTCTTGCCGTCAGCCTCGGCCAGCACCTTGCGCGCCAGCCAGCCCTGGCGGTACGTGGTGGCACCGTCCTGGCGCGGCAGCTCCACGAAGGGGGTGCTGCTTTTCCGGGTGGGCGCGGGGCCCCCCCCGGGCTCTCCCTCCTCCTCCTCTTCATCCCTGGGGCCAGATCAGTGTCACCAGGCGTCCCCCACCCCAAACCCCCCCGAATTTAGGGTCCCCGCATCCCGGCCCCTACTCACGCTGCCCACTCCAGCTTCTCGGTGCGGATGGAGTTGTACAGCGCCTGGGGGGGGGCGGGCAGCAGATTTTGGGGTGGGGGGGCGCTGTGGGGTGCCCCCCCTCACCCTTGGTGTCCCCCCTGGCCCTGTTACCTCAGCATCTCCTTGGGGAAGTCCTGCCCGTCCATCATCCCGCTCAGGTTGGCCACGAACTCGCCGCTGGTCATGGCACGGCCGAGGCGCTGCGGGTGGGGGTGTCAAGGTGGGGGGGGGTGGGTGCATGCACCCCCGCAACCCTCCCCAGCACCCCCAAATTGCTCGGGGTGTCACCACGCATCCGTCCCCCCCTCAATTCAGCTCACCGGCCCATGCAGGTCCGTGTTCAGCAGCATGATGGCACACGTCAGCGAGTGCACGGCATCTGGGGGGGGGGGTACGGGGGGGTTAAAAAAAAAAAGGGGGGCCCCCCGCAAAAAAAAAAAGGCACGGGGACGTGGTGACCGTCACCGTCCACCCGCAATATTTGGGGTGCCTGGATGGGATGGGTGCCAAGGAGGGAAACTGAGGCACGGGGAGCAGGGGTGACACAAAGGGGTCTTGGGGGGGTTTTGGGGGGGGGGTCTGTGGGGTGGGGGGTGGTCGGTCTCATGGGGTGGGGCGTCTCGGGGTGGGGGGGGTCTCACCGGGCGAGGGGAAGGCGCCGGGGTTGCAGCGATGGAAGCGCCGCGAGAAGTGGCCCAGGATGCGCTCGCGCTCCTGCGTCTCGCCCGTCAGCACCAGCGCTTGCAGGAAGGTCCTGGGGGGGGGCAGGATTAGGGGGGGCGCTCACAGAGACACCCCCCCAAATTGGGACACCTCCCCCTTCCCCAGATTTCACAGCACCGCACCCCCGACAGACCCCAAATTGGGGTCCGGGACCCCAAAGGTGCTCCCTGGGTCCCCCAGATTTTGGCCCCACTCCTGTAGATGGACAGGACCCCCCCCCCCCCCAGATCTGCCTTCACTGACCCCAAAACACCCCAAATTTGTCCCCCCTGCCCCCAAACCCCCTCCGTCTGCAACCCTTGGACTTCAAGTCTGCCCCCCAGGCTCTATTGGCCCCCAAATCTGCCCCCCTGGACCCCCAAATATCACAAATCTGCCTTCAATGAGCGAGGAGACTCCAAAGCTGACCCCTGTACCCCACAACACAAGAAGCTGCCCCCCCCCAAACCTCAAAAGAGCCCAAATCTCCTTCCCATGGACCCCAAATCTGCCCCCCAGGCCCCGAACCCCCCAAATCCAGCCCTCTGAACCCCAAATCTGCCTCCCTAGACCCCACCATACCCCGAATCTGCCCCCAGACCCCAAAACACCTAAAACCTGCTTCCCTTAGATCCCAAATCTGCCCCCCAGGCCCCCCCCAGCTCCCCCAAATCCATCCCTCTGCACCCCAAATCTGCTCCCCAAGACCCCCAAACCCCCCAAATCTGCTTCCCTCAGACCCCAAATCTCATCCCCCAGACCCCAAAACCCCCCAAATCCAGCCCTCTGTACCCCAAATCCACCCCCCAGACCCCAACACCCCAAATTTGCCCCCCAGACCCCCAAACCCCCAAATCCATCCCTCTGCACCCCAAATCCACCTCCCTAGACCCCAACACCCCAAATCTGCGCCCCTAGACCCCAAAACACCCCAAACCTGCTTCCCTTGGACCCCAAATCTGCCCCCCGACCCTGAACCCCCCCAAATCCATCCCTCTGCACCCCAAATGTGCCCCCCCAGATCCCCAACCCCCTCCTCCCCCAACCCCATCACCCCCCCCATTTGCTCCCCATCCCCAAACTCCCTTCCCCTGCTACCCCCCCCCAGCCCCCACCATCACCAGGGGGTCCCATGGAGGTCTCCCCTCCCCCCCCCCCCCCCCCCCCCAAATTTACCGGAGCGCCCGGTCCAGCGCCTGCCCCCCGAACTGGAAGAGCTCCAGGTACTCCTGTGCCACCAGGCTGCTGAACTCATTGCTGGGGGGGGGAGGGGGGGCACGGTGTGAGGCTGGGGGGGGGGGGGTCTGACCCCGGGACCCCCCCCCCATGACCCCCCCCACCCCGTCCCATACTTTTTGCGGAGGAACGAGGCCACCTGGGACTTCTTGAAGCCGTCGAGGTGGAAGAGGCGGCGCTGCGCGTCCCCGCGGCTCCCCGGCCCCCCCGGCTGGCACCTGGGTGGGGGGGACATGGGGGGGTCAGGGAGGGACATGGGGGGGGTCGGGGGGGTCAGGTGGAGGGGCAATGGGGGGGTCGAGGGGAGGCGGGTGGAGCTGGGGGGGTTGGGGAGGGGCTGGGGGCTTTGGGGGGGATGGGGGACTGGGGGGGGAGGAGGGGAGATGGGGGGGACAGATGGACGGACAGGTGGGGGGCTGGGGACATGGGGGGGGGGCTGGGGAGGACAGACAGATGGACGTTTGGGGACTGGGGGCATGGATAGGGGTCTGGGGAGACAGACAGATGGACAGGTGGGGGTCTGGGGGCATGGGTGGGGGGTCTGGGGGGGACAGACGGACAGACAGACAGGTCTACGGGGGTGGATGGGGAATGGGGGGGCTGGACGGGGGGCTTAGGGGCACAGCTGGGGGTCTCGGGGGGGTCAGGGGGGGGTCTGGGGTCTGCAGGGACAGAGATGGGAGGGGGTCCGTGGGGAGGGGGGGGCCCAAGGAACTCAGGGTGCTGGAGTCCCTCACCCATGGGTGCTGGCGGGGGGGTCCGGCGGGGGCTCCTGGCTGCTCTCGGGGGGCAGCTCCTCCGTGTCGGGGCGCGGGGAGGCAGGGGGGGGTGCGGGGCCCTGAGCCACGCCCCCCCCACGGGCACAGTGGCCCCCTGGCATGGGGGGGGCCCCCCGCAGCCCCCCGGCACCCCCCGGCCCCGGGGGTCCCCGTGGTGGCCGGGCAGAGGCTGGGGAGGGGATTGGGGGGGTCCTGGGGCTAGGGGGGGGCTCCTGCCGCCCCCCCCGGGGCAAAGCTGGGGGGGTCGAGGGGAGGTTAAGGGGGAAGGGGGGGGGCTGGTGCCCCCCTTTCTGGGGATATTGGGGGGGGGAATCTGAGGGGGCTGGGGGGGGGAGGTAGTGCCCCCCGCCCTGGGGAGGATATGGGGAGGTTGGGGGGCTGAGGAGGGGCACGTCGGGGTGCCAGGGGGCTGGGGGCGGGCAGATCCAGGGGAGCTGGGGGGCTGGGAGGGGGCAGGTCTGGGGGTGCTGGGGGGCTGGGGGGGGGCAAGTCTGGGGGTGCCAGGGGGCTGGGGGGGGGCAGATCCAAGGGGGCTGGGGGACTGGGGGGGGGTAGGTCCGGGGGTGCTGGGGGGCTGGGGGGGGGCAAGTCTGGGGGTGCCGGGGGGCTGGGAGGGGGCAGATCCAAGGGGGCTGGGGGGCCGGGACGGGGCAGGTCCAGGGGTGCTGGGGGGCTGGGGGGAGGCAAGTCTGGGGGTGCTGGGGGGGCAGGCAGATCAAGGGGTGCTGGGGGGCTTTTGGGGGGGCAGGTCTGGGGGGCTGGGTTGGGGCAGATCCAGGGGGCGTAAGAGGCTGGGGGGGCCCCAGTCCCCCCCTGCTGGTGCCAAATCTGGGGGGCACTTAGGGCTGGGTGGGGCCGGGTCCCCCCCTCCTGGGGATTCTGGGGGGGAGTCCTGCCCCCCCCACCGGGGTCAGCTCCGGGGGGCTGGAGAACGCCAGGCCTGGGGTGGGAGAAGACAAAAGGGGGGGGTGTATGGGGGGGGGGGGGTCCCATCAGCATCACCCCCCACACACACTGCATGGTGCCCCCCCCCAGCACCCCCCAACCCCAAAAAGGGGCCGGGGGTCCCCACACTCACCCTGCTCCATGGGGCTGGTGCTGCCCCCCCCTGTGGCCACCGCGACCTGCAGAGGACAGAGCTGGGTGGGCACAGGGACTGGGGGGGGGGGGGGGGGGGTTGAAGTTTTGGGGTGCCCCCCCCAACACCCCCCCCCGCCCCCCCCTTACCTCCTGGGTGCCCCCCATGGTGGGGGCGCCCGCGATGTCCAGCTCCGTGATGCGCAGGGGGGGCAGGTGCGGCCTGTAGAGGGGCGCCTGGCCGCAGAAGAGGGGGTTGGTGTGGAAGAGGGGCTCCTCCTCCTCCAGGTCCTCCTCCTCATCTTCATCCTCATCGTTGTCCTGCTCCTCCTCCTCCTCCTCCTCCTCTTCCTCTTCCTCCTCCTCGCTCTGTTTGGGGTCGGGGGGACTGGGTGAGATGGTGGCATCAGTGGGCACGGGGTCCTGGGGGACGGTGTCATCCACGGGGGTGGGCTTGGGTGAGGTGGTCGCATCCATGGGTTTGGGCAAGAAGGTCTCATCCATAGGCTTGGGTGAGATGCTTCCATTCTTGGGCGTGGATTCAGGCAAGATTCTCTCATCCATGGCCATGGATTTGGTTGAGATGGTCCCATCTGTTGGGACATGTGCCCACGAGATGGTGCCACCCACGGGCTCAGACTTGGTTGAGATGGTCCCCTCTGTGGGCATTGACTTGGTCAAGATGGTCCCATCTGTTAGAACATGCTCCCATGAGATGCTCCCGTCTGTGGGCATTGACTTGGTCAACATGGTCCCACCCATGGGTGTGGACTTGGTTGAGATGGTTCCGTCTGTGGGCATTGACTTGGTCAACATGGTCCCATCTGCTGGGAAATGCTCCCATGAGATTGTGCCACCCATGGGCATGGACTTGGTCGAGATGGTCCCATCTGTTGGGACATGCTCCCATGACATGGTGCCATCCATGGGCATGGACTTGGTTGAGATGGTCCCGTCTGTGAGCACTGACTTGGTCGAGATGGTCTCGTCTGTTGGAACATGTGCCCATGAGATGGTGTCATCCTTGGGAATAGACTTGGCCAACATGGGGCCACCCATGGGCATGGACTTGGTCGAGATGTTCCCATCTGTTGGAACATGCTCCCATGACATGGTCCCACCCATGGGTGTGGACTTGGTTGAGATGGTTCCATCCATAGGCAAGGACTTGGTCAAGATGTTCCCATCTGTGGGCATCGACTTGGTCAACATGGTCCCATCTGTTGGGACATGCACCCATGAGATTGTGCCATCCATGGGCAAGGACTTGGTCGAGATGGTCCCATCTGTGGGAACATGCGCCCATGAGATGGTGTCGTCCTTGGGAATAGACTTGGTCAGCATGGTCCCATCTGTTGGAGAAGGCTCCCATGACATGGTCCTATACATGGGCACAGACTTGGTCAAGATGATCCCACCTGCTGGGACATGCTCCCATGAGATGGTGTCATCCATGGGCAAGGACTTGGTCAACATGGTCCCATCTGGGGGCGTGGGCTTGGTCAAGGTGGTTCCGTCTGTTGGGACATGCGCCCATGACATGGTCCCATGGGTGGGCACGGACTTGGGTGCGATGGTCCCAAAGGTGGGCATGGACGTGGGCGCGATGGTCCCAAAGGTGGGCACGTGCTCGTGCGAGATGCTCCTGTCCACGGCCCCACACCCGCGGGGCTCCTGCCAGAAGCCCCCACCCAGGGCCACGTCCTTGTACGAGAAGCTCCCACCTGTGGGCGACGCGGTCCCACCGGGTGGTGGGTGCTCACAGGAGATGCTCCCACCCATGGGCACGGACTGGGGCGAGACGGTCCCATGGGTGGCCACGGGCTCATGCGGGGTGCTCCTGGACGTGGGGATGGGCTCAGAGGTGGTGATCCCATGGGTGGCCAAGTGCTCGCGCGTGAAATGGTCCCCGTACGTGAGATGGATTCAGCAGAGGTGGTCCTATGGGTGTCCATAAGGTGCTCGTGTGAGGTGCTCCCATACGTGAAGGTGACTTGGAGGAGGTGGTCCCATGGGTGGCCCCACGCTCATCGTGAAGTTGCTCCATATGTGAAGATGGAGATTCGGAGGACGGTGGCTCCATGGGTGGTCACGGTGCTCATGTGAAGTGCTCCCATACGTGAAAGATGGACTCAGAGGGAGATGTCCCATGGGTGGCCACGTGCTCTGCCAGGCGCTCCCGTAGGTGGGGATGGATTCGGAGGAGGTGGTTCCCCATAGGTGGCCATAGGCGTCCCATGGCTGTCCACGTGCTCGTGTGAGATGCTCCCACCCACAGTCCATGGGTGAGAAGCTCTCACACGCAGCTCCACGGCTTGGGTGCTCCATCAGCGTGCTCCCACCCCAAACGTGCACAGGGGGCGAGGAGCTCCAATGGGGTGCCCACAGCATCCCACCGGGGTGCTCCCGTACGCGGGGACGGGCTCGGAGGAGGAGGGTCCCATGGGTGGGGACACGCTGGTGCAAGCCCCCCTGGTGACCAGGGTCGGACCCATGGGTGCCACCACCACCACCAGCGTGCCACCACCGCTGTGGGTGCCAACCACCATGGGTGCCACTGCCATGGGTGCCACTACCATGGGTGTCACCACCGTGGGTGCCGCCGCCGTGGGTGCCGCCGGTGTCCCCGTGCTGCCCATCGATGGCCCCCTGCAGGTCCCAGACACAGAGCTGGGCCTGCACCAGGCTTGGCCCAGAAGACGTCGGCGGGCGCGGGCAGGGGGGGGGCCCGGGGGTCCCGGGCGGCCGGGGGGGCGGCGTCGGAGAAGACGATGGCATCCTGCGCCGCCAGCGCACCGGGGGGGCGGCCGCCACCCGGCTCCAATGCCGCGGCGTCACCGGCAGTCACCGCGGCCCCCCCATGGCCGTGGGGCTGACCTGGGGGGGAAGCCCCGTTACAGACGGATGGGTGGGGGGGGGGGGCGCTGGGTGGCCGGGGGGGGTGCGTGGGTGGCCGGGGGCCCCCCCAGCGCGCCCCACGCACGTCCGTCCCCATGTCACCCACGTCACCGCCCGCCGCTTCCGGCCACCGCTGCCGGAGCAGGGAAGGGGGGATGGGAGGGGAGGAAACCCTGTGCCCCCCCCCACCCCACCCCACGCGTGTCCCCCCCACGCATGTGACCCCCACGCGTGTCCCCCCCCAAGCCCCCTGCCCCACACCCGTGCCTCACAGCGCCGCCCCCACGGCCCACCCCACAAAGCAGCCCCAGGGGGAGCCCCGGTGGGGGGGTGCACCCACGCCCGTGCCCTGCCCCTCCCAACAACCATCCGTGTCGCCCCCCCCAGCGCGTGTCCCCGTTGGGTGCCCCCCCCCAACCCGCACCCAAGGGTGGGGACCCCAAGGGGGTTGGGCTCCCTGCCCCCCCCCTGCACCCCACAGCGGGGTGCTTCCGGTGTGTTTTCGGGGGGGGGTCCCCCCAAATCGCGCATGGGTGCACCCCCCCACCCCCCCGTGGGGGCTTCCTGCGGGGGGGGTCCCTCCGGTTACCCCCCCCCCACCCAACGCCCCCCACCCACGGGAAACCCACGGGGGAGGGAGGGGAGAGGGGGGGCGTGGGGGAAGCCAAGGGGCGGGGGGGGGTAAATTGGGGGGGGTAAATTTGGGGGGGGGCTCCGGGGGTGGGGGGGGCACCCGGCTCCTGCTCCCCCCCCCCCCCCGCTCCCCCTCCCCTTACCGGCACGGCCGGCGCGCGCGAGGGGGCGTGGCCACAACTGGCCCCGCCCTTCCTCCACCGCCCCTCGGGAGGGCGGGGCAGGGCCGGCAGGGTGGGCCACGCCACTTCCCCTGCAGTCCCGAGCCACGCCCCCTATCGGGAGGCCACGGAGAGGGGCATGCGGGTGGCAGTGCCCACTGAGGGGGCTGCGCCGGTGGGGCGGGGGGGGGGGGGCCTGATCCTGACAGACAGCGGGGGCCTGGTCCTGAGCCGTGGGGGGGCCTGGTCCTGCCCCACAAGGGGCCTGATCCTGCCCCTCAGCTGGGCCTGATCCTGAGCCACAGCTGGGCCATGATCCTGCCCCATGTCTGGGCCTGATGCTGAGCCCATGGGGGCTTGAACCCTGACCTACACCTGGGTCCTGATCCTGCCCCACACGTGGGCCTGATCCTGCCCTACAGCTGGGCCTGATCCAAACCAAGGGGGCCCTGATCCTGAGCCACGGAGGGCCTGATCCTGACCCACACCTGGGTCTGATCCAGCCCCACAGCTGGGGCTTGATCCTGAGCCACAGCTGGGCCTCATCCTGCCCCACGCCTGCCCCACACCAGGGCCTGATCCTGCCCCCACAGACGCACACCGCACACCAGCCGCTGCAGCCAGCACCTTTATTCCCACAGGAGGCTGTGGGGGCGGTGTGCCAGCCCCCCCACCCACCCACGGGTGCCCCCCCCAGTCACTTGCGGTGCAGGTAGAAGGAGGTGATGGCGTCCTGGGCGGCCGGGGGGGCCAGGCCCAGCGCCTCGCCGGGCCGCGGGGTGGTGCTGAGGAAGTGCCCGGGGAAGGCAGCGGCCTCGAAGGTGTGCGTGGAGCCCCCGAACGTCTTGTAGAAGGTGTAGGGCATGGCGTGGTCCTCCGCGTGGAACAGGTCCAGCACCCCCACCTCCTGCGGGGTGTCACCGTGGGTCACCGACACCTCAGGGACACCCCCGGGTGGCATCGCCAAGGGGTGGCAGCATCCCAGGAACCCCACCTCGGGGTGCCACCAGGTTGGGGTGACACCCACCCTCGGGGTGCCATCACAGGGGCTGACACCACCTTGGGGTGACTCCATCTTGGGGGGACACCACACCGGGGAACCCCCACCTGCAGGTGCCACCACTTCCAGGTGCCACCACCTTGGGGTGCCAACCATCTTGAGGAGACAACCATCCCAGGAACCCCCACCTCCAGATGTCACCACCTCCAGGTGCCACCAACCTTGGGGTGGACACCAGCTTGGGGTGACACCATCCTGAGGTGATGCCATCGTGGGGTGATGCCATCCCAGGAACCCCCATCTCCAGACGTCACCACTCCAGGTGCCACCAGTTTAGGATGACACAACCTGGAGGTGCCACCACCTTGGGGTGACCCCACCTTGATGTGACCCCACCTTAGGGTGCCACCACCCTGGGGTGCCACCACCCCGTGCACCCCCCACCCCACACACCCCCAACCTCTTGGTTCCCCCACCCCCAGTCTCCTCCACCTCCAGCTACCCCCACCCCACATCACCCCCACGGGCACCCCACCCCATTGTCCCCCCCCATCTCCCAGGGCTTCCCCGGTGACCCCCCCGCTCACCTCCAGCCGCAGCTGGGGCTCGGGCCGGTGCCGCAGGACAGGGCCTGGCTGCCCCCGCGGATGCCCACGATGAGGGGGCAGCGCCGGCGCTCCAGGTGCCGGTTGGGGACCACGCTGATGGCTTCTGCGCGGGGACGGGGCGAGCGGGTGGGTGGGGGGCACCCATGGGTGGGGGTGACGCCCCCCCAGCCCCCACCCACCCACCCACCCAGCACCCACCTTCCTGGGCGGCGTTGGCACCCTGCAGGCTGGTGGCCACCAGGCGCCCCCCCTGCAGGCACAGCGCCTTGTGCTCCGTGTCCCGCACCGTGTAGTGGTAGGGCTGCGCCGTCCCCGAGACCACCGAGGTGGTCGTCGTCATCCCCTCATCGAATCTCACTGCGAGGGGACACGGGGACACGGGGGGCGGGGGTGTCATGGGTGCGTGGGGACGGGGACGTGGGGATGGGGGGTGAGGGTGTCATGGGTATCTGGGTGTCAGGGGGATGTGGGGACGTGTAGGGTCTGGGGATGTGTGGGACATGGGGACACGTGGGGACATGGGGACATGTGGGGACATGGGGATGCATAGGGACATGGGGACATGTAGGGACGCGGGGACTTGCAGGGACATGGGGACATGTAGGGGCCTGTGGACGCGTAGGGACATGGGGACACAGGGACACAAGGACTTGTAGGCACCACAGGCACATGGGGAGGGGGACCCAGGGATGTGGGGACAGGGGACACAGGGATGGGGGACATGGGCATCAGGGGTGCATGGGGACACGAGGGGACACAGGCAGCACGGCACGTTAGGATGGGGGACATGGGGACATGGGGATAGGGGACGTGGGCATCAGGAGGACAGAAGGACATCACAGGCACGTGGAGGGGGGACACAGGGACATGGGGAGGAAGCATCATGGGGTGTGGGGACATGGGGATGGAGGACAAGGGCATCATGGACAAGAAGGGGACACGGGGACGTGTCGGCATCACAGGCATGTGGGAGGGGGACATGGGGACACGGGGACATGGGGACACGGGGACAGGGCGCGCGTGTCCCCTGGCCTCTACCTTTCCCCAGGAACTCGTCGAACAAGGCCTCCATGTCGGGGTCAATGACGGACGTCACGGGGCCGCTGTCCCCCGAGGTCTCCCCCACGGTGACACCCAGCGGGTGCTCACGGCGCTGGGCATGGTCCTGGCACCTCCGGGGGCTCCCGGCGCTGCCTCTGGAGGAGCGAGAGAGGGCTGAGGACGGGTGCCACCGCGCCGGGGGGCTCGGTCCCCGAGCAGGTGGCCCCGCGCCCCCGCCACTTACCTGGGGGCTGCTGTGGACGCGTGGGACATGGCAGAGCCTGCATGAGAGAGGGGGCAGCGCTGGGGAGAACCGGCAGGGAGATTCCCCCCGTCGCCGCCCCGCACCGCCCGCCGCCGGTTGTCAGTAGGCTCCAGAGTGAACGGCTCAGGAACGCTGCCCGGATCTGATCCCAGCAGACCAGCACCCCATCCCCGTCCCCGTCCCCGTCCCCGTCCCCGTCCCCGCCGGGAGCGCTACCTGCAAAGGTGTCGGCCTCCGAGAACCTGCTGGGGAGTGGTGTCCTCTGCGTTGTCACCCGCCGGTGGTGGCACTTATAGGGTGTGGGGACAGGGCCCGCCCCAGGGATGAGCCGGGACGCGGTGCGATGGCGAAATGCCGGCAGGGCCCCGTGTCCTCCGCTCCCCGTGTCCTCCACCTGCACCGTCCCCATGGTGTGGCCCCCGCGCCCTGTCCCCATGGTCCCATGTGGGCTGTCCCCGTGGTCCTGCGTGCTCTGTCCCAGTGGTGCCCCGTGCCCCCGTGCCCATGCCCGCTGTCCTCAGTGTCCCATCTGCATCGTTCCCCTTGTCCCATGCTCTGTCCCCGTGGTCCCACGCGCCCTGGTCCCGTGGTCCCGTGTGCCCTGGCCCCTTGTTTTTTGTACCCCGTGGTCCCATGTGCCGTGTCCCCATGGTCCCGTGTGCCCTGTCCCCATGTTTTTTTCTTCCCCATCCTCACGATCCCATGCGCCCTGTCCCCACTGTCCCGTGTCCCACGTCCCCACGGCCCTTTGTGCCCCATCCCCATGGTCCTACGCACCCTGCCCCCCCCGGCCCCCTCTGGGTCCCCATCCCCAGCATCCCATGCACTCCACCACTCCGCTCCCGTGCCGCCACCCCGTTGCCGTGCCGCCACCCATTCCCATGCTGCCGCCACCCTATTCCCGTGCCGCCACCCATTCCCGTGCCGTCCCCAGCGCCGCGGGCGGGGGCCGTGCCGTGCGGGAGGCATCCGCCAGCGCCGGATGCGGGAAGGGGCCGTGCCCCGCCAGGGGCAGCCCCGCCGCCTGCGTCACCCCCACTCCGGGGACTCCCCGTCCCCGTCCCCGCCGAGGCCGTGGCGCAACGCCGGGCACCCCGGGGCGGTGACGTGGGGGGGGTCACGGTGCCACCCATGGGGACGGGGACATCGGGGAGCAAAGCGCCTTTATTGCCGGGATGCCACTGTCCTCGGGGGGGATGTCACCATCCCTGGGGGACATCACCAGCCCTGGGGGGGTGTCACCATCTCTGGGGGGGTGTCACCATTCCTGGGGGGTGTCACCATCCCCGGGGGATGTCACTGTCCCCAGGGGGGTGCCATCATCCCCAGGGAGACATCACCGTCCCTGGGGGATGTCACCGTCCCCAGGGGGCTCAGCAAAGCTGGAAGTAGAAGTCGAGGACGTGGGTGGCGTCGGGGTGCCGCGAGAGCCCCAGGGGCTCGTGGGCGCGCGCCGAGGTGCAGAGGAACCAGCCGGGGTTGGCGGCCGACTCGAAGCGCCACAGCCCGTCCTTGTAGGAGCGGAAGAAGGTGAAGGGCGCCGAGGCCTCGCCGGCGCGGGGCAGCTCCGTGATGTTGGCGGCCTGCGGCGGTCGCCGGTGTCACCGCCGGGGGCTGCGCCGGCTGATGGTGTCCCCCCCACCGCCGCCCCCCTGGCACAGCCCCGTGAGCGTGGTCCCGGTGGTGTCCCAGTCTCCTCGATGCCACCTCCTTCACTGTGTGGCCCCATCCCCACACTGTCCCTGTCCCCATGGTGGTCCCATCCCTGATGTCCCCATCCCTGTGGTGCCCCCATCCTCATGATCCCCATGTGTCTTGTCCCCATAGAGTCTCTGTCTCCATTGTGTCCCCAGCCCACAAATCCCCATCCCTGTGATCCCCGCATGCCCCTCTCTGCAGTGTCCCCATACCCACAATGTCCCCACATTGTCCCCATCCCAACAGCGTCCCCATCCCCAGGGTGTCAGTGTCCCCATGGTGTCCCCATCCCCACAGTGCCCCCACCCCTGTGGTGTCCCCACAGTGTCCCTGTTCTCACTGTGACCCCATCCCTATGATGTCCCCATGGTGTCCCCATCCCCATGGTGTCCCCAACCCCACGGTGTCCTCAACCCCATGATGTCCCCAACCCCGCAGTGTCCCCATGCTATCCCCATCCCCATGGTGTCCCCTTCCCCATGGTGTCCCCAGCCCTGCCATGTCCCCAAGCTGTCCCCATCCCGGCGGTGCCCCCGACCCCGCAATGTCCCCATCCCCGTGGTGTCCCCGTCCATCACCTCGAGCCGCAGGGTGGGCTGGGGGGCAGTGGGGCTGGCGAGGCAGCGGGTGCCGTTCTGGATGCCCATGATGACGGGGAGCCGGGTGTGCTCGAAGGAGCGGTTGGGCACCCAAAAAACCTTCTCTGTGGGGACACCGGGGGGGGTCATGACACACCGTCAGCCCCCCCCTACATCCCCCCCGCGTGTCCCCAAGCCCCCGCTCACCTTCCAGCGCGGCGTTGGCGCCCTGCAGGTGCCCAGCCACCAGCTGGTCGTTGCGCAGGTACAGCGACTTCTGGTTCATGTCCCAGATCCTGCGGGGACACCGTGACCCCAATGCCCCCACCGGGACCCCTGGGACCCCTCCCAGCCCCCCGCCCCTTACCGGTACTTGAAGACCTTGGTCTGCAGGGTGGGCGCGTGGCACGATGCGAAGCCTTCGGCCTCTGCGCAGAGGATGAGGAGGGCGAGGGTGAGCGCCATGGGGCAGGCTGTGGGGCTGGTCATGGGGCAGGCCATGGGGCAGGCCATGGGGCTGGCTGTGGGGCAGGCCACCCCTCGCCTTTATAGCCCGCGGGCTCGGCGGCTCCCTCCTGAAATCGCCAGCCCGCGGAGGCGGAGATGGGGTGGGGGGCTGCCGGTGTTGTAAGCGCTCCCGGTTCCGCTTCCCCCCCCCGCTCCCGCCCGGTGGCCCCGGTGCCGCTCACCCATGGGACGCCCCACGCCGGCCACCCTGGCTACGCTGCCCTGCTGGGGGAGGAAGGAAGGAAGGAAGGACACGGGGGTGTTGCCACACTGCCAGCAGGGTGAGAAGGGCTCGCCCCACCCCCCGACCCATGGGTGCTCCCGCTGCGTGGGGGGGACGGGGACAATGAAGGCACAGAGGAGGGGAACAACGGGGAGCTGGCGGAGGCGGGGATCGAACCCGCGATCTCCTCGCTGCGAGCGCGGCGCCCTCCCCGCCGCGCCACCTGGCGGCGCGCGCGTCACGGAGGCGGCGGCGCATGCGCAGCGCGGCGGGGCGCGCGGCCGGAGAGACGCGGCGTGGGGAGCGGTGAGTGGCCGCGGCGGGGGGCGGCGCATGCGCGGTGCGTAGGGAGGGGGCGGGCGGCGCATGCGCGGTGCGCGGTGGGGGGGGGGGAGACCCCGGGGAGGGCCGGGGCGGGTCATGGCGGGCGGCGGGGGGCTGCGGGCGGCGGTGGCCGCCCTGGTGCTGGCGGCGTGGGGCGCCCACGGGCTCTACTTCCACATCGGCGAGACCGAGAAGCGCTGCTTCATCGAGGAGATCCCGGACGAGACCATGGTCATCGGTGCGGGGCGGCGGGGCGGGCACCGGGGGATTGGGGGGGGGAGGCACCGGGGGGTAGCGGGAGTGGGGGGGGGGGGGCACCGGGGGTGTGGTGAGGGGGCACCGGGAAGGGGCTGCAGGGTTACCGGTGAGGGGGTTCCGGGTTACCGGGGGGGGGGGGTCCTCGGGTTACCGGGGGGGGGGTTCCCCGGGTTACCGGGAGGGGTCCCCGGGTACCGGAGGGGGGACCCCGAGCACCGGAGGGGGGGGTCCTCGGGGCACCGTGGGGCATTGAGGAAGCCTTGGGGCTGAAGCAGTAACGGGAGAGACCCCCGGGAATGGGGGGAGACCCCCGGGGACCGAGGTGGTGACGGGGGAGAACTCCGGGAATGGGGGGGGGGGGGGCAAAAGGAGGGACCCCCGCGCACCGGGAAGAGCAACGGGGGAGCCCCCGGGGCTGAGGTGGCAACCGGAGGGACCCCGGGAACGGGGCAGGCAGGGGAAGAGGGGCAGAGACCGTGAGGAGGAAGGGACGGAGTAGGAACAGGGGGGAGAGACCCCCGGGAGTGGGGGGGGGGGTGAGCGGAGAGACCCCCGGGAACGGGGAGAGGCAACGGGGGAGACCCCCGGGAGCGGGGCAGGTAACGGGAGAGAGCCTGGGGGGGGCAGGGGGAGAGACCCCCGGGGATGGGGGGTGACAGGAAAACCCCTGGGGAGCGAGGTAGCAATGGGGGGGGGGGGGTGGGCAGGGAGCAGAGGGGGGCAAGGAGAGAGACCCCTGGGAACGGGGGGGGCATCGGGGGAGAGCCCTGGGGATGGGGGAGATCCCCTCTGGGATTGGGGGGGGGAGCTCTGGGGGGGTCGGGGGCAGCTCTGGGGGGATGGGGGGAGCTCTGGGGGGGTCGGGGGGGGCTCTGGGGGGTGTCCGCGTCCCTGCTCCAACCCGCCGCCCCGCAGGGAACTACCGCACGCAGCTGTGGGACAAGCAGTCCGAGGCCTTCCTGCCCTCCACGCCGGGGCTGGGCATGCACGTGGAGGTGAAGGACCCCGACGGCAAGGTGGGTAGGACTGGGGGGGGCTCGGGGGTCCCGGGGGGGGGGGCCTGATAATGACGTGGGGGGGGTGTAAGTGTGCGTGTGTCCCCCCCAGGTGGTGTTGTCGCGGCAGTACGGCTCCGAGGGCCGCTTCACCTTCACCTCGCACACGCCGGGCGAGCACCAGATCTGCCTGCACTCCAACTCCACCCGCATGGCGCTCTTCGCCGGCGGCAAGCTGGTAACGGGGGCTGGGGGGCGGGGGGGGGGATCCCACGGCACCGGGGGGTGGGGGCGGGCGTGGGGAGGTCCCCCCCCCCCCCCAAGGTGCTGACCCCGCGGTCGCCCCCGCAGCGGGTGCACCTGGACATCCAGGTGGGCGAGCACACCAACAACTACCCCGAGATCGCCGCCAAGGACAAGCTGACGGAGCTGCAGCTCCGCGCCCGGCAGCTCCTCGACCAGGTGGAGCAGATCCAGAAGGAGCAGAACTACCAGAGGGTGAGGGGCCGCCCCAAAACCGGACCCCAAAACGGGGTTTCGGGGCCGGGGGGGGGAGGGGGTCCAGCACCCACCCCCTGACCCCGCGTCTCGGCCCCGCAGTACCGCGAGGAGCGGTTCCGCATGACGAGCGAGAGCACCAACCAGCGCGTGCTGTGGTGGTCCATCGCCCAGACCGGCATCCTCATCCTCACCGGCATCTGGCAGATGCGGCACCTCAAGAGCTTCTTCGAGGCCAAGAAGCTGGTGTAGCCACCCCAAAGCCCTGGGGGGGCCACCCCAAACCCCGGGGGTTTCCCCCAAACCCAGGGAGACACGGCCCTACAAGCCCCCGCGGAACGCCAGGGGGCTGGAGGGGGCTGGGGGCGCGCTGCCCGCACCCGGTGCGGGGGTTTTTTGGGATCAATAAAGGCTGTGGGGTCCCTGGGCGTGTGCTGGTGGTTTTTGGGGTGCTGGTGTGGGGTTATTGGGGTGGGGGGATTTTGGGGGTACTTTAGGGTGGATGAGGGGCCTTTGGGGTGCTGGGGGGGGCTTTTTGGGGTATTTTAGGGTGGATGAGGGGCCTTTTTGGGGTGCTATGTGCAGGGCTACTCCTTCGAGGCCAAGAAGCTGGTGTAGGCCCCCCGGGGGGGCCATCCCAAACCCCAGGTTCCCCCCCCCGAACCTGGGGAGCTGCAGCCCCGCAGAACGCCAGGGGCTGGAGGGGGCTGGGGGCGCGCTGCCCGCACCCGGTGCGGGGGTTTTTGGGATCAATAAAGGCTGTGGGGTCCGTGGGCGTGAGCTGGTGGGTTTTGGGGTGTTGGAGGTGGGGTGGATTGAGTGGGGGGGGGGGTTTGGGGTCCTTTAGGGTGGATGGAGGGCCTTTTTGGGGTGCTTTTTTGGGGAGGGTTTTTTTTTGGGGTATTTTAGGGTGGATGAGGGGCCTTTGGGGCGCTGTGTGCAGGGCGCTTTTTGGGGTGGGGGTGCTTTTTGGGGTACCTTGAGGGGGCTGAGGGGCCTTTTTGGCGTGCTGTGTGTGGGGTGGATTGGGGTGGGGGGCTTTTTGGGATATTTTAGGGTGGTTGAGGGGCTTTTGGGATGCTGTGTGTAGGGTGCTTTTTGGGGTGGGGGGCTTTTTGGGGTCCTTTAGGGTGGATGAGGGAACTTTTTAGGGTGCTACGTGCAGGGCTACTTCTTCAAGGCCAAGAAGCTGGTGTAGCCCCCCTGGGGGGGCCACCCCAAACCCTGGGGGTTTCCCCCAAACCCAGGGAGACACGGCCCTACAAGCCCCCGCGGAACGCCAGGGGGCTGGAGGGGGCTGGGGGCGCGCTGCCCGCACCCGGTGCGGGGGTTTTTGGGATCAATAAAGGCTGTGGGGTCCCTGGGCGTGTGCTGGTGGTTTTTGGGGTGCTGGTGTGGGGTTATTGGGGTGGGGGGATTTTGGGGGTACTTCAGGGTGGATGAGGGGCCTTTGGGGTGCTGGGGGGGGCTTTTTGGGCTTTTAGGGTGGATGAGGGGCCTTTTTGGGGTGCTATGTGCAGGGCTGCTCCTTCGAGGCCAAGAAGCTGGTGTAGGCCCCCCGGGGGGCCATCCCAAACCCCAGGTTCCCCCCCCGAACCTGGGGAGCTGCAGCCCCGCAGAACACCAGGGGCTGGAGGGGGCGGGGGGCGCGCTGCCCGCACCCGGTGCGGGGGTTTTTGGGATCAATAAAGGCTGTGGGGTCCGTGGGCGTGAGCTGGTGGGTTTTGGGGTGTTGGAGGTGGGGTGGATTGAGTGGGGGGGGGGGGTTTGGGGTCCTTTAGGGTGGATGGAGGGCCTTTTTGGGGTGCTTTTTTGGGGAGGGTTTTTTTTTGGGGTATTTTAGGGTGGATGAGGGGCCTTTGGGGCGCTGTGTGCAGGGCGCTTTTTGGGGTGGGGGTGCTTTTTGGGGTACCTTGAGGGGGCTGAGGGGCCTTTTTGGCGTGCTGTGTGTGGGGTGGATTGGGGTGGGGGGCGTTTTGGGATATTTTAGGGTGGTTGAGGGGCTTTTGGGATGCTGTGTGTAGGGTGCTTTTTGGGGTGGGGGGCTTTTTGGGGTCCTTTAGGGTGGATGAGGGGCCTTTTTAGGGTGCTACGTGCAGGGCTACTTCTTCAAGGCCAAGAAGCTGGTGTAGCCCCCCTGGGGGGGCCACCCCAAACCCTGGGGGTTTCCCCCAAACCCAGGGAGACACGGCCCTACAAGCCCCCACAGAACGCCAGGGTGCTGGAGGGGGCTGGGGGCGCGCTGCCCGCACCCGGTGCGGGGGTTTTTGGGATCAATAAAGGCTGTGGGGTCCCTGGGCGTGAGCTGGTGGTTTTTGGGGTGCTGGTGTGGGGTTATTGGGGTGGGGGGATTTTGGGGGTATTTTAGGGTGGATGAGGGGCCTTTTTGGGGTGCTATGTGCAGGGCTACTCCTTCGAGGCCAAGAAGCTGGTGTAGGCCCCCCGGGGGGGCCATCCCAAACCCCAGGTTCCCCCCCGAACCCGGGGAGCTGCAGCCCCACAGAATGCCAGGGGCTGGAGAGGGGCTGGGGGCGCGCTGCCCGCACCCGGTGCGGGGGTTTTTTGGGATCAATAAAGGCTGTGGGGTCCCTGGGCGTGTGCTGGTGGTTTTTGGGGTGTTGGAGGTGGGGTGGATTGAGTGGGGGGTGGGTTTGGGGTCCTTTAGGGTGGATGGAGGGCCTTTTTGGGGTGTTTTTTGAGGTATTTTAGGGTGGATGAGGGGCCTTTGGGGCGCTGTGTGCAGGGCGCTTTTTGGGGTGGGGGTGCTTTTTGGGGTACCTTGAGGGGGCTGAGGGGCCTTTTTGACATGCTGTGTGTGGGGTGGATTGGGGTGGGGGGCTTTTTGGGATATTTTAGGGTGGATGAGGGGCTTTTGGGATGCTGTGTGTAGGGTGCTTTTTTGGGGTGGTGGACGTTTTGGGGTACTTGAGGGTGGATGAGGGGCCTTTTTAGGGTGCTATGTGCAGGGCTACTTCTTCAAGGCCAAGAAGCTGGTGTAGCCCCCCCCGGGGGGGCCACTCCAAACCCTGGGGATTTCCCTCAAACCCAGGGGGCCACCCCAAACCCCAGGTTCCCCCCTGAACCCGGGGAGCTGCAGCCCCGCAGAATGCCAGGGGCTGGAGGGGGCTGGGGGCACGCTGCCCGCACCTGGTGCCGGGGGTATTTTTGGGATCAATAAAGGCTGTGGGGTCCGTGGGCGTGCGCTGGTGGTTTTTGGGGGTGTTGGAGGTGGGGTGGATTGAGTGGGGGGGCTTTCTGGGGTCCTTTAGGGTGGATGAAGGGCCTTTTTGGGGTGCTTTTTGGGGGAGGGGGTGCTTTTTGTAGTACCTTGAGGGGTCTGAGGGGCCTTTTTGGCATGCTGTGTGTGGGGTGGATTGGGGTGGGGGGCGTTTTGGGGTATTTTAGGGTGGATGAGGGGCTTTTGGGATGCTGTGTGCCAGCTGCTTTTTGGGGTGGGGGACTTTTTGGGGTACTTGAGGGTGGATGAGGGGCCTTTTTAGGGTGCTACGTGCAGGGCTACTTCTTCAAGGCCAAGAAGCTGGTGTAGCCCCCCTGGGGGGGCCACCTCAAACCCTGGGGGTTTCCCCCAAACCCAGGGAGACACGGCCCTACAAGCCCCCACAGAACGCCAGGGTGCTGGAGGGGGCTGGGGGCGCGCTGCCTGCAGCCAGTGTGGGGTTTTTTGGGGATCAATAAAGGCTGTGGGGTCCCTGGGCATGCGTTGGTGCTTTTTGGGGTGCTGGGGGGGCTTTTGGGGTGGCGGATTTGGGGGTACCTTAGGGTAGATGAGGGGCTTTTTTGGGGTGCTACATGCAGGATGTTTTGGGGGGTGGAGCTTTTGAGGGGTCCTTTAGGATGGGTGAGGCAGAGTGCTGTGAGTGGGATGCTCTTTGGGATACTTTAGGGTACCAACCACTCCAACTCTGGTTGCTTTTTGGGGTGCTGGGGGGGCGGATTGGGGTGGGGGGCTTTTTGGGATACTTAAGGGTGGATGAGGGGCCTTTTTGGGGTGCTTTTTGTGGTGGGGGGCTTTCAGGGGGGTGGGGTATTTTGAGGTGGACAAGGGGCCATTGGGGTGCTGTATGTGGGGAGGATTGGGGTGAGGGGGCTTTTGTGGTAGGGGTGCTTTTTGGGGTGCTGTGTTGGGGTGCTTTTGGGGGTGGGGGTGCTTTTTGGGGTCCTTTAGGGCAGATGAGGGCCTTTTTTTCAGGGTGCTGTAAGTGGGATGCTTTTTGGGGTTGGGGTGCTTTTGGGGGTATTTTAGTGTAGATGAGGGGTCTTTTTGGAGTGGGGGTGCTTTTTGGGATCCTTTAGAGTGGATGTGGTGCCTTTTGGGGTGGGGGTGCTTTTTGGGGTACTTGAGTGTGGATGAGGGGCCTTTTTGGGGTGCTGTGGGGGGGGGGTGCTTTTGGGGGTGGGGGTGCTTTTTGCGGTACTTTAGGGTGGATGAGGGGCCTTTTTTGGGGTAGGGGTGCTTTTTGGGGTCCTTTAGGGTAGATGAGGGGGTCTTTTTGGGGTGGGGGTGCTTTTTGGGATACTTTAGAGTGGATGTGGTGCCTTGTGGGGGTGCTTTTTGGGGTACTTGAGTGTGGATAAGGGGCCTTTTTGGGGTGCTGTGGGGGGGGGTACAAGTGCTTTTGGGGGTACTTTGGAGGTTGGCCTTTTTGGGGTGCTGTGGGGGGGTGCTTTTGGGGGTGGGGGTGCTTTTTGCGGTACTTTAGGGTGGATGAAGGGCCTTTTTTGGGGTAGGGGTGCTTTTTGGGGTCCTTTAGTGTGGATGAGGGGCTTCTTTTAGGGTGTTGTAAGTGGGATGCTTTTTGGGGTTGGGGTGCTTTTGGGGGTATTTTAGGGTAGATGGGGGTCTTTTGGGGGTTGCATTTTGGGGTGGGGGGTGCCTTTTGGGGATACTTTAGTGTGGATGTGGTGCCTTTTTGGGGTGGGTGTACTTTTTGGGGTGGCTTTACTTTTGGGGGTCCTGTAGTGCAGCCGAGGCACGCTCTCCGCCCCAAACACCCCTCCCTCGAATCGCGACCCCCACGGGGGGTGTCCCCCCCTCTCCCCCAGCACCCAAGGGTGCCCCCGAGCCCCCCACACCGCCAGGGGGCGGCGGAGGAGCCCTCTCGGGCCCGCTCCGAGCCGAGATGGCGGCGGCCTTTGAGCACCTGGGGCTGGACCCGCGGCTGCTGCGGGTACCGGGGGGGGGGGGGGGGGGGGCTCGGGGATAACGGGGGGGTCCCGGGGGGGTCCGGGCCCTCCCCGTAACGCTCCGTCCCCGCAGGCCGTGTCGGAGCTGGGCTGGGCCGCCCCCACCGCCATCCAGGCTCAGGCCATCCCCGCGGCGCTGGAGGGCCGCGACCTGCTGGCCCGGGCCCGCACCGGCTCCGGGAAGACGGCGGCCTACGGGCTGCCCCTGCTGCAGCGCCTGCTGCGGGCCGCGGTGAGGGGACGGGGGGAAACGGGGGGGAGATGGGGGGCAAGGGGGGCGTGGGGGGCTGAGAGGGGTGGGGGTACCCTGGGGTGGGTGGGCTCCGTGGGGTGGGGGCTGAGAGGGGAAATGGGGGCGTCAGGGGGAGTGGGGGGGGATTGGGGGGCTGGGGGAGGCTGATAGGGGTGGGGGCACCCTGGGGTGGGTGGGATCCGTGGGTGCTGTGAGAGGGATGGGGGCCATGTGGTGTGCGGGCTCTGTGGGGTGGGGGCTGTGAGAGGGATGGGGGCACCCTGGGGTGTGCAGGCTCTGTGGGGTGGGTGCTGATGGGAGTAAGGGTTTGGGGGTGTTGGGCATGTGGGTGGGATCCTTGGGGTGGGTGCTGATAGGGATTGGGGCCACGTTGGCACCCTGGGGTGTGTGGGCTCTGTGGGTGGGGGCTGTGAGAGGGATGGGGGCACCCTGGGGTGGGTGGGCTCCTTGGGGTGGGAGTGAGGGTGTTGGGCACGGGTGGACTCCGTGGGGGGTGTGGGATCCATGGGGTGGGGGCTGAGAGGGATGGGGGCACCCTGGGGTGCGTGGGCTCCATGGGGTGGGGGCTGGCGGGAGTGGGGGTCTGGGGGTGTTGGTCGTGGGTGGATGCTGTGGGGGGGTGGGTGCTCCATGGGGTGCCTGGCAGCAGGGGGGAGAACTGGGGCACGTGGGCTACTTAGAGCATCATGCATGGGGTGGGGGGCTCTGTGGGGTTGGGGGTCTCCATGGGGTTTGGGGGGCTCCGTGGGGTGCCCGGGGGGCTGTGGGGTTTGGGATCTCTGTGGGGTTTGGGGGGCTCTGTGGGGTTCGGGGGCTCCGTGGGGTACCCGGGGTGCCATGGTGCAGCTCCACCCCCCCTGCTGCCACCGTCCCCTTGGTCCCCGCTGCGCCGGGGCCGGGTGGCGCTGACGGTGGCGGCGCCGGGGGGGCGGTGTGCAGGCACCGGGTGCGGTGGCGCAGGCGGTGCGGGCGCTGGTGCTGGTGCCCTCCAAGGAGCTGGGGCAGCAGGTGGTGCTGAGCCTGCGGCAGCTGGCGGCCTTCTGCGCCCGCGAGGTGCGCGTCGCCGACATCTGCGCCCACACCGACCTCGCCGCCCAGAAGTGAGTGTCCCCCTCCCCTTGTCCCCCGTGTCCCCCTACCCGGGGGTGTCTCCGAGCTGGGCGGGTGACCCCCCCGTGTCCCCAAGGCCGGTGCTGATGGAGCGGCCGGAGGTGGTGGTGGGCACGCCGGGCCGGGTGCTGGCGCACCTGGAGGCGCGCAGCCTGGTGCTGCGGCACTCGCTGGAGCTGCTGGTGCTGGACGAGGCCGACCTGCTGCTCTCCTTCGGCTTCGGCGACGACCTCAAGGCCCTGCTCTGGTGGGAGGGGGGCCAGGGGGCGCGGGGCTGCAGGGGATGGGGGTTGGGGGGATGTGGGGGGGCCTTGGGGAGGTTTGGGGGCGAATCCATGACTATGGGGTGCTGCCGGGGATGGTGGCTGTGGGGACACGGATAGGGGTTTTTGGGGGGGCATTGTAGAGGTTTGGGGGCACATCCATGAGTGTGGGGTGAGGGGAGGCCATCGGGATGCAGATGGGGGCTTGGGGGGGCATTGTGGAGGTTTGGGGGCACATCCAGGACTGTGAGGTGTTGGTGGGATTAGGAGAGGTTGTGGGGATGTGGGGAGGGGTTTGGGGGGGGCATTGTGGAGGTTCAGGGGCACGTCTCCAACTGTGGGGTGTTGGTGAGGTTAGGGGAGGCAGTGGGGACATGGGTAGGGGTTTGGGGGGGCATTGTGACGGTTTGGGGGCACATCCCCAACTGTGGGGTGCTGCTGGAGTGAGGGGACTTGGGGGGCACAGCCAGGGGTCTCGTGGGACGCTCTGTGGGTTTTTGGAGCACAGCCAGTGCTGGGAGGGGGGGCTTGGGGTGCACCCCCAGGCTGGGCGGGCACTGTCAGGCCAAGGGGAGGGGGGACCCCACTACGGGGCCAGCGCTGAGCCCCCTGCGCCCCCCCAGCCACCTCCCCAAGATCTACCAGGCGCTGCTCGTGTCAGCCACCTTCAACCCCGATGTGGAGGCGCTCAAGGAGCTGGTGCTGCACAACCCGGTGAGTGGGCACGGCGGGGGGCTCGGGGTGGGCACAACAACCCTAGGGGCACAATTTAGGGGGTCTCAGGGGCTTCCCCACCTCCCCCCAGCTCTGATATTTTGGTCGCAGGTGATAGTGCAGCCGCAGGAGCCCCAGCTGCCGGGCAGCGCGCAGCTGCAGCAGTGGGTGGTGCGCTGCGACACGGAGGAGGACAAGTTCCTGCTGCTCTGCGCCCTGCTGAAGCTGGCGCTGCTGCGGGGCCGCGCGCTGCTCTTCGTGGGCGCCCTCGCCCGCTGCTACCGCCTCAAGCTCTTCCTCGAGCAGTTCGGCATCGCCGCCTGCGCCCTCAACTCCGAGCTGCCTGCGCGCTCCCGGTACCCGTGGCGGGGACAGGGATGGGGTGCCCGGGGGGGAAATGGGATGCTGGGGGAGCCAGGCTGCTGGAGGGTGGCGTGGGGGGGACATGAGGCGTGTTATTGGGGGCACCTGTGGGGAACGGGGTGCTCCTGAGTGGCCCTAAAGGGCTGGGAGGGCGGTGGGGTGCTGAGGGATGGGGATTGCCCGCGGGGTGTTGGTGGGGCACGCTCGCCTCGGGGGACAGCCTGGTGCTCACTGGGGACACGGGGTGCCCCGGGGTGTCTGAGGGATGTAGGGTGTGCTTGGGGTGCCCAGGGGGGCACCCATGGGGGGCCCTGCGTTGGGTAGAAGCAGGGTGCTGGCAGGGAGCAGGGCGCCCACGGCGGCGGTGCTGAGGGCCGCCCGCGTGTCCCCAGGTGCCACGTCATCACACAGTTCAACCGCGGCCTCTACGACTACATCGTGGCCACAGACGAGGAGGCGCTGGAGGCGCCCACGGGGCAGCCCCCGCAGAAGAAGCGCAAGGGCGCTGCCGACAGGTGAGCGGGTACCCATGGGTGCCAGCGGGGCGGGGCCCAGGGAACGGGACCCAGGGTCTGGAGCGGGGTCCCTGTGTCCCCCCCGAGGTCCCTGTGCCCCCCCCAAGGTCCCTGTGCCCCCCACGGATCCCTGTGCCCCCCCCCGAGGTTCCCTTGCCCCATGGGGTCCCTGTGCTGCAGGGACGTCCTTGCTCTGCCCATCTCCATGCCCAGCGTGTCCCCTGTGTCCCCCTGTGGGGGAATTTTCTCCAGGTGGATTTATGCCAAGGGGAGGTCCCGGTGTCTATGCCCAGGGATCTCCCTGTCCCCAGGCTGTCCCCTTGTTCGTGGGGGGCTCCTTGCCTCAGGGTCTCGTGTCCCCATAACCATGGGCATCACTCGGGGGTGTCCCCGTGCCCAGGGAGATCCTCCCCTAAAGCCTCCCCATGGCCACGTGGGTGTCTGCCCCAGCTGTCCTCATCCCCATGGGGTGTCTCCTTAGCCCATGGGGGTCGCGAGTCCCCCCCAACATCCCCTTTCCACCCCCCCATCACGTTTTCCCCCCCCCAGCAAGGGCAAGGACCCAGAGTACAGCGTCGCGCGGGGCATTGACTTCCAAAACGTGGCCACCGTCATCAACTTCGACGTGCCGCCAACGGTCGAGTCCTACATCCACCGCGTGGGCAGGTCCGGGGGGCTTGGGTGCTCCGGGGGGGTGCTTTGGGGCAGCCTTTTGGGGGTGCTTGGGCGGGTGCCCCACCGCTGCACCCCTCCGTGCCCACAGGACGGCCCGCGCGGACAACCCCGGCACAGCGCTCACCTTCGTGCTGCCCGAGGAGCGGGACCGGCTGGCGCAGATCGAGGACAGGCTCGCTGGAGGTCGGGGGGGCTTTGTCACCGCGGGGTGGGGGGCACTGGGTGCCAAGTGACATCGTGGGGGTGTCCCTGAGGGCGCTGGGGGCACGGGCGTGTCCCCAGGGAATGTCACCATGTGTGTCCCCAGAGAACGGCGGGTCCATGCTGCAGCCCTACAAGTTCTGCATGGAGGAGATTGAGGGCTTGCGGTACCGGTGCCGGGTGAGTGTGGGTGGGGACGGGGACGGGGGGGTGGCGGCGGTGCCCCCTCCCCGGCTCTGACCCCAAGTCCCCCAGGACGCCATGCGCTCCGTCACCAAGCAGGCGGTGAAGGAGGCTCGGCTGCGGGAGATCAAGGAGGAGCTGCTCAACTCTGAGAAACTCAAGGTACCCCCGGCATCCCGAGGGGGGTGTGGGGTGGGCGCAGGGCGCCGGGAGCCCCCCGCCTCACGTCCCCTCCCTGTACCCAGACGTACTTCGAGGACAACCCCCGCGACCTGCACGTCCTGCGCCACGACAAGCCGCTGCACCCCGCCATCGTCAAGCCTCACCTCCGCAATGTGCCCGACTACCTGGGTACGTCCCGTGCCCGACAGCAGCTTTTGGGGCAGGGTGGGGACACAAGACCCCAAAACGGTGCCTGGGGAAAAGGGGTGCAAGGCTGGGGGGCGTTCCTGGGGAGCGCTTCACCCTCTGATGTTCCGCTCTGTGCCCACAGTGCCTCCCAGCCTCCGTGGCATCGCCAAGCCCGACCTGAAGAAGCGCAAGCGGCTGCGGCTGCCCCACGCCGGTGCTGGCCGCCGCGGTGGCCCCACGGTGAGTGCGGGACAGCCATGACCCCCCCGGGCACGGGGGGTACCCACCTGTCCCCTGCTTTTTTAGGGTCTGACGCCGCTTTTCTCCGCCCTTACAGGCACGCCGCAACACCAACCCACTGCAGAGCTTCAAGTACGCCCGCCAGCGCACCAAGCACCGTGCTGCAAAGTCCTCCTGAGCCCCCCCTGCCCCCCAGGGGCTGTGCCGGGGACCACCGCAGCCGCCTCGCGGCCCCCCTGGTGGATGGGGTGTCCCCGTGCTGTCCTCTGCGGGCAGCCGCGTGCAATAAAGGTGCCGGTGGGCTGTGCCAGCCGTATGGCGGGGTGCTTCTCCTGCCGGGCAGCGCGGTGCCCGCAGGCTGCGTGACGGTGGCAGGGGCACAGGGGAGGGTTGGTGACGCAGGGGTGGGAAGCCTCAGATGCGGGACAAAGGTGCCAGCGCGTTATCACCCCCCCCCCTTATCGATACCAAGGCTGTAAACAGAGCCAAGGGCACAGCACACACAGCAGTGCCAACTTCGGGGCCCCCCCGTCCCCTCGAGGTGCCCGTCACCCCTACACCGACACCGCCGCGGTGCCCGCCGCCCGCTGGCATCCATCCTCAGGGCTGGCGCGCGCCTGTTCCCCGGAGTCTGGCACCCGTGTGCCACCAGCACAGCGCCTTCGGGGCGCCTGAGTTCGCCCTGTGCCCGCCTGCCCTGTCTGCCCAGCCCTGCCCGTGGCGTGCGAGACGGGTGGCAGCGCCACGGTGCCCGTATCGCCCGCCGTTGCCTCTTATCGGGGCCTCGGCCTCTTATCAGGGCCGATGCTTCTCCAAGGCTGCCTGGCGGCCCTGAACCTTCCTGGCAGCTTGGTGGGGCAGAGGACTCTGAGGCGGGCACGGCAGCCCCGTTTCTGTTAACAGAAGCAGTTTTAGCGCCCGTGGGGCAGGCAGGGAGGCAAATCCTGTTCCTCCTTGCCCTCACTGACTGGGCACATGCTGTGGGGCACGCTTCGGCACCCTGGGGTGCCCGCCACTCCCTGTGCCAGGCAGGATGGGTTTCCCACGGCTGGCACAGCCTCTCCGCCACCTCCTTGGGTGTTCCTGTGAACCCGCGGGGACGTCCCCGGTGGGTACAGCCTTGCCAAACCATGTAGGCACGGTGCAAAACTCCCCGTCGGTGGTGACTCAGGGTGCCCACTCCCTCGGGCAGGGGAGCACCCAGGCGTCGGGGCACCTCCCCGTTGGGATGCGCTGGCTGACAGTGCCGATCGATCCAGGTTAATGATCACAGCGCCTTTACAGCTCCGGCAGGGGCTGATTGGCCTCGGTGCTATCAGGCCAGAAGACCTCACAGGTGGCAGCCGCCCAAGGGATACGGGGTCTTATAGGGGCTGGGCGAAGCCGGCAGCACCCTTTTGCCCACAATGGCAGCGTCCCCGGTGCTGGCCAGCGCGGTGCTTGGCACCGTCCTGGCGCTGGTAGGTGCTTTGGGGCGGCCGAGTGCGGTGAGGTTTGGAGGGGTGGTGACGGCAGGGGGACACCCATGGGTGTTGGGTGCGTGGCACCTTTTGGGAGAGGACGGGGGCACCGAAGTGAGCTGGCTCCCTGTGGGCTGAGCCCCCACGCGCCCCTCTCCTCACCCCGCAGGCCGCACCGGAGCTGACGCCGATCCACCGCGCTGGCTACTGCGCTTTCTACGACGAATGCGGGCGCAACCCTGAGGTGAACGTCTCGCTGGTGTCCTCCAACGTGCCCTGCCTGTACAACCAGCCGGCGCGGCTGGCCACAGGCGCGGTGCTGCAGCTGCTGCGCTCCGTCTGCCCCGAGCTGGTGCGCGGGGACAACGATACGTGGGTGTGCTGCACGCTGCGGCAGCTCACCGCCCTGCAGGTCAGCGTGGCTCTGTCCGGCACCGTGCTGGCCCGCTGCCCCTCCTGCTCCCGCAACTTCGCCAACCTCTACTGCAACAACATCTGCAGCCCCAACCAGAGCCTCTTCACCAACGTCACCCGCATGGTCAACCGCACCACGGTGCTGGGGGTGCAGGAGGCCGTGGTGGAGTACCAGTGCTTCTACAGCCAGCGCTACGCCGATGCCGCCTTCGACTCCTGCAAGGGTGTGCGGCTTCCGGCCACAGGGGGCTACGCCATCGACACCATGTGCGGCATCTACGGCGCCCGGCTCTGCACCACGCAGCGCTGGCTCAACTTTCAGGGCGACAAGAACAACGGGCTGGCCCCGCTGCAGATCGACTTCCAGCTGGTGCCCAACGGCACACAGCCCGGCGACGGCATCGAGCCGCTGGACGAGCGGGCGTGGGGCTGCAGCGAGGCACTCAGCTCCGACCAGCAGCCCTGCTCCTGCCAGGACTGCGCCGAATCCTGCCCGCCCGTGCCCGCGCCGCCCAGCCCTGCGCCGCCTTTCCGCTTGGGCGCCGCCGACGGCGCTTTGGTCATCTGCGCGATACTCTTTGGCTTCTTTGCTCTCGTCTTCCTCACTGCCTTGATGTGCCGCAGGAAGAAGAAGAAGGCGGCAGTGCCGGCTCCTCGTAGGGGCTGCGCGGTGCAGTTGGGCACCTGCAGCCACCACTTCCTGGCCAGTGTTTTCTGCCACTGGGGCACACTGGTGGCCGGGCACCCGCTGCCGGTGCTGGTGGTGGCGGTGGTGGTGGCGGCCGGGCTGTCAGCTGGGATGGCGACCCTGCAGCTCACCACTGACCCCGTGGAGCTGTGGTCGGCGCCGGGCAGCCAGGCGCGGCAGGAGAAGGCGTTTTACGATGAGCACTTCGGGCCCTTCCTGCGCACCTGCCAGGTGATTGTGACAGCGCGGGACCAGCGCCCGGGGGCCACCTACGACTCGGTGGTGCTGGGCGCCAAGAACTTCAGCGGGGTGCTGTCAGCCGAGGTGCTGCAGGAGCTGCTGGAGCTGCAGGATCAGCTGACGGGGGCGAGCGTCTGGGTGCAGGAGGAGGGCAGGGAGGTGACGCTGCAGGACATCTGCTACGCGCCCCTCAACCCCTCTGGGCCCAGCCTGGCCGACTGCTGCATCAACAGCGTGACGCAGTACTTCCAGAACAACCGCACCCGCCTGGCCATGGTGGCCACCCAGACCGTGGGCAAGGAGACCGGCACCGTGGACTGGCACGATCACCTCATCTACTGCGTCAAGTGGGTGCCCGCGGGGCCGCCTGCGGGGTGCTGGGCGCTGTGTGGGGACAGGGATGGTGGGCTGGGGGTTGGGGTGATGGCTGGGGAGTGCTGGACACGGCATGGTGCTCAGCTGTGGGGTCAGGGTGATGCTCATGGGGTGCTGGATGTTGGCATAGTGCTTGTGGGGTGCTGGCCTATGGGGTCAGGGTGATGGCTATGGGGTGCTGGACACGGCACAATGCTCATGGTATGCTGGGCTGTAGGCTCAGAGTGATGCCTGTGGGGTGCTGGATGTGGCACAAGGCTCGTGGGATGCTGGGCTATGGGGTCAGGGTGATGCTCGTGGAGTCAGGGTGATGCCTATAGGGTGCTGGATGTGGCACAGTGGGTGTTTGAGGGGTGGTGGGCTATGGGGTTGGGGTGATGCCTGTGGGGTGCTGGATGCGGCATGGTGCTTGTGGGGTGCTGGGCTATGGGGTCAGGGTGATGGCTGTGGGTTGCTGTTGTAGTGTGATGGCTGTGGGGTGATGGGCTATGGGGTCGGGCTGATGACCATGGGGTGCTGGACATGGCATGGTGCTCATAGGGTGCTGGGCTGTGGGGTCAGGGTGCTGCCTGTGGGGTGCCAGACATGGCAAGGTGCTTGTGGGGTGCTGGACCACGGGGTCGGGGTGCTGCCCATGGGGTGCTGGACACGTCGTGGTGCCCGTGTGCCGCCAGGCTGCGGGGTCAGGGCGATGCCCGCTGGGAGCAGGGCTCGGTGCCTGCAGGCTGTGGGTGGCGGGGGGCACCAGGCGCAGCCCCCGCTCACCGGTGCCGTGTCCCCGCCAGCTCCCCGCTCTCCTTCAAGGACATCACGGCGCTGGAGCTGAGCTGCATGGCTGAGTATGGGGGGCCCGTCTTCCCCTACATCGCCCTCGGCGGCTACCCGGGTGAGTGGGGGGGGCTGCGGGGTGGGGTGGGTGCAGTGGGGTGGGACGGGGAGGAATGGGGTGTGATGGGGTACAATGGAGTGGGATGGGATGCGATGGGGTGGGATAGGGTGCAGTTTGGTTGGATGGGGTGCAGTAGGGTGCGATGGGGTGCATTGGGGTGGGATGGGGTGCAGTGGAGTGAGAGGGTGTGCAATGGGTTGGGATGGGGTGCAGTGGGGTGGAATGGGGTGCAGTGGGGTGGGATGGGGTGCATTGGGGTGCGATGGGTGCCACGCTGTGCCGCAGACTCCGAGTACACGCAGGCGGAGGCGCTCATCATCACCTACTCCCTCAACAACTTCCCGCGGAGCGACCCGCGGCACAAGTGGGTGCTGAGCTGGGAGCAGCGCTTCCTCGAGGTGGTCCGCGACTTCCAGCGCAACCACAGCCAGAACCTCTCCATCTCCTTCATGGCTGAGGTACGGTGCGCGGCTGGTGGGGCTGGGGGGCACCCAAGGGTGCCCTGGTGCCCCCGCTCACCCTCCCCGTGCCCGCAGCGCTCGCTGGAGGACGAGATCAACCGCACCACGGGCGAGGACATCCCCGTCTTCGCTGTCAGCTACCTGGTGGTCTTCGCCTACATCGCCCTGGCACTGGGCGAGTACACGGCCTGGCGCCGCGTGCTGGTAATGGCTGGGGGGTCAGGGAGGGTGCCAGCACCCGAGGGTGCTCGCTGGGTGCTGAATGGGCGGCCCCGTCCTGCCGCAGGTAGAGTCAAAGGTGACGCTGGCATTGGGCGGCATCGCCGTGGTGCTGGGTGCCGTCTTCGCCTCCATGGGCTTCCTGGCACTGCTGGGGCTGCCTTCGTCCCTCATCATCCTCGAGGTCGTGCCCTTCCTTGTCCTCGCCGTGGGTGCCGACAACATCTTCATCTTCGTGCAGGAGTACCAGGTCGGTGCCGCTGGGGGTCCCTGGAAGGCACGGGAGCACCCATGGGTGCGGGGAGGTCCCCGTGGGACAGCTCTGGGTGCAGGGATCCCTGCGGGGTATGTGGACGTGGGGGGGCAGCCTTGGGTCCCCCTGTGTGGGGGCTCTGGGGTTCTTTGGGTTCTGGGGTCCCCATGGGGCATGGCAGCACCCTTGGGTGGGGGGTCTCCAAGGGGTATGTAGGGGGCACAACTGAGCTCAAGGGGTCTCCATAGGACAAAGGGCTACCCATGGGTACAGGGGTGTCCAAGAGGCATGACGGGGATCCCAATGGGGCTTGGGGACATGGGGATGTCCCCATGGGACCAAGGGCCACCCATGGGTGTAGAGGTCTCCAAGGGTCATGATGGGGATTCCAACGGGACATGGGGACACGTGGGACATGGGGAGGTCCCCATGGGACAAAGGGCCACCCATGGGTGCAGGGGTCTCCCGGGAATATGGCTGGGATCCCAATGGGACTTGGGGACACGAGGAGGTCCCCGGAGGACATGCGGGTGTCCCGCTGTCCATGTGGCAGCACCCCCCGGCTGCCAGGTGCCCGTACGCAGGGCAGGCACCCCAACCTCCCATCCTGGCCAGCAGCAGTCGCAGCGGGAGGCGGGCGAGACGCGGGAGCAGCACATCGGGCGGGTGCTGGCGCAGGTGGCACCCAGCATGCTGCTGTGCAGCCTCTCCGAGGTCATCTGCTTCCTCCTGGGTGAGTGGGGACAGGGGTGCCCCCGGCATCATGCACCCAAGGGACAGCGTGTGGCCGCAGGGCCATGGCACACCCCAATGGCGTTGCTGGGGTGCTGACGCCGGGGTGCCCACAGGCGCCCTCTCCTCCATGCCCGCTGTCCGCACCTTCGCCCTCACGGCCTCTGTGGCCATTGCCTTCGACTTCCTCCTCCAGATGTCGGGCTTCGTCGCCCTTCTGGCCCTTGATGCCCGCCGGCAGGAGGTACGGCACCGGGTGCCCCCGGGTCCAAGGCTGGGCATGGGGGGGGGGGGGGGGGGGGAGGTGCACAAGGGTGTTTGGGGCATTGCATGGGGTGCCCATGGGTATTTGGTTACCTTGGGTGGGCGTGGGGTGCCTCTGTACCCAATGTGTGTGGGGTTGGCATGGGGCACCCATAGGTCTTTGGGTGCTTGGGGTGGGCAAAATGGAGGATGTCAGGTGTCCATGGGTGGGAGGGTGACTGTGGTGCCCATGGGGTGCACCTGGGGTGCCCATGGGTATTTTGGATACCTCGGGTGGGCACAGGGTGCCCATAGGGTGCTTAACAGGGCAGGGGGGGGTACCCAGGGAGGGCACGGGGTGTCACTGCGCCCAGTGTGTTGGTATGGGGCACCCATGGGTCTTTGGGTGCCTGGGGTGGGCAAAATGGAGGGCGTGGGGTACCCATGGGTGGCAGGGTGACTGCAGTGCCCATGGGGTACCTGAAGATACCCGAGGTGCCCATGGGGTGCCCATGGGACACGAGGATGCCCAGGGTGGGCATGGGGATGCCTCTGTACCCAAGGGTGTTGGTGGGCTGGCGTGGGGTTCCTGTGGGTATTTGGGGGCCCGGGGGCACCCACCCACCCCAGTGGCACCCTTAGGCCGCCCGCTTCGACATCTGCTGCTGCTGTGGGACAGAGAAGGAGGGTCCCACGGGGCCGGGCTTGCGGGTGCTGCGCCCCTTCCTGAGCCACTTCTACACCCCGCTGCTGCTACACCGCCTGATCCGGCCCCTGGTGGTCAGTGGGGAGCTGGGGGCACATGGTGGGGGGAGGAGCTTTGGGGTATATGGGGGGACTGGTGGGTCCTGGGAGGTGGGGGGCACAGGAGGGGCTGGGGCATCTGGAGGGGTTCAGGAGTCTTGGGGAGGGGGGGATATGGGGGGATTTGGGGGCAAGCTGGGGGGCTCTGGGGGTGTTTGGGGCTCAGGGGGCTCCTGGGAGTGCCCTGTGCCATGGGGTGCCCTCACGGGGCTGGGTGCTGCCCCCAGGTGCTGCTCTTCCTCTTCTTCTCCTTCGCCGGGCTCTACCTCATTCTGCAAGTGTCCGTGGGGTTGGACCAGGAGATCGCCATGCCTGAGGTGACAGCCGGGGGGCAGAGACACGTGGTGACAGCAGGGTGCCTAGGGATGGGAACACGCGGGGATGGCATGGCCGCATGCATGGCCCCATGTGGGGACAGCACCGGACGAGCGTGGCCCTGTATGGGAACAGCACAACCCAATGTGGGGCCGTGCAGACACACTATGGCCTAGGGGACACCTGGGGACACCGAGCCCTGGTTTGGGGACACCTGGGGACACCGAGCCCCGGTTTGGGGACACCTGGGAGCACCAAGCCCCGATCTGGGGACACCTGGGGACACCAAGCCCCGGTATGGGGACACCTAGGGACACCAAGCCCCGGTTTGGGGATGTGGGCAGGGCTGGGCGCCCCCACCCTCACTGAGCGCAGCCTCTGCCACTGCCAGGACTCCTACATGCTGCAGTACTTCTCCGACATGAACCAGTACCTGCCCGTGGGGGTACCCACCTACTTCGTCACCACCAGCGGCTACAACTTCTCCTCGCCCGAGGGCACCAACGGCATCTGCTCCAGCGCTGGCTGCGACGACAACTCGCTGACGCAGATGATCCAGTACGCCACGCGCTTTCCCAATGTGTGAGTGGGGCACGGGGCGTGGGGCGGGCAGCGGGGCACGGCCCCACCAGCGCCCTGCCAGCCCCACCTCTGCCCAGGTCCTACCTTGCCATCCCCGCCACTTCCTGGGTGGACGACTTCCTCGACTGGCTCAACCCCACTGGCCGCTGCTGCCGCATCCACCTCTTTGGGAACCTCACCGGGCAGTTTTGCCCTTCCACCAGCAGTGAGTGGGCACTGGTGCTCGCTAGGGGGGTTCCTGGGGAGGAGCCACTGTGGTGCCTGTTGGGTGGCCATTGGGTGCCCACCATGCTGCCCATTGGGATCCCATTGGGTGTCCCCTGGGCGTCAATTCAGTTCTCATTGGGTGCTGCAATGGTGCCCATTGGATGCTGTGATGGTGCCCATTGGTTCCCACCATGAAGCCCATTGGGTGCCTATGGGGTCCCATTTAGTGCCCACCAAGTTCCCATTGGGTGTCCATTGGAATGCCTCTGGGTGCCCATTGAGCTCCCGTTAGGATCCCATTGCATTCCCATTGGGTGCCCATTGCATTTCCATTGGGATCCCATTGAATTCCCACTGAGTTCCCACTGGGATCCCATTCAGCTCCTATCGGGATCCCATTGAGTTCCCATTGGGTTCTCACTGGGATCCCACTGAGTCTCCATTGGGTACCCATTGACTTCCTATTGGGATCCCATAGAGCTCCCACTGGGTTCCCATTGGGTGCCCGTTGTTCCCAATGGGATCCCATTGAGTTCCCAGTGGGATCCCATTTAATTTCCAGTGGGATCCCATTGAGTTCCCCTTGGGGACCTGTGATGGAACCCACTGGGTGCCCACCACGGGGCCCACTGGGTGTCCATTGGGTGCCACTGGGTGCCCGCTGGATTCCCACTGGGTGCCTGCAGCAGTGCCCCTTGGGCGCCCACCATGGGGTGTGTTGGGTGTCTACTGGGTTCCTCCTGGGTGCCCACCCCGGGGTCCATCGGGTGCCTGCCATGGTGTCACTGGGTGCCCATTGTTCCCATGGGGGGTCCACGGGGTGCCTGCCACGGCACCCTTGGGTGCTTACCCTGCTTCCCACTGGGTCCCCACGGCCGTGCCCACAGACGACATCAGCTGCGCATTGGGGCAATGCCTGAACGCCACGCGGCGGCCGACGGTGGAGGAGTTTGAGCGCTTCCTGCCCTGGTTCCTCCACGACCTCCCCACCCTGCAGTGCGCCAAGGGGTAGGTGCCACCCCAGGGTGCCGCAGCGGGTCCCCAGGGTGGGGCTCAGCGCCCTCCGCGCAGCCACGGGTGACCCGTTTCCCCCTCCCCACAGCGGCCTGGGTGCCTACGACACGGCAGTGAGCATGGACGCCAACGGCACCATTGTGGGTGAGTGTGGGAGGGGTGGCACGGACTGGGGGCACCCCGGGGTGCCCAGCTGAGCCCACTGCCCCCCAGCCTCGCGGTTCATGGCGTACCAGCGGCCTCTGCGGACCTCACAGGAGTACACGGCAGCGCTGCGGGCCGCCCGCGCCCTGGCTGAAAACATCACCGGCACCCTGCGCCAGGTGCCCGGCACCGACCCCAATTTCCGCGTCTTCCCCTACACGTAAGCCTCCTGGGAGGGGTTGGGATAGGAGGAGGTGCCCCCCGGGTCGGGGGGGGTTCAGGGTGGGTGCCCAGTGCCCAGTTTGGGGTCAGGGTGGCCAGTGAGGGCTCAGCATGGGTGCCCGGTTAGGGGTGCCCCAGTTTGAGGTCACTGTGGGTGCCCCCTGCCCAGTTAGTGGTCAGGGTGCCCATTTAGGGGTGCCCAGCCTGTGTCAGTGTGCATGCCCTATTTTGGGGTGCCCCACTTTGGGGTGCCCAGTTAAGGTCCAGGGTGGGTTCCCCCTGCCCAGTTAGGGATCAGGGCACCAGTTAGGGGTGCACAGTTGGGTGTCAATGTGGGTGCCCTACTTTGGGTGCCCCACTTTGGGGTGCCTGGTTCAGGCTCCACGTGGGCACCCCAGTTCCTTACTGGTGTAACGCTGGAGCCCAGTTCACAGGTGGGTTCTGGGGGTGCCGGCCCAGGGCAGGGGTGCCTGGTGGCCACCCCAGGGTGCCAGCAGCAATGACAATCCCGGCAGGGTGACGTACGTGTACTACGAGCAGTACCTGACAGTGGTGGGTGAGGGCCTGTTCACGCTGGCACTGTGCCTGGTGCCCACCTTCCTCGTCTCCTTCGTGCTGCTGGGCATGGACCTGCGCTCCAGCGTCGCCACCCTCATCACCATCACCATGATCCTGCTGGACACCGTGGGCATCATGGCCCTCTGGGACATCCCCTACAACGCTGTGGCCCTCATCAACCTCGTGGCGGTGCGGGGCGTGCGGGGTGGCACGGGGACATGGGAACAGGAGGTGGTAGAGGGACCTGGGGCACACAGGAGGTGGCACAGGGACCTAGGGTGCACAGGGGATGGCATGGGGACCTTGGGGAGCACAGGAGGTGGCACATGGGACACAGGTGACATGGGGACCTGGGGCACAGGAAGTGGCACATAGACATGGGGAACAGGAGGTGGCACAGAGACCTGGGGCGCAGGAGGTGGCACATGGCATGGGGTACACAAGAGGTGGCACATGGCATGGGACACACAGGAGGTGGCACGGGGACCTGGGGCATACAGGGTGGCACATGTCATGGGGCACAGGTGACATAGGGACCTGGGGCACGGGAGGTGGAACATGGACATGGGGCACAGGTGGCATGGGGACATGGGGCACACAGGGTGACATCAGCACCTGTGGCTTGGTGCTACCTGCGGTGGCACAGGGACCTGGGGACACACGGTGACGCGGCAGCTTGAGGTCCTGGGGCACGCGGGGTGCACAAGCATCGTGGGCGCCCCACTGCTCCCCCCATCCCCAGCCGTGCCAGCCCCGCGGAGCCACCCACGGGTGCCCTCTCTGGTGACACCGCTGTCCCCACAGGCCGTGGGCATCTCGGTGGAGTTCGTGTCCCACCTCACCTGCGCCTTCGCCCACAGCACCAAGCCCACCCGTGTGGAGCGTGCCGCCGAGGCCACCATCACCATGGGCAGCAAGGTGGGGGCGGCACAGCCACGGGGGCACCCCGGGGTGCTCTCCCCTCACTGGTCACCCAAGGGTGCAGGGGACATAGGGTGGCCCAGCCGTGACTTACCCTGTTGTGGCCGCAGGTGGTGGCCGGGGTGGCCATGACCAACCTGCCGGGCATCGTGGTGCTGGCCTTCGCCAAGGCGCAGCTCATCCAGATCTTCTTCTTCCGCCTCAACCTCATCATCACCCTCGCCGGCCTGGCGCACGGCCTCGTCTTCCTCCCTGTCCTCCTCAGCTACATGGGTAAGGCCCCAGGGAACGGTGCCGGGACACCAGGGTGGTGGAGGGCACGGCCACGGCACTGACCCCACTGTTTCCCCGCAGGACCCAGTCCCCAGGCGACACCGGGGGACAGCAAGGGCAGCGCAGGGCCAGACATGGGGCTGGCCCTGGGCAACCCCTGCTTCGAGGGCTCGGTGCGCCAGCAGCGCTGAGCCCCCACCATCCCCCACTGTGCCCTATCCTGCTGCTGCTTTTTATACCACGGTTGTATTTAAACTGGTTTTCTCAGAGCCAGTGACTGGGTTTAACTGGGCAGGGCATGGGCA